>NW_017264930.1:602947-853442 GCF_001329695.1 Rhodotorula graminis WP1 | reverse complement strand
CTCGGCCCGCACCACCACGTCCACGTCCACCACCACCACCACCACCACCTCGACCCGACCCTCGACCCGACCCTCGCCGGCCTCCTGCGCGACGAGCCCACCTCGTCGTCGTCCGGGGCCTTCCCGGCGGGCGACATCCCCGTCGACCCGTCCCTCATGCAGCTCGCCGACGTCGCGACCGCACCGGGAGGACCTGCGCCCGCTGGGTCGTCGGACAAGCCCAAGAAGGAGCGCAAGCACAAGGACAAAAAGGACAAGGGCAAGCGCAAGGCCGACGACGGCGCCGACGACGGCGACGGCGCCGACGAGGGCAACAGCGTCGAGGCGACGGCCGCTACCACGAGCACCGACAACGGCGCCGCCGCCGCCGCCGCCACCGTCGACGCCTCGGGCGAGGGCGAGGGCCAGGACAAGGACGTCGAGCAGGGCAAAGCCAAGGGCGACGACCACAAGGACAAGAAGCGCCGCGGTCGCCCGCCCAAGATCAAGGACGCGACGTCGTCAGCTGCCGGCGTCGCCCCTCCTCCTCCAGCCGCTCTCGGCGGTCCCGTCCTCGCGCCTCAGTCGCAGCCGCAGCCGCAGCCGGCGCCGAGCCTCGCCGGGAGCGCGGCCGCCCACTTCTACGAGGACCTCGTCACCAAGTGGATGAGCTCGAAGCAGCTCAAGGACCTCGCCGACGCCGCCGGGTGCACCTACTCGTCGGGCAAGTTCACGACGACCGAGGACGCCACGATCGACACGATCGTCGCCGCTTTTTGCGCCGAGCGCTCGTACTCGCCCGACGACTTCCGGTCGTTCCTCGTCGTCAAGCGCGCGACGGCCGACAAGCAGGCGCAGAAGGCCGACGCGCACGACCTGTGGGAGCGGCTCGGGCGCGCGTTGGGCACCCGCCCGCTCCTCGCCATCTACAACCACGTGCGCGCGCGGTACCCGGCGCCCGACGCGTTTGTCGCCAAAGGCGAGCGGTGGACGGCAGACGACGACGAGCGCCTGAGGGCGGCCGTGAGCGAGATGGGCAACAGCTGGGAGAGGGTCGGGACGGCTGTCGGGCGCGCCGCGACGAGCTGCAGGGACCGGTGGACCAAGCAGCTCGTGGGCGGCAACAGCGACAAGAAGAAGAGCGGCGCGTGGACCGCAGACGAGGAGGAGCGCCTCAGGGCACTCGTCCAGGAGCACGGCAACGCGTGGAAGATTGTCAGCGCAAAGATGGACGGCACGAGGTCGGCGACCCAGTGCCGCACCAAGTGGTGCGTCCCACACTCCCTCTCTCTCTCTCTCTCTCTCTCCTCGTCCTTGCCCTCGTCGCCGTCGCTATCGTCGCCGGCACTGACTCGAGCTCGTCGCCCACGCGCTCGCAGGAACGACTACCTCAAGCGCCGCGACGTCCTGGGCGCCACGACGGCGACCAACGGCGGCGGCGGCGAGGCCGACAACGGCGCGGCCGACTCGACGGCGACGCCGGCGTACAAGTGGCGCCCGGAGGACTCGTCGCGCCTCGTGCACCTGTGCGTCTCGCCTTTCCTCCTCCCTCTGTCTTCCACCCTCGCGCACTCTCTCTACCTCGTCCTCAAACTCCTCCTCGCCGCTGTCACTGACAACCCGGCCCTTGCCTCGTTCCCTCGGGCGCAGCATCGCGTCGCACCAGCCGCAGCCGCACTCGCTCGCCGACCTGCCGTGGGCGGCCCTGACGCCCGTCGACCCCGAGCTCGAGCCGCACGGGACCAAGAACCTGCGCGACCGGTTCCGCACGCTCGCGAGCTACGCTGCGAGGGCGATCCGCGTCGAGAGGGGGTGGGGGGAGGCGGACGAGGTGGCGTTCTCGGGTGCGTCTTTCTCTCTCTCTCTTTCTCGCGCTCTCTCTCTCTCTCTCTTTGCGCCTCTCGTGCGCGTTCACGATCGAGAATGAGTCCTGACTGCCCGCTTGGCCCCCTATTCTCCTTCCTCCCAACCTCTCTCGCACCACGGCTCCCCCTCCTCCTCCTCCCCTCCTCCTCCCCTCCCTCCCTCCCTCCTCGCCTCGCCCCGCCCCGCCCCGACAGACATCCTCCCGCGCCTCATCGCGCAGCACCCCTCGCCGACGGGCAAGCCCCTGCGCCGCCCGCGCGCCGACCCCAAGCCAAAGCTCCCCAAGCCGCCCAAGCTGCCCGCGACCTCGGGCTCGGCGGCGGGGCCTGTTGTCGAGGGCAAGGGCAAGAAGGCCAGGGGCAAGGGGAAGGAGGGCGCGGGCGAGGGCGGCGAGGGCGACGGCGACGGGACGGGGTCCGGGCGCGCGGTCAAGGGCGCGTACAAGAGCAAGGAGACGGTCGAGACGGAGGACGAGGCGAGTGCGGGCGACGAGGACGACGACGAGGACGACGACGACGGCGAGGAGGACGTTGCGGTTGACGCCTGAGGAGGAGGGCGCGAGGGCGAGGGGGCGAGGAGGAGGGGGGAGGAGGAGGACTTGGGGGGGTCCGCCCGACGAGCAGGGCTCGCGGGTCGCGTTTTCTTGCTTGGCTTGGTCTCTCCCTCTCTCTCTCTTGAGTGCAGCAGTGCAGTGCAGCTTGCTTTTGCCCATCTCTCACCGGCGGCGGCGGCGGCGTTCGCGGCGCTCGAGGAAAAGCGCGCTCTCGGACCCCTTCTCTCGCTCTCGCTCGCTCTCTCTCTCTCTCGGGGCGCACAAAGGAGTCGATCACGGACGGCATGCGGGTTACAGCGGGTACAAGGAGCGCGCTCCCCTCCTCCTCCCGCCCCTTGGCGCAAGGAGGAAAGAGAGGGCGAGGACGCGGGCTGGCGGCGCGAGGAATAGGGTAGACGCGGCCGGGGCGAGGAGCGCGAGGGGACACGGAGAGCGGGGAGGCAGGGAGGTAGGGGGGGCGTCTAGGAGGCGGTGAACTGCGTGGGGCGAGAGGGGGACGTGAGCTTGCGGGACGAACGAGGGAGATGGGAGAGAGGGGGAGGACGTACCCGGAGGATAAAGTTGGTGACGACGGCGGCGAACAGGGCGAGGCACAGGACGGTCGGGCCTGCGAGAGGAGCGGGTTTAGTCCTCCTCTGCGAGTGTCCACTCGCTCGACTCGAGATGGAGAATCTCGAGGCGGAGAGAGAGAGCGTGAGGGCGAGAGTGACTAGACGCACCGAGCCGGTCGTCGTAAGGCCCCGAGCCGCGCTTGCGGATCGCGTTGGCGCGCCAGTGGTACGTCACGAGGCTGTATCCGAGTTTGCGAGAGGGTCAGGTTCTGCCTGGGTCCGGTCGACAAGGGAAAGGGGAGAAGGAGGAGGACGCACGCATAGATCATGATGCTCATCGCTGTGCGCGACACATGCAGCTGGAGGGTCAGTACCGACGGCCCGAAAGAGGACTCGCTCGACCCACAGCGACCGGGAGAGAGCGAGGGCGCACCGACAAAGGTGAACATGCCCGCGCTGATCTTGCCGACGCGGTCGCCAAAGTTGAGCAGGCCGACGGCGAGGCCGCCGAGGACGACGCTGCGGGTCGTTGGGGCGTCGGGTCGAGTCGAGTCGAGTTCGAGGGGTGATGGCGAGCGGGGACAGGCAGGGCGGAGGAGAGGGACGGCGGGAGGGAGGGAGATTGTCAGGGTCTTGGCTCAACGAAGGAGGACGTGGGCGACGCACGTAAAGTTCAGCCACGAGAGGAAGGTGCGCTCATTGGCGAAGAACACCTTGGGCTCCTGCAGTGCGCGCCGCACGAGAGCGTGGTCAGCTCTCGTCGAACGGGGCGAGGTGGGGAGAGGGAGGGAGGAAGGGACGCACGACACGGACGGGGAGCGCGATGCGCTTGTCGCGCGAGCGCTGCAGGAGGGGCTGGGTGGACCTGTGTGCGCGGCCCGGCAGGCGAGAGGGGTCAGCTGTTGTCGCGGCGAGGCGGTCGCGCGGAACTGATGGGAGAGGAGAGCGAGGGTGGGACGAGGGGGCGGGAGGAGCGGCGGCTCACATGGCTAGAGGAGGTGGTATCGGGTGCTCGACGGTAGTGCAGGGGCGAGCAGCAGCAGGCGAGTGGACGACGAGAGGTGCTGGCGAGCTTCGTCGTCGTCGGCCGCCGCCGCCGCACGTGGGCACGTCGTCGACCTCGTCGCAACACTCTCGAGCGTGTTCACCAGCAGCTTGCACCTCTCAACATGCTCACACGACCACATCCCTCGCGCACGATCACTCGCAACGCGCCTCGCAGAACCGAGACAACCTTGCTCGCTCTCGCTCCTCTCGCTCTCGACGGCTCTCCCACACACGACCTGCTCGCTCCCTCGCCCGCTCGCCGAAATATGCGCACGTCGTCCATGTTGCAGCGAGCGCCTCAGGCCGTGAGGCCTGTCCGCGCCGAGAGGAGCGACACCGGGTACAGCGCCGCCGCGACTCGGCGCCCTTCTTCCTGCAGCAGGTTGTACGTCGACGCCGCGTTGCGCTGCGCGTGCGCAGGGACAAGTGTCAGTGCTTGTTCGAAGAGGGGGACGAGAGAGAGAGAGAGACGCAGGGACGCACAGAATCGAGGACGTCGACCTGGATCCCGAGGCTGTTGAGGTACTTCTTGAACTGGGGCGGCGCGAACTGGGTCGCCGTGCCCGTCCCGACGAGGAGGATCTCTGTACATCGCACCGCCCACATCAAAGGTCAGTCCGCCGAGCTCGTCGAGAGCGAGAGGCCTGACCAGGGAGAGCGGGCGCGCGACGCACCTGGCCGCGGGCTCAGGGCCTCAAACACCTTGACCTTGTCGACGGTCCAGCCGTCCCACTCGAAGCCGCGCGGGTCCTTGCCCTCGTTGGTCGGGTGGGCGACGTCCCACAGGAAGCACTGGCCGTCGATGAGGAGGATGGGCGAGGGGACGACCATGCCGTCCGAGAGGGTGAATCCGGCTTTGGGCGACAGGGACGTGATCGAGACGGGGTCGTTCGGGGTCGAGTAGATGATGTTGGTCATGCTGTGGAGCGGTGCTGTCAGTGCGGGTGTGGCTTGAGGCGAGGAGAGGAAGGGGGGAAGAGTGGCGGGGCTCACTCTTCTGCGCTGCGGCGGGTGGCAGTAGTGCTCAGAGGCTTGCTGTGGAGCAGTCCTGCGCTCGATCGAGGCCATGCATCGAGTTGGCGGGTCGAGGTCGAGCTGGCGAGTGATGAGGATGGGCGGACGAGGTGGGAGGTGAGGGTGGAGCGTGCGGCGGTGCGCGCTGCCGAGGCGACAGTCGAGTGCAGGGAGCGTGCAGTGAGCATGGCTAGTCGGTAGCTGGTGCGACTGACGAGTTGCCGGTCGACCCGGTCCTCGCTCCTCCTCTTCGCCGCTGTCCGCCGCCCCACTTGCTCTCACTCCCTTCCTCTCCCTCCAGCTCGCTCGCCAGCACGCACAAGCTGCGCACACACACCCAGCCATGCCCTCCGCCGCTCAAGACCCGCGCATCCTCTCGCTCGTTCGCAACCGCCTCTCGCGCTCCCTCCACGCCGACTACGGCGGCTTCGCCTCCGACCAGGCCCAGCTCATCAAGCTCGGCGACGTCCAACTCGACGGCGTACAGCTCGACGGCGACGACGACACGGTGCGCCCCCCTCCCTTGTCCTCCCTCTCCCGCGCCCCTCCCTCGACCTCGACCATGCGCGCTCACCCTCTACCTTGTGCTGCAGCAACCGACCCGCGGCGCAACGGCGACCGTCACCTGCCACCTGACCGTCGCCGAGGCGTGCTGCAACCCGTCCGGCAATGCGCATGGTGGGTTCATGGCCTGGCTCGTCGACCACTGCTCGTCCCTCGTCCTCCTCGCCCTCGCAGGCCCGGGCGACAGGTGGGTCACGAGCGGCGTGTCGACTCAGCTCCAGCTGTTCTACGTCGGTGCCGCACCGGTGAGCTCCCTCCCCTTTTCCCCCCTCCCTCGTTCCCCTCCCCTCGTGCCCATTCACCCTCGACTGACGCCGCGCCTCGCTCCCCAGATCGGCACAAAGATCCGCATCGTCAGCACACTGCTGCAGCAAGGGCGCGTCACGGGCCTTCTCGAGACCCGGATAGAAGACGAGTGCGTTCCGCCCCTTGGCTCCCTCGCTCGCACCCCTCCCCCCTCGTGCCCCCCCTCTCGAGCCGTCCAGAGACGCTCCTTGAAGCGACGACTGACTCTACCTCGTCGTTTCCTTCTCGCCACCTGCAGAGCGACGGGCAAGCTCCTCGTGCACGCGACCCACACCAAGCAGGACCCGCAGCCTCGGTCCTCAAAGCCTAAGCTGTAGAAGCTCGAGCCGGCGGGGCAAGGACGGGCATCCGCGGGCGTGCGGGAGACGCAATCTCTTCATTCTGTGCCGTACAGACTGTGCGCCTCGCGCCGCGAGAGAGAGGCTCGAGAGCGTTTCCGAGAGCCTTCCCAAGTCGCTCTCTCTCTCTCTCTCTCTCTCTCTCTCTCTCTCTCTCTCTCTCCTCGTGTCACTCTCCCGAGCACTCGGAGCGCATCAGGAACGTCACTCTCGTCGCAAAAGAGCACAGCTACAGCCCTCTCACCGCCCACCCCTCGTCCGCCCACCCGCACCGGCCGCCCCTCCCGCCCCACCTCCTCCTCCTCGGCGCCGCACGACGCTCACGCCGTCGACCTCGTCCTCGTCGTCCTCGGGCAGGGCCGCGCCCGCGCGCCCGAGCAGGACGCGGCGCGCGCGACGCGGCGGCGGCGGGCGCTCTGGCGCGGCGGGTGCGGCGGCGGGAGGGGTTGGCGCGTCGGGCGCAGCTGCGGGGGCGCGCGAGCGGGATGCAGCCGGGGCGGGCACGACGCGCGCTCGGCCTGCCTTGCCCGCCGCCGTCGAGCGGGACACGCCGCTGCCCTGCTGCAGAGCCCGCTCGCGCCCCGGCTCAGCACCGCGCACGGCCCCCTTGCGCCCGCGCGGCACCGGCGCGCCAATCTCGTCCTCGTCCTCGTCCTCGTCCTCGCCGCTCGCACCCCTCGCCGCCGCCCTGCTGCGCGTCGCGCGCGCCGGCCTCGTCAACGCTGTCGCGCCGCCGCCGCTGCTCGCGGCCAAGCTGCGCCCGAGCACGCTGCTGCGGCTCAACACGCCCCGGAGGGGCGCCTTGCCCTTGCCCGTGCCCTTGCCCTTGCCCCGACCCATGCTCCTCGACGACGACGGTCCGCCGAGCCGCACCTCGTCGTCGGACCCGGACCCCGAGCTGGGAGGCGAGCCGAGCAGGTCGTGCGACAGCTGCGCGATGGCGCCCAGGGCGCGCGCGCGCGGCGTGGCGGCGGCGGCGGCGGGCGTCAGGGCGGGCGTGAGGGCGGCCGACGAGGTGGCGGTCGCGGTCGTGGTGGAGCGCTTGGAGGACGACGCCGAGGGCTTGAGCTTCTTGAGCTGCGGCGGGCTCGCGACAGGCTCGTCGGCGGCGGCGGCGGTGGCGGTGACGGGATCGGGCTCGGGCGCCGACGGCGCGGCACGGGCGCGCTTGCGGGGGGTCGCCGTCGTCGGCCTCGCCGTCGCAGGCAGCGGCGGCGCACTGCTCGTGCCCGTGCTCGTGCCCGCGCTGTGCCGCGCGCTGCGGCGGCGCGGCGTGTCGCGCTCCACCTCGCGCTCCTCGCCGTCGTCCTCGAGCGCCTCGCGCTGCGCCCTCGTGCGCTTGGTCGGCGTGCGCGCAACGACAGGCGACGACGACGACGACGAGGGGCCGAGGGCACCGAACGCGCCTGGAGGAGCGGGCGTTGGCGGCGGGAGGGGCTCGTGCGCTTGCTCCTGCTCTTGCTGCTCCTCTCGCTCGTGCACCCGGCCTCGGCGCGCCGAGCGCGGCGTCCCCCCTGCCGCAGCGCTCCTCCTCCTGGCCGACGGCGGCGCGTCCACCTCCACCTCGACCGCTCCCCCTCCCTCCTCCCCCTCCTCCTCCACCACCTCCTCCTCCTCCTGGCGGCCCGGCCCGCGCGCCCCAGACCTCCTCACCCGCTTCGCCGCCGGCCCAGCAGGCTCGTCGAGCGCATGTGCGCGCGCCTTGCCCTTGCGCTCGGCCGCCGTCGCGCGCGGCGGCGGCGGGGCTGCGGGCTCGTGCGGCGGCGCGGCGGCGGCGGGTACGGGTGCGGGTGCGGGTGTGGGCGCGGAGGGGACGTAGGGTGTCGGCGGCGCGAGCGGGGCCGTCAAGCCCGCGAGCGAGGGATACAGCGACGCCGACGCTGCTGCTGGTGCTGCTGCGGGGGAGCGGCTCGAGGCGGCGGCCTCGACGGGAGGGCGAGCGGCGGCAGAGGTGCGCGGGACGGGGAGGCGCGACGGGCCCGTGCTGGTGGACGGTCCCGGTGCGGGTGCGGGTGCGGGTGCGGGTGCGGGCGCGTGGGCGACAGGAGCGGCGAGGGAGGACGAAGGACGCGCGGCCGGCGTGCGGGTGCGGCCGAGCGGGCGAGCGAGACCGGCTGGCCTCGTCGCGGTCGCGGCCAAGGTCGAGGTTGAGGGGGGAACGACAACGACGGGGCGGAACGGCGCCGTCGACGTGACGGCCGGGCGCGGGCCCTCGTCCACCTTGTCGCGCGCCGCACCTCGCTGCTCCTGCGTCGGCGCCGGCGCCGGCGCCCTCGCCGGCCGGAACGGCACCTGCTGCACCCTGACCCTCGCCACCCCCGCCCCCGCCCCCGCTGCCGGCGCCTCGATCACAGGGCGCGACAGCCTGGCGCTGATGGCGTCGGTGTCGCCCCTCGAGCGCTCGATCGAGTCGGCGAGCGACTGGGCGAGGCGCGGCTGGTGCAGGTCGCGCAGGCCGCGCAGGATGGCGGGGACCTGTGTGGGTGTGTACATGCAAGGGGGAGGAGCGAGGGTGAGCTGCGGGTGCGGGTGCGGGAGAGGGAGAGAGGAGAAGGAGGAGGGGGACGCACGTCAGGCTCGGCGCGACGGGCCCGGAGCTTGCCCGCCGCCCACCGCGGCATGAAGAGGACGGCCGCGACGAGGATGTCGAGGACCTCGCCTGCGACGAACCCGACGGCGTCGAGCGGGCGCTCGTACGGCCGCACGAGTGGCCGCAGCACCTTGTCGTACACGAAGAGCGAGCCCTGGCGAGTTTGCGGTGCTGCGTCGTCAGTCCGGGTCTCGCTCGCGTGTAGGTACGCAGAGAGAGAGAGAGAGAGAAAGAGTGGACGCACTGGGCCTCGCCAGCACACGACGGTCGCGAACACGAAGCACTTGAGCGTGCCGTACAGGGGAACGACCCACGCGACCGTCTTGTCGGCCGCCTTCTCGACGAGGAGGACGCACACCTGCGTCAACCGACCGCCCCATCAGCCCACTGCCTCGTGCTGAGAGCGGGAGGGGAGGAGAGAGGACGAGACGCACGAGTACGACCCAGTTGGCCACCTCGTCCCGCACCGCCCTGCGCCTGCTGCGCTCGGTGCGCCCCTCGCGCGCCGGCACGCCACGAGCCGAGCCGCGCGCCTTGCGCTGCGCGGGGCGGAGCGCCTTGAACGACGAGCGGATGTTGAGCGAGATGCTGCACACAGGCGGGGGGACGAGGAGGAGCGGGGTGGGGGGTGAGCGGGCGCGGCCCGGTGCAAGGGGGGAGAGCGGGGGACGCACAGGAGGAGCTTGAGGAGCCCGGCGAGCATGGTGAAGAGGTGCTCGCGGGCGTGGCTGAGGAAAGAGGGAGCGTCGGCGAGCGTCACCTCGAAGCTGGCTCGAGGGGAGGCAGGCGCGTTCGCTTCGCTCGCCAACTCGGTGGGCGGGCTCGCTCTCCTTCCCTCGGTGCTCAGCACGCTCGCTGCGAGTCTCTCACAAGGAAGGACGAAGCGCCTCGCGAATGAGAAAGAGCCCTCGTTGCACCTCCGCTCGCTCGCGACCCGCGCACCGACCTCGCGCCCTCACTCACCCCTGCCCCCTCGTCCTCCTCCCTGCTCGTCCCTCGCCGTTCCCCTCCTCGCTACGTCAGGGCCGAGAGTGTCGAGAGGGGCGCACGCCGTTTGTCGTCGCCGGGCGAGAGCGCAGCTCGGGTGCGCGGCGAGCCGCAGCGCGGTTCGACGTGGTGCTGGTCGCCCGAGGTGCCAAGAGCGCACGGCGCGCCTGCTGGACGAGTCGAGGGCGTCGAGAGAGCGGTGTTGGGCGTGTCACAGACAGGGTCGGGCGTGCGAGGGGGCGGGAAGGAAGCGGACGAGCTGCGGGAAGAGGACCGTCAGGCTCGGCGAGGGAAGAATCGGGAGAAATGCAGAGACGCACCTCGATAGTCTGCGCTCGTCGCATGTTCGACATCGCAAAGGCGCAGCACGACCCGGCTCAGGATCCACGCCCGCCCTCATCGTCGTCGACGCAGCGCTCAGGCCCGACGACATGAGCGCCCTCGCGCATCCTCCTGAGCGTGACGCTCATGCGGGTCCCCCTGCGTAGCACCATGGGCTCGCCCTCCTCGTCGGCGACGACGTCCTCGTCGCGGTACGCGATGCCGTGCGACCAGTGCCAGCGCGCGTCACCCGACAGGACGACGACGTCCCTCGGGCGGACGCGGAGCGCGTATGTCGGCGGGGCGGTCGGCGGGGCGGTGGCGGGACGAAAGTCGTACACGGTCGAGCTGAGGAGCGAGATGGCGACGATGCCGTCGGTGTAGCGGGTGGGGAGGTCGACGTGAGGGGAGATGCCCTGGCCTGGGCGGTACAGGTTGAGGATGGCCTGGCGCGGGAGAGGCGAGTCGAGGACGAGGTGCTGGACGTCGGGTGGGAGGAACGAGAGGGCCGAGGGGAGCCAGGCGAGGAGAGGGTCGAGGAAGGGAGGGAGGGTCGAGGACGAGGAGGAGGGGCGCTCAAAGAGCATGACCTGGTCCGAGTGGCCTGCCCAGACGTGTGCCGAGAGGTGCTGGGCGAGGTGGTCGTGCAGGTGCTGAGGCAAGGCGTGGTGGAGGACGAACAGGCCAGGGATCGGAGGTGGGGACGACGAGGCGAGGGTCGAGGGCGAGTCGTCGGTGAGGGCAGGGTCGTGGTCGAGGTCGGTGTCGGGGTCCGAGTCGGAGCCAAAGAGGCTGTCGGGCATGGCTGGCAGTGCTCTCTGTGCGAGAGCGAGAGAGCGGGGAGCTCGTCGTCCTCGTCGTCCTCCTCGTGCGGGGTTGACCGACGACCATGCTCGGATGACGGCCACGTCGCTCAGACTGGCCTTGGTCGCCATCATCGACGACCTCTTGACCCTCAACTCGACCGACCACCACACCGCCCAAGCGCTCGACCGCCTCGAGGGCGTCCTGCACCCTCTCGCCCTCGCCGACCCCTCATCGTCCAACAAGCTCGACCGCTTCCTCGACACGCAGGACTCGCTCGACCTGAACCTCACCACCGTCCTCCTCCAGCACCTCGCCCGCTCTCTCGGCCCCAACCACCAAGACTCGCTCCTCGTGTGGTCCAACTGGACTCGCTCGCTGCGCCTCGTCCAGGGCCTCTTGCTCCTCCACCCGCCGAGCCAGCGCCTCTTTGCCCGCCGCTCGTCCTTCGAGGTGCGCCCCACCCTCCTGTCCCGCCCCCGACCACCCTGACCTCGCTCGTCCACCGCCCGCAGTACCTCCTCGCCATCCTCGACCTCGCCCGCACCGCCCTCCCACCGGCCTCACCCTCTCTCGCGTCCACCTCGACCTCGAACCCCGCACCCCTCCCCTTCCCCTCGCCTGTCCTCTTTCCCCCAACCCCGCTCTCCTCCCCTCGCCTCTCCTCCCAACGCGCCCCTCCACCACCCGACCCTCGCGCCCTCGCCGCGACCCACCTCGCCCTCGCAGCCCTCGACGTCGTCCTGTGCGCCCTCGTCGACCGCCCGGCCAACGTGCGCGTGTTCGAGGACCTCGACGGCCTCGCCCACCTCGTGCGCGTCCTCAAGGACAAGGCGGTCGCACAGCCTGTGCGGTGCGTCGGGCGCTGTCTCTCTCTCTTTCTCGGGGACTCGGTCACTCACTCTGCCTCTCCTGCGCCCGCAGCATCAAGGTCATCGAGCTCCTGTACTTCTACCTCCTCCCCGAGGCGAACCCGACCTCGACCTCGAGCGCGCCCGACCCCGCACTTGCTTCGTCCACGTCCGGCGCGTCGGCTCTTGACGAGCGCATCCTCGGCATCTGCGGCCCCTCGGGCGCGGGCGCGAGCGCGAGCGACGCCACCGCCGAAGCGCTCCCGCGCCTGTTCGCCGAGACGGCCGCCTCGTTCGTCCCGCAGACGCCCACACGGCAGCGTGTGCGCCGCACCTCGTCGTCGTCGGCGGCGGCGGCGTCGTTCGAGCCGACCCTCTCGACGCCCCGGAGCGCCATCGAGCGCACGCCGTCCCGCGCGGCCTCGAGCGCCACCGAGCGCGAGCCGCCCTCGCCGAGCCTGAGCGCGAGCAGGAGCGCTATCTCGGCGCCGACGACGCCACGCGCGTTGCGGCACCAGCGCTCGCAGAGCCTCACGTCGCTGCGGGACGTCGGCGTCGTCGGCGGCGGCGAGCGGCGCGGCGCCGCCGGGCCGCTCGAGAGCCCCGGTCGCCTCAGCAGGTACCTCCCGCCGCCACCGGCGTCGCCGCGCGCTGGCGCACCGGCTCGTCCTGCGCCTCCTCCTCCTCGTCCTCCCTCGCCGCGCGCGCTGCACGAGCCGAGGCCGCCGCGAGCGCGCCACTCGACCCCGTCGTCGACGACTTGTTCCTCGTCGTCGTCCTCCACCGCGACCACCACCACCGCCACGAACCTCCCCGAGCCAGCCAACGACTGCTACGCCTTCCCCGACCCGCCCACCGCCTCGGCACCCTCGACGCCCCGCGCTCGCGCTCAACCGCCCTCGCGCCCCAGCGCCGCGCTCGAGCCCCTGCCGCCGCCGCAGCAGCAGCAGCAGCAGCCGGTCCCGTCCCCGCGCCGCCCGGCACAGGCCCACCGCCGCGCCCAGTCGATGCTCGACATCGTCGGGCTCGGTCGGGCCCCGAGCACGAGCACGAGCGGCGCTCGTCCGCCGCCACCGCCGCCGGGCCCGGCCCCGAGACGCAGCAGCAGCTCGTCGGCGGCCGCGGCGCGCGAGCCTTCGGGCCCGCTCGTCGAGCGCACGAGGGCCGAGCGCGACGCCCGTCGCGAGCGCGAGCGCGAGCGCGAGCGGCACGGCGCCATGCTCCCGCCGCCCGTCCCCTCCTCGGCCTCGGCCGCGCGCCCCGGGCACGTACGCGCGCGCTCCTCTGCGTCGAGCACGGGCACGGGCGCGAGCACGGGCGCGGTGCAGGCGGCTGTCGAGCGCCTCGAGCGGCGCGCGAGCGTCGATGAGGCGGCGGTGGCGGGGCGGGCGAGGGGGCGCCTTGGGTCTGGGTCGTCGTCGTCGTCGAGGGCGGGGGGCAGGGGGCCTGGAGCGGGAGTGGGAGTGGGAGTGGGAGCAAGGGCGGGCTCAGGAGCGGCTCGAGCGGGCTACGACGTTGGCTCGAGCGGCTCGAGCGCGTCGGCGGGCTCTGCGCGGTCGGCGAGCACGGCCGCGACGACGGCGGCGTACTCGTCGAGCGGGACCGAGGGCAGCGGCGGTAGCGCCGGCCATTGGCGCGCCGGGTCGAGGCCGAGCGCAGCGTCGTCGAGCAGCAGGCGCCCAGCGTTGGCGGCGGCGAGCACGCGGACAGAGCTCGAGAAGAAGGAGCTCTTGCGGCGCGTCATGCCCAACGTCGATGCGCTCGAGGACAGGTTCCGCGCCATGGGGCTCGGGCTCGCGCCGTGAGTTGCCGGGCGCGGCTCTCTAGGAGGAGGACGAGGAGGTTGGGGTTCGTCGCGCTCGTTCGGTCCGTCTTTGACCTTGTTGTGCCCTTTCTCCTCATTCCAACTATCGTGTTCGTACACCGGGCCGAGCGAGAGAGCGGCTGCGAGAGAGCGTCTCCTCTTGCGAGCGCTCGAGCCTCGACGCACCCTCCTCTCGTCGCGGCTTCCTCTCTCTCTCTCTCTCTCTTGCTGCAGCGAAAGCTCCCGAGGTGCGCACATGCTCTCGAGTGAGAGCTAGTCGACGAGAGAGCTCGGCCAATACAGCGCGCTATGGTTCACAAGGAGGAAAGGGCGAGAGGGGATAAGGACAAAGGAGAGGGACAGACGGCCGGCGAGGACGGGTACAGGGTACAGAGAACGGCAAGGAGGGGGGAGAGGGAGGGACTACAACTCGCAGTCGGGGTGCACCATGAGGACGGGCTCCTCCTCGTCGGCCGCCTCCTCGTCCATCGCGGCGCCCTCTGCGCCCGCCGCCGCCCCGCCGGTCGCCGAGCCGCGCAGCTCGAGCAGGTACCGCTCCTTGACGAGCTTGGTCAGGACCTTTTCGACGAGCTGCGTCTCGTGCTCGAGCTGCTCGATCGTGCCGAGCTGCTCCTCGACGCCGTCGAGGTACGCCTGGACGACCTCGCTCCGGGGCATGCCCGACCCGGTCGCCGACTCGTGCTCCGACACCATGTAGACGATGCGCTGCATCATCTGCATGTACCTGTCGTACGTGATCGACACCTTGGGCTTCTTGGCCGCCGCCGCCGCCGCTGCGTCCTGGCCCGGACCGGGCGTCGCCGACGCCGTGCGCGCACGAGCGCCGGGCGACGGCGCATCGGCACCGACGTCGTCGCCATCGTTGTCGCCGTCGCCGCCGCCGCCGTTGGCGCCGTCGAGACCGCCCTCGTCGTCCGAGTCCGAGTCGATGTCGACGTCGTCCTTCTCGACGTGGATGATCGACTGGCTCAACAGGTTGTACGCCTCCTGCACGAACGGCACCGTGATCTGAGAATGCGAGAGAGAGTCAGGACGTGCGGGCGAGGGAGGAAGAGGGAGAGAGAGAGAGAGAGGAAGGAGCGGACGGACCTCCTCGGTGCAGTTGGCGCGCGCGATGGCCTCGCTGAGGCGGACCATGCTCTCGAGCTGACGGACCGTGACGCGGTACGAGCTGCGGCCGTACCCTTGCGCGTCCTCGCTGCGCAGCTTGCCGTACAGGATGACGAGCTGCTTGGACGCCGCCGGCGTCAACTTGGGGTTGAAGGTGCGCGCGTAGCGGATGTAGCGCTGCAGGTCGTCGGTCGAGAACTCGGGGTTGATGGCGGCGTTGCGGTGCATGTGGACGTTGACGATGTGCGACGCGAGCTTGAGGTCGACGTCCGGGTTGCACTCGTCGAGGATGACGAAGAAGAGGTCAAAGCGCGACATAATGGGCGCCGACATGGCGACGTTGGCGCGCAGGCTCATCTTCTTGTTGTACCGGCCGCCGACAGGGTTGGCGGCAGCGAGGATCGACGTGCGCGCGTTGAGCGTCGCCTGGATGCCCGCCTTGGCGATCGAGATGGTTTGCTGCTCCATGGCCTCGTGGATGGCGACCTGGTCCGAGATGTCCATCTTGTCGAACTCGTCGATGGCGCAGATGCCGTTGTCGGCGAGCATGAGCGCGCCGGCCTCGATCGTGAACTCGCCCGTCTCCTCGTCCTTGACGACGGCGGCCGTCAGACCCGCCGCCGACGAGGCCTTGCCCGACGTGTAGACGGCGCGAGGCAGGAAGCCGCACACGTACCTGCAGGACGCACGCTCGAGTCAGTACGGGCGCTCACGATCGAGGAAGGGAGAGAGAGGGGGGGGGGGGGGCAAGGACTCACTTGAGGAACTGCGACTTGGAGACGGACGGGTCGCCGACGATGCACACGTTGAGGTCGCCGCGCAGGTGCATGCCCTCGGGCGTCTGCTTGTGCACGCCGCCCATGAGCTGCAGGAGGATGCCCTTTTTCACAATCTCGTGGCCGTACACGGTCGGCGCGATGCTCGACACGAGGCGCGAGTAGATGTGGTCGCTGCGGACCATGGCCTCGAGCTGCTGCACCTCCTCGCGCGTGAGGCTCTCGAGGAACTCTTTGCGGTTCTCCTCGACGCCCTGGTCGTCCGAGCGGATGTTGGTCGCCGAGCTCTGCGCGGTTGACACGGTTCAGTCAGGGGCCCACTCCGAGAAGGGGGTCCGGACGCGCGAGGGACGTACCCTCGCTTCTGCGCTCGTCGCCATGCACGCGAGGAACGCCGTCTTGTACGTGAGGTCCTTGACGCCGAGGCTCTTGAGCCCGCTGACGCCCATGTTGCCGCCCATGGCGCCCGTGTTGCCGCGCCCGCCCTGGTTCTCGCGCATCATCTGGGCGTTCACGCCGGGCAAGCCGAGTGCGGCGACGTCCGGGACGACGATAAAGGTGCCCGTGAAGATGCACTTGTCGCCGGCCTTGGCGCGCTCGACGATCTCGGCCCGCAAGACGACGTCGAGCCTGCAGCGACCGAGAGGGGTCAGTTTCTCGTTCCTCCTCGTTCGGCAAAGGGAAAGGTGGACGCACGAGCGAGGCATCGAGCCCGTCGGGATCTCGTTCGGGTTCTCCTGGATGCGGACCTTCTGCCAGTCGGAGAACTTGGACTGCTCGATGTTGAGTTTCCACGCCGTGCGGTTGTTGCAGGTCATGTTGGGGCAGAGCGACGGCTGTGAAGGGGGGGCAGCGAAGGTCAGTCTCGAGGTCCTCGTGCGCGCAAGATAGAGAGAGAGGGGACGCGCCTCGGTGTACTTGAACTGCTGCTCGACGTCGCGGACCGTGCCGTGGCAGACGAGGCAGGTGAAGGTGCCGTACGTGAGCTCGGGGCGGACCTCGCTCGTGCGCGTGACGGTGCCGCTCAGGGCGCACAGCTTGCCGATCTTGTCGGTGCGCATGTCGCGGATGCCCTCGACCAGCGGCAGGTTGTAGAACGCGATGCTGAACTGGCGGACCGACAGGCCGGCCGCCGCCGTCGACGCGACGTGCGAGTTGGTGTACAGGTAGTCGGGCACGTAGGTCTTGACGAGGTTCTGCAGCGCGCGGCGGAGGTAGGGCAGGAACCTGCGCGAGACGAGAGAGGCGAGGTGAGCGAGAAGGCGCAGGAGAGGGAGGGGGACTCGAGGGGGGGACGGACCGGTAGTACTGCTGCGTGATGGCGCGAGCGAGCAGGTCGTGCGAGTCGAGGAGGTGCTGGTAGTCGACGTAGAGCGTCGTGAGCTTGAACTCGGCCATGCCCTTGACCTGTTCGATGTAGAAGTGGACGCGGGTCGCGGTCGACGAGGGGCCCGTCGTCATGGACGAGGTCGGCATGGCGCGAGGGTCCTCCTCCGAGAACCTGTCGAGAGGGCGAGTCAGTACGCGGTCCATCGACTGGGCTCAAGAGGGGCGAGGCGGCTCATCACCGCGCCGTGGGTCCGGAACGAGGGAGACGAGGACGCACTGCTCGAGAAAGCCCTCGAAGAGCTGCGCAACCTTCTCGCCGGTGTCGTCCTTGACCGCAGGGATCTCGCCCTGGTCGCGCTGGATGCGCACTCGCGCGCCCTTGCCGCCGCGAGGAGCTCGCTTGGCGCCCGCCTCGACGGCCTCGGGCTCGGAGCCACGGACGGTGCGCGCGTCCGACATCGGGTCGGTCAGGCCTGCGTTGGAGGCCATGGTGCTGAGCGGTGCTGGCGAGAAGCGCTCGGGCGAGGTGAGCGAGGAGAGGTGAGGAGGAGGAGGAGGAGGAGATCGTTGCTCGTCGCGACGCGTCCTCGCCTTTTTGCGAACGACCTGCTCTCGTGGCCGGCCTTGCGGCTCAGCGAGCGTCTCTGTCATGATGACTCTCTCGAACTGACTGTGCGCGGCAGGAGGCGGAAGAAACTCTCGAGGAAGCATGCGCTACGCGCCGGTGAGAGGAGGAGAGAACGCCAAGTTGCAGGGATGGGCACAATAACACGAGGGGGCACAGAGAGGAGGGTCGTACAGGGTCTATGTGGGAGTAGCAGGCGTGACGAGGCCGGGAGAGGGCGCCGGGGTCGTGGTCGAGCGGTCCGCCTTGCCGGCGCGGCGACCGCTGAACTTGTTTCGCGCGAGCTGGCTGCCGTAGGTCGACGAGAGGAGGACGAGGAGCTGCTCGAGCGGTGCCGTGACGCCCGTGTGGATGACGGCGGGGAAGCGCGAGCGCTGGAGGCCTGCGCGACGAAAAAAGAGGGGAGGTCAGGGGCGAGGTCGACGAGGGGAGCGACGGGCGTGCAGGCTCACCGAGCCATTCGAGAGGAGGCGTAGCTGCGGGAGGCAGTGAATGTCAGGGTGTGTGCGTCGACGATTTCGCGGAAAGAAAGAGGGAGGGAAAAGGAGCGCACCGTCGCCGAGGAAGGTCAACTTGGGGTCGGTGATGTGCATCTCGATCGCCTCGAACGTGAGAGAGCGCCGCTCCTTGGAGGCGACCTGGACGAGCGGGAGCGGCTTCATCTTGACGATTGTGCTCGGCCGCTCGAGGGTGGCCGTCGAAACGGCGGCGTCGGCTGCGGCACCATCGAGCGGCGGCGGCGTCGTAGGCAGGGCCGACTGGGGCGCCATCGGCGGCGAGAGGCTCTGCGACGCGGTGTCGCTCTTCTTCCTCGTCGACGGGTTGGCGATGCGGTCCATCTGCAGGCGGTACTGGGTCGAGAGAGCGCTCAGGTTGCGCAACAGGGCCCACTGCGTACGCGAGGAAGGCGATGTCAGCACCGGTCGAGCCGATCGGTCACGGATGGGGTAACGAGAGGGAGGGAGAGAGAGAGAGAGTGGACGCACGTTGAGGGCGACGTCGAGCTGGCCGCCGAACGCGAGGTCGAACCGGTGGCGGATGAGGAACGAGCCGGGCACCTCCCACGACTCCATCTTGACGTCGGTCGCGGCGTGCTTCATGATGTTGGTCTCCTTCGACTTGCGCAGGAGGGTGTACCACTCGTCGACGCCGAACTGACCCTCCTCGGTCGGCGTCACCTTGCGGTGGGCGACGCGCCGGATCGAGAAGAAGCCGAGGTACAGCGACAGGTTGCGGTGGACCTGCTGGTCCGAGTCGACGTCGCGCACGAGCTTGGCGCGGATACCGCTGCCGGCGTCGGCGCGGTACACGTCGCCGTCGTTCCACCGGTCCTGGAACATGGCGAGCCGGATCGCCTCGACGTTGAACTCGAGGTGGTTGACGATGCGGACGGGGCACGCCGGGCCGATGCCGCCGTCGCCGCCGTCTTGGCCGAGGCGCGACGCGACCCTCGAGATGGCGTTCTCGGCCTTGCTAGCCGACGTCGGGCGAGGGGGCAGGCCGGCGCCGGCGATGACGGCGTCGGCGGCGGCCCGCTTTTCGTCGACGAGCGCGCCGATGCGTTGGCCGACGCCGAGGATGGTGGCGACCGTCGCCGTCGTGCCGAGGAGGCTGAACGTGCCGCCGTCGACCTTGATGCGCAGCGACAGGGCCGGGTCGTGGTCGCGGGCGTGCGACCAGTCGTCGAGCACCTCGAAGACGACGGGGTCGCCGTCGAGCACCAGGATGCGGTGGAACTCGTACTCGACCGTTGCCTCGATCTTGCCGAGCTCGATGCGGAGGTTGAGCTGGGAGCGTAAGGGGCAAAAAGTCAGGGACGCCGAGGACAGGAGAGGACGGGCGAGAAAAGGACAGGTTGGACGGACCAGGTCGGTAGCGTCCGTCATGACGTCGTGCGCGCAGTCATGCTCGCGCATGCGGTTGAAGAAGCGCAGGCCGTCGACTCGGGCGGTGCCGCCGGCGCGACCTTGGCCCGACGACTCGAGGCTCTCAAACTCGAAGCTGAACTCGCGCGACACCTCGGGAGCTTGACGGTACCGCATCGCCATGCGCTGCGCGACGAACGTGATGCGGCCGATCGACGGGCCAAAGTCGCACGCGAACCGCAAGCTGCCCATCTCGGCTCGGACGAGGGCCGTCACGCTCGACGAGGTCGACGAGGTCGGGGCGGCCGGCGTCGGGACGGTCGTAGTCGGCGTCTCGGACGACAGGACAGGGCCGAGGTCGATGCGGTCGATCCAGACGGCCTTGAGGCAGAGCCAGTCTTGCAGATGGCGAAAGTTCATCGACGCCGACACGTTGGGAAGGTTGACGACGACCGACAGGAGGCGCGCCGCCGGCGAGTGTGCGCCCTCGAGCGCGCCGAACGACAGCGAGGCGGCGAGACCTTTCGCCTCGAGGCTCAGGCAGTCCTCGGGCGAGAACAGGTGGCGCAGGCCCGCCGACACGCCGTCGACCGACACGGCGAACGTGACGCCCTTGGTCTGCGGCGACGTCGAGAAGAAGAAGCCGCCGCTCTCCCACGTCAGGCGGGCCGTGACCTCTGCAGGCGGCGCGATAGACGGTGAGCTGGGTCCGTGCGCTCGAGAGAGGGAGACGAGGCGAGAGAGACGAGGCGAGGCGAGAGAGACGAGGACGCACCGGCGGCGGGCAGGCACGAGATCTCGAGCTTCGACTGGTCGATGCGCAGGCTGATCGTGAGCTGCAGCTTGCCGAGGGGTGCCGCAAAGTCGTCGAGAGGCGTCGTGCTGCTTGGCGAGGTCGGCGACTCGGCGATGGGCGACAGGTCGTGCGTCGACGGCTCGGGAGCGGCAGCCGCCGCCGTGGCGGTCGCGACGGGCAGGGCGCGCACCTTGACCTGCTGGACGACGGCCGAGACGAACGGGAGCAGGGTCGGGTACAGGGTGTTGTGGCTCTTGTGGATGACGCAGTCGACGTGCAGGCGCGAGTCGACCTGGTCGTCGTCGTCGTCGCGGTACTCGGCCCACATCGAGAGCGCCGGGAGGCGGAACACGTCCGGCGTCGTCTCGTGCGGCGCCTTGCCCGGCGCGTGCCGCAGCGTCGCGAACTCGCCGAGCGACTTGCCGCGGCGGTGCGGCTTGGGCCGCCGTCCCGGCGACGTCGGCGGCGTGATGCCGTCCTTGCCGCCGCCTGCGACCTGCACGTGCGAGTGCATGCGGATCGTGCCGCTCGCAAACTCGAACGTCGCCTGGACGGCGGGCGTGGCCGCCGCCGGAGCCGGTCGAGTTGGGCAGAGGCTCGGTCGAGTCGGCGTGTCGGTACCGAGACCGGGGCTCAGCTCTGGGGCGAACTTGGCGAAGCGCTCGTGGCTGAGGCGGTAGACGTCGATGAGGGCGAACGCGAACGCGACGACGGTCGGCTCGAGGTCGACCTCGAGGCCCGACACCTTCGAGTGCACGAGGACGGGCTCGCCGTGCGGCGACCGCAGCGTGCACTTCATGTCGGGCAGGACGATGCGGTTGAGCGACTGGTGCGTGTCGCCGTCAAAGTCCTCCTTGCGGCCCTGGTCAAAGTCGCCGACAAAGTTGGCCGAGAAGCGCGAGATGCACGCGCACCCGGCGCTGCCCTTCTGCGCGCCGAACTGGACCGACGCGAGCGAGACGAGGAACGCCGGGCGCGACTGGGCCGACTTGTGGCGGCGCTTCTCGCGGACGGCGGTGATGCCGGCGACGCCCTCGTCGCTGAGCGGGATCGCGACGCCGATGCTCTGGGCCTCGACCGAGACGACACACGTCGACAGCCACGACGGCTTCGCCTTGTCGTCGTCCTTGATGTCGAGCGTCTGCACGACCCGGGTCTGGAGCGCCTCGATGTCCTGCCGGCGCGACGTGCGCCGGTCCTCCATCTCCTGGACGTAGTGGTCGACGAGGTCGCCGAGCGCCTCGATCGCGTTGGGCTGGATGACGGCATGGACGCGAGGGAGGCGGACGTGGAGGTGCGGCGTGTCGAGGTCGCTCGAGCTGGCGAGGCCGGGGAGGTTGGGAAGGTCCGTGTGGGCGTTGCTGACGTTCAAGTTCAAGCGGAAGAAGGCGAGGCGGTAACGACGGTCGGTCGACGGGTCGAGGGCGACGTTGGCCTCGTTGTCGTCGTCGTGGGCCGGGCGCTGCGCGAGCGAGAGCGCGAGGTTCTGGACGACCGCCTGCCACCGCAGCTTGCCCGCCTCACTCGACGACGCCTGGGCCTCGAGGAGCTCGGTCTCGAGCCACTGGACGGCCTGCGGGCCCTGGACGGCGATCTTGAACCCGCGCAGGGCGACACGAGCGTCCCAAGTGATGCTCGGCGAGCTCGAGAGCCGGCTCGGGGAGGCGCCGCTCGGCGCAGGCGACGGCGACGAGGCTGTCGGGACCGCCACCGAGCACGAGTCGTCGGGCGACGACGGGCGCTTGGCCTGAACGAGGCGCACGAGCTCGTCGATGTCGTTGCCAAAGTGGCGCTGGACCGTGAGGACGTTGTCGATGATGTCGGCCGTGAGCTTGACCGAGATGGGCTCGACGGTCGTGAGGACGCTAACGTGCTGGCACGGACACGCGTCGGCGCGGCCGCTGAGGCGGATGACGGGTAGCTCGAACGACGTCTCGCTGGGCAGGGTCGGCGAGTCGGCGGGGCGGTCCACCTCGCCCTGGACGGGGACGAAGCGGACCAACTGCTGGCCGACCTGCATGCCGACGACGATCTCGCCGAGCCAGGCGTCGGGCTGTGGCGAGCCTTTCGTGTCGGCGAACGCCGACAGGTTGCGGACGACGTAGCTCGCCTGGAGGGTCGGGACGGCCTGCGCCGTGAGCTCGACGAGCGAGACGGCCGCCTGGACCTTGACGTCGGTCGCCTCGAACAGGTTCGACAGGGAGGACGGGCTCGCGCTGGCGAGGGCGCGGACCGAGCCGCCGTCTTGACTCGCCGGCAAGTCGTCGAGGCCGACGCGCAGGTCGGTCAGGAGCGAGTCGTAGACGGGCAGGCTCGACGTCCGCCAGTTCTCGACAAACCTGGAGAGGAGGAGAACAAGGGCGTCAGGCGACGTGAGGGCGGGAGAGAGAGAGAGAGAGACCGGGACGCACTCGTACGACCGGACGGCGTCGCGTGGGACGCTGAACCGGACAGCTTGCGTGCCGAGGACGACGTGCACCGTCTCGACCGAGCTCGCGCCGTACATCGCGCGCGTTCCGTGTGCCGTGACGAGCGCAGAAGGGCCGTCGAGGTCGGCCGACAGGAGGACCTCGCTCTTGTGCGCACGACGCTCGCGAGCGGCGAACGACAGGTTCCCGATCGTGGCCGACGTGCTCAAGTCGATCAGGTGGCGGTCGAGGAGGCCGTCGGCGTCGAACGCCGGGCGCGTGCGGGCAAAGATGCTCGTGGTCGCGTCCGAGACGACGGCTTGCGCCTCGAGCTCGTCGGCGTTGGCAACGGCGCCGAGGTGCCGCACGGCGAGTGAGGCGTCGAGGACGATGCCGGGCAGCGCCGCAAAGACGTCCTCGGGCGGCGCCGCGGTCGAGGTCGAGGTCGCGTCGGTCGAGGCGGCGAGGTCGCGCGAGAACCGCTGGATCTTGCGCTCGAACACGTTGCGCACGCCGAGGATGTGGCGGATGAGGACGAGCAGGTCGCGGTCGACGCGCGCATCGATGCCCTCGAGCGTCGCCTTGGTGCGCAGCCGAAGCTCGTCTTGGTCCGAGTCGAGGCCCGACGAGGCGAGGTAGGCGTCGATCTTGCCGACGGCGAGGCTGTTGCTCGTGCCCGAGTCGGTCCAGAACCGTGCGTCGAGCGTGCCCGTGCTCCACTCGACGGCGATCGGGAGCGCGAGGACCCAGTCGAGCGCGCTCGGGCCGTGCAGCTCGTGCGCCGCCTCCTCGCTCGAGCCGTAGAACCGGCGGACGAGCGGCGAGTGCTGGAAGTCGTCGACGTCGACGTCCCACGCCGACTGGCGCCGCAGGATGCGCAGGAAGTGGTCGCGCATCTCGCTCTGGTCGGGCCACGTGCCCTGACGAGCGAGGAGGTCGGCGACGTCGGCGTGGGCGAGGCGCAGGCAGTGCCGCAGGTTGTGGAGCGACTTCCACCCGTCGTCGACGCGGAGCGTGCCCGACGAGCCGACGAGGTACGACACGCGGTTGAGGAAGGTCGGGACGGTCGTGACGCCGGCCGAGTCGCTCTCGACGGCGACGGCGTACACGAGGTGGCGCAGGAACATCTCGCGCTCGACCTCGCGCTGCTTGATCGGGAGGATGATGTTGCTGACGACGCGCCAGCTCCACAGGGCGCCGATGATGAGCTCGGCCGCCTCGTCGACAAAGTCGAGCTGGGCGTCGCGGCCAACGAGCGAGACGAGCGCGCGCGCCGCGCTGTAGTCGACGCGAGCGTCGCAGCGCCCGAGGACGAGGTCGAGGGCGGTCGGGCGCTCCCGGACCTGCTCGTCTGCCCGAGGAAGGACGTGGCTGCGGCGAGTCGAGCCCGGGATCGTCGACTGCTCCGGGTGGAACACGAGTAGACGGGTTTGGCCTGCCGAGCCGTCGACCTCGAACTCGACGACGGCGCTCGGCGTGGGCACGAGTGGGCGCTCGACGCCGCCGTGATGGTCGACGAGCTGGCGGAACCCGAGCGAGATGGTGCTCAGGACGAGCTGGACGATGCTGAGCACGGTCGCCGAGGCGTGCTCGTCGACGTGGCGGTTGTCGCGTTGGCGGAACGAGATCGTGTCCTCGGGGCGCAGGACGTCCTGGATGAGGTCGACCTGGACGAGCGGGAGCGACGCCTTGACCTCGAGGTCGCCGAAGCGCGTCTTGGCGACGGTCTGCTGCGAGTCGAGGAACTCGGTGTACAGGTCGTCGAGGCAGTGTTCGAGGTCGGTGTCCTGATGGGCAAGGGCGAGTCAGGACGGCGTCGCTCGGCTTGGAGAGACGGGCGAGGACCGAGCACGCACGATGTTGATGCCGTCGAGCACGTCGGACCCGACCGATACAGCGACAGGCGTCAGGACGAGACGCAGGCCCTTCTGCGACGAGATGTCGATACAGGTGCGCGCCTCGGAGCGGTCCGGGTGCTTCGAGTGCCCAAAGTCGCGCAGGCGGTCCATCGTCGACCCGGCAGTCGTTGCAGGAGGTGATCGTCGCCTCGCGCCGTTCTGGGTACAGTTGCAGGAAGATGAGCGGCTGAACGAGAAGGGCATGGTCGAGAGAGAGAAGGGTGGGTGCGCACCTTGTACAGCCGCCGAAAGGTGGGACGATCCAGGAACGCCGCCTCGGGCGCACGCTCGCACAGCTGGAGGACGACGCCGTATGCGCTGAACCGGTCGCTCGCCTCGTCTCGACCGGCGAGACGCGTGTAGAGCGTGTGCGCGTCGTCTGCGGGACAGGGAGACGGGTCAGTTCGCGTCGCCGGTACGGCAGCTCGCCCTGGATGAGACGCACCGTCAGACGTTGCCGAGTCGTCCAGGTCAGAGCGCCCGTCGGACGTCAGGTCGGCCTCGGATTCCTCGGCGACGCTCTCGAGGCGGCCGGTTGACGAGGGCGAGCCGACGTGGACGGGCGCACGAGCTGCATGAGAGAGGTATCGTCAGGTGCGGCTCGTCCGAGACGATGAGGGAAGGAGAGCGACGCACGAAAAGAGCGAACAGGACCCTCGATGGCCGGGAGGAACAGGCTGCCGCTGCGGGACGACGCTGGAGGAGGAGGGGCAGGGTCAGTCACGGGATCGTGGCGGTCACGTCGGCCCGACGGAGGGTAAGGGGACGCACAGCTGTCTCCTTGGCCGTAGATAAACGGGCAGCGCTTGGTGAGGCCGTCCTGGAGCGCGACGAACGCGAGCTGCTCGCGCGCACGGGCCTCCCAGCCATTGTGCGACAGGCCGAGGACAATCGACAGGTCAACGTCGACCGAGGCGACCTCCATCCAGGGCGCCGAGCGGCCGAACAGGGGGGCGAGGGCCCGGAGCGTGAGCTCGGGGACCTCGAGCCGGAGGTGCTTGAGGAACGGCGCGGTGGCGAGGTCGTCGAACCGCAGGTCGACGCCTTGCGGGAGGTACAGCTGGACGGCGGTCGCGGTGCCTCGAACGGCGACGTCGAGCGAGCGGACCTGGACCGTGAGGGCGGTGACGTCCGGGTCGACCGGCACGACATAGTCGGGAGCGGGCGCGTTGTCGCTGTCGGTGAACGTGAGGCCGACCGCTCCTCCGGCCCGCACGAGGCTTTGGACGAAGCATGGCGGGACGCTGCCGACGATCGCGCCGATGTCGAACGACCAGATGCACAGGTAGGTCGCCGTCCGAGGCTGAGGGCCGAACAGGCGATTGGCGCCAATCTCGAGGCCGTCGACGCGCAGCAGGTCGCCTTGCTGCTCGAGGATGTCCCCAAAGTCTTGCTCGAGGAACGCCATCGTGTCAGACGTCTCGAGAAGGCGGAACGGGTCGACGTTGAGGGACATCTCTGCGCGGCGGGAAGGGCATGACGTGGTCAGGGCCACGGGTCCGGGTCGGCGACGAGGAGGCGAGCAACGAGGACGCACCCATGAAGAAGTCGTGGTTGCGCAGGTCGACGCTGAGCTGAGGAAGGGCGAGGACGATCGCCTTGGAGCAGTCGTAGATTTCTGCGGGCGCGACATCTCGTCAGGGTCGGCGCCGACAACGCTCCTGACGAGGCGGACGAGGTCGAGAGGGGCAGGACGTACCTTGAGGAAGAAGGAGCAGGCCGTTCTCGAGCTCGTACTGGACCGACACCTCCGAGACGTCCGTCTTGCCCGGGCGGTACTTGAGCTCGAGCGGGTCGCCCTGCAGGTTGCTGCTGTGACGACGCTTGTACTCGTCGAACGTGACGTAGTGCGTGAAGCTGCCGAAGTAGTTCTCCTTGAGCTGCGCGGGCCGAGGGAAGGTTCAGTACGGCACGCTCGAGCGAGGCAGGCCGAGGCAGTGAGAAACGCCGAGACGCACGTTGAACAGGTGCCGAATGACCCAGCCGAACGCCTTGAACACGACGTCACGATTCTGCGGGTATGAGAGGAGCCGTCAGGATCCGGAACCCAGTCAAGAGGCGCAAAGTGACGAGGGGGAGGAGGCGCACCTTGATGCGGAGCGAGAGCTTCTCGACGTTGTCCGGGTGGGCGTGCGCGTAGATGCGGTACGAGCCGTCGAGGATGAGCTCGGCGGCAGTGGCGAAGGTGCGGGTGCGGTCAGTCATAAAGGCGCTGTGCGTGTTCCAGTCGGGCAAGCTCATCGAGAGGACGAGGTCGACGATCTGCGGGTTGGACGAGGTCAGTGAGGCCCCCCTTACGAGCCCGACAGAGAGAAAGAGAGGCCGACGCACGCTGGTTGTGAACTGGAAGTTGGTGCACTCCTGGCGGTAGGCGTCGGACGGGATGACGACGTGCGCGTCCAGGGCCGGGCCGCTCAGGGTCAAGAGGGCGTTGTCCTCGGGAGCGGTCGCGTTGCTGATGATGTTGTGGTCGTTGAGGAAGAGCTGGATGGCGTAGTCGCGGACCTCGATGTCCATCTTGTAGACGAACGGGACAAAGTGGTCGTAGTCGCCGGCGGGGCCGCTCGTCCAGTCCTGCGCGACGTCGGTGAACAGGGTGACGTGGTCGCGCAAGAGCGAGATGTCGGGTCGAGCGATCTTGGTCGTGATGGTCCACGTGCGCTTCTCGTCCCACACGAGCGGCGACGGCAGGCCGCACCCGATCCGGCACGACTCGGCGTGGAAGAACGTCTCGTGGTTGACGCTCGACGAGGCGCTGATGTCGTCGAGGTGGAGCTCGAGGAGCGTGTCGTAGCCCGCCTTGGTGGCGACCATCGGCAGGAAGTAGGTCATGGTCGAGTTGGGCCCGAGCGCGACGTCGAGCCAGCCGTACTTGCGGACGACAGGGTCGGCCGAGTGCTCGGGGTTGGGCGAGTCGTACTTCCAGTCCTGTTGCGCGAAAGCCTTGGGTCAGTGATCGGGCGACGGCCGAGGGCTGGGAGGGGGAAGAGAGGGAGCGAGGGGACGCACCTTGGACGACTCGCGCGTCGGGACCCGCAGCGTCGCGCCGTCGCTGAACTCGACATAGACCTTGAGCGCCGTGTGCATGCGCTTATCGCCCGGCTTGAGTTTGGGCGTCTCGAGGCCGTTGAAGTAGGTCGCCGGGAGGAACGCGCTCTGGATCTTGGCGCGCTGGCGGTCGGCCCACGGGCCGTACGTGAGGGCGGCACCGCGCACGACGAGGTCGACGCCCCACTCGGGACTGAGGCCGCCGTTGCCGACGTCGTACGTCTCGAGCCCGGCGACGGGCGAGTCGCTCTTGCTGCGCTCGGGAACGAGGCCTGCGACGTCCGAGTAGTACGTCAAGTCGATCTCGTCCGACACGAGGAGCGTCGCCACCTTGGCGTACTCGACGACGTGAGGCGGCTTGCCGTCCGAGTCGACGCTCGCGTCGTCCTCGGGCGTCTGGTACCGCGGGAGGCCCGTCCAGCCGTCGTGCGACGACGGCCTCGCCGGCTCGTCGACGCCCTGCGCCTGCTCCTTCTCCGACTCGCCGTACCGACGAGCGCGTCGCTGCTCGCGGCGGGAAGGGTGCGGCCGGCGCATGACGAGGTCGCGAAAGCCGCGCAGGGTGAGGAAGGCGGTCGGCCGGGCAAACAGGCTCGAGAGCGAGAAGTGGCGGCTGCAGGAGAGGGAGAATGCGTCAGGCTGTTGCTCGACGACGAATTTCGTGCGACGGGGAGACTGAGAGAAAGGAGGGGGCGCACATGTCCTGGTCGAGGCGGTCCATGAGGTGCTGACCGTGGTCGGCCATGCCCTCCTTGTAGTCCGGGTTGGTGCGCCACACGATCTTGGGCCGGCGAAAGACGAAGTGGTGCACCTCCTTGTAGTCGTCGAGCTTGGAGCGGGCCTTGCCCGCCGAGTAGGTGCCTTGGGCGCCGTCGAAGCCGGCGATGAGGATCGACGGCGTGCTCGGGTTGCCCATGATGATGGCGCCCCGGCCGCACTCGAACGCGATCGGGAGCGCCTCGAGGAGCCAGTTGGTGCCGTCCTTCTTGCCCTCGTCGACCTGCTTGCGCCGCTCGCGCTCCTTCTCGCCCTGCTCGGCCTGGACCTGCTCGATCGACGAGACGGCGGTGGACGGCCTCGGCGACGATGACGACAGCGACTGCTTCTCCTTCTTGTCGAGAGATGACGCCGGGCTCGACGTAGACGACGAGTCGGACGGCTCGGACGGCCCGCGGCGGAGCGGGTCCTGCTCCTTGAGCCCGAGCTGCTCGAGGATGGCGTCGTACGACGGCGTGCGGTTGTACAGGAAGAGCTCGGCGCCGGAATAGGTGATCTGGACTCGACAGGGCTTGCGAGACTCTGCGCGAGGGTGCGTCGAAGCGAGGTCAGCTCTGGAAGGGAAAGGGGGCTCGAGCGAAGAGGACGACGAGCGCACCTGACGGCTTGTCCTCCTCCGAGCGCACATGACGAAGCCAATATTTCCACGTGACGTGACCTGAGCGACGAGACAGGCGTGAGTAGGCCGTCGACGGGACCGCGAGGACGAGGGAAAGAGCGAGCGCACCTCGAACGACGCGCAGAGACTGGTTTCGACTGATGTAGCGCAGGTCGTTGAACTGGATGCGTCCACCGAGGATGCTGATCTTGAGCGCGCCGATCTCGAAATAGGCGTTGCTCGACCGCCAGAAGTAGAGCCGCAGGACCCATGATGCGACGATGCCGAGGACCCGCTGAATGTAGAAGAAGTACTGCAGGTGGAGGCGTGTCAGGCAGGGCATCCCGACCGTTGTGAGGGCGAGGGACGTACGAAGAGGACCAGGATGAAGACGACGAAGCACTCGACCTGCAACGAGAGAGGGTCAGCGAGGCGGCGAGGAGGAGAAGGGGTTGAGGAACGGGACGCACAAGGTACAGCCAGTTCAGGCTCGCCGGGCCCGAGCCTCGCAAGGCATCGACTGAAGATGCTCGCGCGACCAGGCGGAACGCGGTCGAGTTGTGCGCCATCGTGGCCGAGCTGCGAGCTGCGCGACGAGGGCGAGTGGGTCAACACCGTTTCGGGGAGAGCTGGTCCAGTCTGTGCGGCTTCGTGCGGCTTTTAAACCACGATCGAGGCACTCGAAAGGCCCGCACGACGTCGTGGGCCGCTGCTGACGCCGGCTCCCCCACTTGGCGACGACCTCCAGCACTGCCACCCCGGCTGGCTCCGGGCACGTCTGATGCAGTGAACGGAGGACGCACCTGGGTCAGGAATACCTCACGCCGAGTCTCCTGCGTGCAAAGGGCGATGTCGTCCTCGACTTGGCTCAACTCGGTGATGAGGAGGCGGTTGAAGGCGTGTGCTGGCCTAGTCGGCCGAGCGCGGTGCGGTAGTGTAGTCTAAGCTGTGCCAGCCGTGGCTACAGCGCTCTCTGAGCAGTCAGAGGTGTGTCGAGGGCGAGAAGATCGAGCCACGTCTCGAGGCGAGCACCTCTCTCATCTCTCTCGTCCGATTCCGCGCGACGACAGCGCTCTGCTCGATGGTAACCAGCTCTCCGTCTTTTGCACGCTCCATGTCGATCTACTCAAGCCCGCTCAAACGCGCCTCGAGCGCGAGCGCGAGCGAGAGACGCTGCTCGAGCGACGCCGCCCCATCTCCCTCGCCGACTGCGCCGGGCCCTCGCTCTCGGTGCCCGACGCCGACTCGACGCCGCTGCTCGAGATGTCGCTGAGCTGGCGAGCGCTGCCGGCGCGAGCCGGCGGGCGACCGCGGCTCGTCGTCATGCCCGCCGTCGCCTTGGGCCGGCCGCTGCCACCCGCACCGACGAGCACGGCGCGCTCCTCGTCGCTCGAGCCCGAGTGCGACGCCGACGAGCCCTCGGACTCGCTCGAGCTGTACTCGCGCGGGGCGCGGCGCGGCGCGGCGACCCTCGACGACGACGCCGGCGCGAGCGGGAGCTCGTCGTCGTCCTTCTCCGGCGTGTAGCCCGAGCGACGACGGCTCATGCTGCGCTCGGCGGCGAGCTGCTTGCGCTCGTGGTGCAGGAGCTTGAGCGCGTCGCCGGCGTACGGGTGCCCGCTGCGCATGAGCTCCTCCTCGAGCTCTTGCGCCCGATGCTCCTCGACGTCCGAGTACTCGTCGTCGCTGTCGCTGTCGGGCGAGATGAAGAGGTGCGGGTGGAGCGTGTGGACGTAGGACGAAAGGATGATGGCGCAGTAGAAGACGACGGCCAAAGTTGCGAACACGGCCTGTGTGGGTGCGAGAGAGTCAGTTCTGCTCGCTGCGTTCGAAGGAGTGGGACACGCACAATGACGAGGCCGACCTGCAAGCCTTGACGGATCTGCCAGCACTCGTCGCCGCGCTCGCTGCGAGGAAGGGAGAGAGAGAAGCGAGGGGGTCAGTGCGCTCGCCGACGACGAGAGTTGCGAGACTCGACGCACCAGCCCGCCGCGAGGAACGCGTCCGACGAGAGGAACGACACGATGCCAAAGATGCCAAACGCCCAGGTCGCGAGCCAGGTCATCTGCGCGCGCAAACGAGACGAATGTGAGCAACTCGTCCTGCCCGCTGCCGCAGCTCGAGAATGGACGACGACGACGCACCCAGATCAACCTCGAGAGCCACTTTGCCGTCTCGGCTTGCGGCCAGATCGACACGACGAGCGCGCCGAGGCAAAGGCTGGCCGCCGTCACGGCGTACCACGCCGTGAACGCCGAGTACCGCGCCATGACGACGAGCTGGTCGTACTCGGTGCCGTTCGACGCCGCCTTGATCTCGGACAGCTCTTTGTGTGCGCGAGAGAGATCAGATGAGCTCGTGACGACGCGAGGGAAGAGGAGAGAGGAGCGAGCGACGCACCAAAGTAGCCACGCCAGAGCGCGACGGCCCACGCGAGGTAGCTCGCCGTCATGGCGGCACAGGCGAGCACCGATGCAACCTTGGTCGACACGGGGACGAAGGACGGGCAAGGGAGCGGGACGGCCCGGATGCGGCGGCCGTGCGAGGTCGACATCGAGCTGGACTTGGGAAGGTCGACTTGACGTGAGGCGGCGCTGTTCTCGCTCTGTGCGCGAGGTTGCGAGCAGGCGTAGAGGCAGAGAAGAGAGAGCGAGAGGCGCAAGGTGGAGGATTGAGGAGCGGTGGGGCAGGAGTCCGAACCGACGGACAGTCCGTGCGTCGTCCGCGCCTCCTGTACGTCGCGCGAGCCGCCCTCGCCGAGAAGCCGGTCCGTCTGGGGCGAGCGAAACGTGCTTTGAGCCGAAAACGAAAGAGAGAGGAGGCTCGAGAGCCGGCGGTGCTCACTCTCGCAGTCGAGCGCACGAAGGTGGATCGAGATCTCGTTGCGCGACGCGGCGACGACAGCTACAACACACCGAGGCCAACGACGCTGAAGACGGTGCCCAGGACGAGGCAGAGGACGAGGATGGGAAGGAGGACGACGGCGAAGGAGAGAAGGGCGGGAAAGAGGATGTTGTCGCCGCCGTCGACCTCGTGGCGGTGGAGCGGCCTGTGCGCGACGACGAGACGACCCTCCTCGGCTGCGCCCTGCGCGTCTGGACCCTCGCGAGAGTCGGCGTCGACGGGTAGGAGGCGCAGGGGAAGGTACTGGTTGCGAGGGAAATGAGGGAGGCCGGACGAGTTGAAGTCGGACGGGAGGAGGAAGTCGACGTTGATCGGGCGCTTGGTCTTGTGAGGGAGGAGAGACGGCGGGGGAGCAGAGACCGGGGCTGAAGAAGGAAGGCGAGGCGGTGGCGACGGAGGAGGGTGGGCGCGCAGGTGGAGAGAGGGAGGGTGCTGCGGCGACGAAGGTCGATGCGCCTCGGCCCTGGTGGCTGGTCCTGCTTTACACAAAGAGGGGCTCGGCGACGTGTCAATTGCGGCCGCTCGACAGGAGAGGCGGAGGAAGAAGGACGAGAGGGAAAGAGACGCACCTCGAGTCGCAGATACGGTCGTCCTGCTCTTGCTCCTCCTCTCGCCCGACTCCTGCGGCGGTCGACCGCTCGCTTGCTCGCCCCCTGACCCACTGCGAGCCAGTAGAGGGCGAATCGTCCCGCCAGGCCCGTCGTCCTCGCTCGACGACGCCGTCGTCTCCTCGTCAAGCTGCTCGTCCCGCGTCCTCGCGGCACCTCGCCGCTCCCGCCTCGGTGCCCCGCCTCGCCCCGTCACCGGTCGACGGGCCGTACCGCGCTCGGGCGATGCCGAGTCCCTCGAAGACCTGCTGGAGCCCGAGGACGAGGGCGGCGGCGGGCGATTCCTCCAGCCGCTCCTGCTGCGCCGACCTGCTCCTCCTTCCTCGTACCCTTCTGCGCCCGCCTGCTGGCCACCGCTGCTTCTCTGCCAGCCACTGTGCCTGCGCAAGTCGGCGACGACCGTCCAGAGCGCGTCGGCAAGCTCCGGGTCCGACTCGAGCGCTGTGCGCAGCTCGGCCAGGCGGCGGGCGCGGGTTGAGGAGGATGGGCGGGGCTGTCGTGCAGGCAGGGGCCGGGTCGAGGGCTCATTAGAGCTTGCTGAAGGGGGCGAGGCTGCTCTGGGCGGCGGTGGACGCGGCATCGTCGGCGAACTCGCGTGAGGCGATGAGGACGGGGGGTGGTCGGCGACAGGCGCGGGGCGAGGTGGAGCGGCGCGGCGGCTCGTTGGCGGTAGACGAGGAGAGTAGCGAGCAGCAAGCCATGGTCAGGAGGACCGAGAGCGGCGGAAGGGCCGCGGACGGACGAAGAGGCGGCCGACACCGAAGCTCGACGTCTCCCTCCTTAGCCCACAACCCGCACAGAGGCAGCACGGCCACCGCTGCCTGCTCAGAAGCTACACAGAGCTCGCCGACCTCCAACAAGCCCGCCACATCGCCCGCCATGGCCTCTGCTCCCTCGTCTTGTGGGTCCCTCCTTCAACGAACGTTCGCGAACGGTTCGACCTGACCTCACCCTCACACAGCTCCAGAGCGCGCCTGCGCTCACTGCCACAAGGACCTTGAGCCCGCCGTAAAGCTCCTGACCTGCTCCGCCTGCAAAAGCGTCTTGTGCGCCTCCTCCTCGTCCTCTCCTCGCCGTCGCGACGTGCGCGCTCACCTGCTTCCTCTCACAGCTACTGCTCTCCCGACGACCAGAAGGTGCGCACCCTCGATACGGAACCCTCATGAATTCCCGAGCCGACCTCGTCCTCGCTCGCAGCTCGACTGGAAGCGCCACAAGCCGGCGTGCCTCTCGCGCCGCCACACCGAGCCCTACATCGCCCACATCGACTATGACCGCTCTTCGACCGACCACTCGCCCTGATTCAAGCCCGTCCTCGACGCCATGCCCAAGCGCACGTACGCCCTCGTCACCAACGCGGCCGAGCTGCGCTCGCTCCTCCTGCACCCGATCCTCCCGACCGCCATCCTGTGCACCTCGGCCGACCTCGCCGACAAGAAGCACGCCAACGTGCGCGCGTCGCTGCGGGCGTACATCGACAAGGGCGGGCGCGTCGTCGTCGGCGGGCCGGGCGTCAACCACATGGCGATGGACGAGATCCCGACGCTCCTGTCGTCGCTCGGCGGCGTCGGGTGGCGGCTCGGCGGGTACCACCGCACGACGCACTTCCTCAACTCGGCGCATCCGCTGTACAGCGCCGCCGACGCGGCCGTTCGCGCGGCGCTGCCGGCGAGCTACTCGTGCAAGGCGATCGTACTCAAGGACGTCGACCCGGCCGACATGGTGTACCGCTCGACGCCCGACAGCGGGTTCGAGAGCCTCGCGATGGCGATGGACGGAGGCAAGGTGGCGAGCAACGAGGTGGCGGTCGCGACGGCGCACGTCGGCGAGGGCTGGCTGTCGTGGGTCGGCGACGTCAACCAGGAGGCGGGCTCGACGGCGGCCATGCTGTGGCTCCTCGGCCTCAAGCAGTAGCTGGAGCAGGTCGCAGTGCAACTCGAGCGAGTGTCGTTCCGTTGCGCGCGCGAGCCGGCGGCGAGGAGAAGAGAGCGAGAGGACCGAGCCCACGGCACGCCGCGCTCGAGAGGCGCGCGAGTCCCGAGCCTCGAGCCAGAGAGCAGAACAGACAAGCTAGAGCTGCAGCGAGCCGCACGAGAGCACAGTGTCGCAGCGAGAGGCGGCAGAGGCTGAGCTCGTCGTCGCTGGTCCAGTCGAGCTCGACCTTGGCCGCGGGCTGCTCTCGCTCTCCCCCTCCGTCCACCAGAGCATCAATCATGGCTCCCGTCTCTGCATCCAAGGCCAAGCGTCTCGAAGCCAAGGTGCGCCACAGCTCTCGCGCGCTCTCCCTCTCTCCCGCCCCTCCCTCCTCCTCTCCCATCACTCGTCGTTCTCGCCGACCCTCGCTCCTCTCACCCCACTCCTCTGGCCGGCTTGAGACCAGGACAGGGATCGCTCACCATGCTCTCTCCTCACACAGGCTGCCAAGGCCGCCGCCAAGGGCGAGTCGGTCTCGTCCAAGTCGTCGGCGCGCAACTCAAAGGTGTCGACCCCGCTCACCACGTCGGCCAACGGCTCGACCGACGACCTCAACGACATGGCCAAGCTCCGCCTCGCGACCGACCGCTCGGGCTCGGGCGTCCTCTCGTCCGACCCGCACTCGCGCGACATCCACATCGAGAGCTACTCGCTCTCGTTCCACGGCCGCCTCCTCATCGAGAACGCCGACATTGCCCTCAACTTTGGCCAGCGGTCCGTCCCTCTCCCTTGCCCCCACCTCACCGGTGTCCCCTTGTACTGACCCGCCCCTCTCGTGCTCCTACAGCTACGGTCTCCTCGGCGAGAACGGCTCGGGCAAGGTGCGCCCCACTTTCCGCCCCCTCCTCTCAGTCTACGACACGGCGACTGACACTCGACCCGCACACAGACCACGTTCCTTGAGTCGCTGGCCAACCGCGACGTCGACATCCCCGAGCACATCGACATCTACCTCGTCCGCGGCGAGGCCGAGCCGTCCGACATGACCGCCATCGACTACATCGTCCAGTCGGCCAAGGACAAGGCGGCGCGCATCGAGCAGCAGATCGAGGAGATGTCGATCGCCGACAATGTCGACGAGCTTGCGCTCGAGCTCAAGTACGAGGAGCTCGAGGCGCTCGACCCGACCATGTTCGAGGCCAAGGTCGGCGCCATCTTGACCGGTCTTGGGTTCGGCAAGGAGATGATGGGCAAGGCGACCAAGGACATGTCCGGTGGATGGAGGATGCGCGTCTCGCTCGCCAAGGCGCTCGCCATCCGGCCCCACCTCCTCCTCCTCGACGAGCCGACCAACCACTTGGACCTCGAGGCCGTCGTCTGGCTCGAGGCGTACCTGTCGACCTACAACCACATCCTCGTCTTTACGTCGCATTCGGCCGACTTCATGGACACGGTCTGCACCAACATCCTCGACCTGACCCTCGACCGCAAGTTCCTGACGTACGGCGGCAACTACTCGACCTACGTCCGCACCAAGACCGAGAACGAGACCAACCAGCTCAAGGCGTACGCCAAGCAGCAGGAGGAGATCAAGCACATCAAGGAGTGCGTCCCCCCACCCTCTCGTCTTTTGCCTCGCGACCGTGCACTGACCCCCTCCCACGCCACAGCTTCATCGCGTCGGCCGGTACGTACGCCAACTTGGTCAAGCAGGCCAAGTCGAAGCAGAAGATCATCGACAAGATGGAGGCGGCCGGGTTCATCAAGCAGCCGATGCGCGCCAAGGACCTGCACTTCAACTTCGAGGACGTCAAGAAGCTCCCGCCGCCCATCATCGCCTTCAACGACGTCGCCTTCTCGTACGACGGCAACCTCGACAAGGCGCTGTACCGCGACCTGTCGTTCGGTATCGACATGGACTCGCGCATCGCCATCGTCGGCCAGAACGGCACGGGCAAGTCGACGCTCCTCAACCTCATCACGGGCGACCTGCAGCCGATCCGCGGCTCGGTCAACCGCCACCCGTCGCTCAAGCTCGCCAAGTACTCGCAGCACTCGGCCGACCAGCTCCCGTACGACCAGTCGCCGCTCGAGTACTTCGAGTCGCGGTTCAAGCCCAAGATGCCCGAGAAGGACATCCAGTTCTGGCGCTCGTCGATCGGCCGGTTCGGTATCTCGGGCTCGCACCAGACGTCGCCCATCCGCCAGCTCTCGGACGGCCTGCGCAACCGCGTCGTGTTTGCCCAGCTCGCGCTCGAGCGCCCCGACATCCTCCTCCTCGACGAGCCGACCAACCACTTGGACATGAGCTCGATCGACGCCCTCGCAAAGGCCATCAAGGAGTTCACGGGCGGCGTTGTCATCGTCTCGCACGACTTCCGCCTCATCTCGCAGGTCGCCGAGCAGCTGTGGGAGGTCAAGGACAAGAAGGTCGTCGACCTGTCCAAGGAGGACATCACGATCGTGCAGTACAAGGTCCGTCTCGCTCTCGCTCTCCTCCCTTTCTCGTTCGTCCCGGCTCGGCGCCTCGTCGTCGAGCCGGCGTCGCACCCGCAAAAATCACGCACTGACCCTCTCTCTCCTTCCTCTCGCCTCGTAGCAAATCCTGTCGAAGAACTCGCAGGCCCAGATCGAGAAGGCCAAGCTCGTGTCCAAGCAGTCGGGCAAGATGGCCAACGTCTAAACCTCGTCCGCCCACCGTCGTCGTCGTCGTCGTCGTCGTTCGTCTCCCCGCCTCTCTTCGCTCGCCCGCCGGCCTCGCCCGACGAGGAGCCCTTCTTTTCGTTGTGCAACCGCATCCTTGTCATAGACCACCTATCCTCGAGGGAACCAGCTCGACCCACTTCTGCCCATGTTGTGTTTCGTTCCCCTCCCTCTCTTTCCTTCTCCGCCCCGCTCGCACCCCCTCTCTCACCTCGTCTTCCCTTGCTCTCCTCCTTTCCTGCCGTTCCCCTGTAACTACCTGCCACACGAGGTTGCCTCTCACACATTCTGCCGATCGGGCGACGGGCGACGGGCGAAGGAGAGCATGCGAGAACGAGAGAGACAGAGAGGGAACGAGAGATGCGTGCATGCGACAGAGAGCTACAACACACACCACGAGGCACAGAGCGAGAGAGGGAGACACGCGAGAGACAAAGGTAGAGGGGAGAGGAGAGAGAACATCGACAAGGAGGGGAGGGACGAGAGAGAAGGAGGGGGAGAGAAGGCGACGACGCGACGAGGTGTAGAGGAAGGAGGGCGAGAGAGGGGAGGTAGGGAGGGCAGAGATACTGTGACGGAGAGAGGGACACAGGCTCAGAGCCAGCCAAAGTACTCGTCCCAGTCCTCGTCGACCCAGCGGATCATCCACCCGTCGGCGGTGCCGGCGAGCGGATCCTCCTCGGCCTCCTTCTGTCCCGCGCCGGCCGTCTGCACGAGGCCGTCCTTGGTGAAGCTCGCTGCGGCACCCGACGCCTGCTTATCCTCGGCGCCGAAGTCGTCGCGGTCCCTGCGAGTCGGAAGGCGGGCCGAGGTCAGTCTCGCTCGACGGCGTCGACGGCGGCGAGCAGAGGACGTACATCTCGATCTCGGCGACGGCAGCCTTGGCTGCAGCTGCGTCCTCCTCGTCCTCGGCGGCGGCGAGCGCACGGCGGATCTCGGCCTCGGACTGGGTCGGGATCTGCTCGGCCTTCTGGGCGTCGTTGGTCGCCGCGTCGACGCCGAGCTCGGCGAGCTGCCCATCGTCGAGGTAGTCGCGCCAGTCGAGCTTTTGCAGGTGGTCGGTCGTGAACTCGCCGTCGGCGATGACCATCTGGTCGAGCTTGCGCTTCTGGTTCGCCTTCTTGAGCATGTTCTCCTCGATCCTGCGGGCCGTCGTCCCAGTCAGTACCTGTGCTCGAGAGCGACGAGGAGAGAGAGAGAAAGCGTGAGACGCACGAGTGCTCGGTGACGAAGCGCCAGATGCGGACCTCGCGCGTTTGGCCGATGCGGTGAGCGCTGCAAGGGGCTCGAGCGGGGTCAGTCGGGCGTCGCGAGAGGGGACAGGAAAGGAGAGAGCGAGACGCACCGGTCCTGGCACTGACGGTCGAGTGCCGGGTTCCAGTCCGAGTCGTAGAAGATGACGGTGTCGGCGCCCTGAAGGTTGATGCCAAGGCCGCCGGCGCGCGTCGACGAGATGAAGGCGAGGATCTTGTCGTTCGAGTTGAAGCGCTCGGTGATGATCTGGCGCTGCTCGATCTTGGTCGAGCCGTCGAGGCGCAGGTACCGGTGACCCTGGTACGACAGGAACTCCTCGAGGATGTCGAGGACCTTGGTCATCTGGGTGAAGATGAGGACGCGGTGGCCGCCGGCGCGACACTCGCGCAGGAGCTCGTCGAGCTTCTGGAGCTTGCCGCAGTCGTACTGGAGGAGCGAACGGTCGGGGAAGGCGACCGTGAGCTTGGTGGCGGGGAGGTGGAGGAGCTCGGCAGGCGCGACCTCCTCGATGTCGTCGATGTCGTCCTGGGTCATGCCGGGCAGGGCGTGCTGCGCCATGTCGTGGGCGCGCACGTTGGGCGTCGCGAAGCCGTACAGCGAGATCGTGTCGGCGAGCTGCTCGGCGCGCTGCTCGTTCGACCGGACGAGGGAGGGGAGGAGGGACGGCGTCGACAAGAGCTCGCGCTCGGGGCGGTCGACGTCCGAGGGGAAGAGGGCCAGCTCGCGCGACGGCTGGCGGAGGAACCGGAGGAGGGTCGAGCCGAAGTAGGGCGTCGAGGCGCGGATGCGGCGGTGGTTGACGGCGGCGAGGCGGTCGAGGCGCGAGATGGTCGCGCGGTGCTGCTGCCACGCGTGGTGCCGGCGCCAGCAGGCGATCGAGTTGACGTCGCGAGGCGGCTCGACGGACAGGTCGAGGCCGGCCGGCGGCTGGTACAGGGCCGGGAACGAGCCCGAGGCGTCGAGGCGCGTGCGGAGCTGGCCCGCCATCGACGACGTCGACTCCTCTTGCTCGGGCTTGACGAGCGTGAGCGTCGACCAGTCCATCTTGGCGATGGGCGCCTCGTCGAGCAGGCGCTTGCGGACGAGGAGCTCGGACGGCTCGAAGCCGGTGACGACCGACCGGTGCATCGAGAAGGACGTGACGACGGGCCGCGTCTCGAACAGGTCCGGGTGGTTGCACACCTTGCGCAGCTGCATGAGGCAGTTGATGATGCTGAGGAAGTGGCCCGACGCGAGCGTCTCGCGCGTTTGCGCGCGCGCCATGAAGTCGTCGTACAGGAACCGCTGCCGCTTGGACAGGCGGCAGTAGATGACCGACTCGGTCTTGCCCGGCATCTGCTTCTCGACCTCGGCCTTGAGGCGACGGAGGAGGTACGGGCGCAGGATCGTGTGCAGCTTGTTGACCGTCGCCTGCATCTCGGCGTCCATGACCTCGCCGTTCTCGATGGCCTTCTCCATCGGGTTCGAGAACCACGCCTGGAAGTCGGCGTGCTCGGCGAACGGGCCCGAGCCGTCCGTGATGAGGCCGTGCGGCATGAGGAAGTAGAGGAGCGACCACTGCGGATTGGCGACGGGAGGGAGGGGGAAGGCGGCCTGAGCGTCAGGAACGGGCACGACGGCAGGGCACGCTCGAAGGGGGACAAGGGAAAGAGGGCGAGAGAGGGGACGCACAAGTTCCATGAGGTTGTTCTGGAGGGGCGTGCCCGTGAGGAGGAGGCGGTGGCGAGCGTTGAAGCCGAGGAGCGTCTGCCACCGTTGCGAGCGAAAGTTCTTGATGTGGTGCGCCTCGTCGAGGATGAGGTAGTGCCACGGCTTGCGGCGGAAGATGTGCTGGTCGGCGAGGACGAGCTGGTACGACGTGATGCAGACGTTGAACGCGTTCTCGGCGCTCCAGCCCTCGCGCTTCTTCTTGCGCTCCTTCTGGGTGCCGTAGTAGGTGAGGAGCTTGAAGCCCGGGAAGAACTTGCGGAACTCCATCTCCCAGTTGAGCATGACGCTCGTCGGCACGACGACGAGGTGCGGGCCCCACTGGCCCTTGTCGCACGCGAGGTGGGCGAGGAGCGCGATCGTCTGGATCGTCTTGCCGAGGCCCATCTCGTCGGCGAGGATGCTGCACAACGTCGAGAGAAGATCGTCAGGAACGTGTCGCTGCGACGGAGCGAGAGAGAACGAGAGAGAGGGAGCCGCAGACGCACCCGTTGACGCCGCCGGTGTAGAGGCTCGCGAGCCACTCGAGGCCGGCCTGCTGGTACGGGCGCAGCGTCGCGCGCAGGAGGAACGGCGGCCGAAGGTGCTGGATCTGCCTGTCGGAAGGCTCGGTCGAGATCTCGTCGTCGGCGTCGCCCTCGACCCCTTCTCGCTCCTCGTCCTCGTCCTCCTCCTCCTCCTCCTTGGCGCTCGCCGAACCCGCGTCCTCCTCCTCGTCCTGCTCGCGCTTCGGCGACGCCGGAGGAGCCGAGTCGACGTCGCCGTTAGGCTCTGCCGAGCCGCCGCCGCCGTAGCCGTACTTGCGCATGAGCTCCTCGATCGGCATGTCGGCGTCCTCCTCGAGGCCCTTCATCTCCTCGTCGTCCGACTCGCCCTCCTCGGCCTCCATCTCCTGCGCGAGCGCGTCGTCCTCGTCGTCGCGCTGCTCCTCGCCGGCGTCCGAGCCGAACTCGGACATGGCCTCGGCCTCCTTCTCCTCGGCCGTGAGGTCGGGCGCGGCGGGCGCCGACGTGCCCGGCGTCGAGGGCGAGGCGGCGCCGGTCGAGCTCGCGGCGGTCGCGGCGGCGGACGGCTCGGTCGAACCCTCCTTGACGGGCGCGTCGGCGAGGACGTCCGCCATCGCCGAGTCCTCCTCGTCCTCCTCCTCGTCCTCGTCCCCCTCTGCCGCCTCGTCGCCCGCCTCCTGTTCGGCGAGCATGGCCGCGTAGCCCGAGCGCCGGAGCAGCTCCTCGATGGGCATGTCGGCCTCGTCGGCCAAGCCCTTGAGCTCGTCGTCGTCGTCCTCCCTGTCCTCCTTCTCCATCTCGGCCGCGTACGCGTCGTCCTCCTGGGCACGACGCGCATCGTCCTCGTCGGCCTCGGCGAACCCGACGTCGCCGTCCTCGTCGGCCTCGCCGGCGGCGGTCGCGGGCGAGTCGGCCGGGGTGGCAGAGACGGACAGGCGCGAGCGCGAGCGGATCGACTGGCGACGAGGAGGGGGAGCTCGTCGGCCCTTGGCTTTCGCCTTGGCTCGAGATGGGGCTGGGGACGAGTCGGCGGCAGGGCTGGAGGGAGCGACCGAGGGCGAGTTGACGGGTTCTTCCTCGTCCTCGTCCTGCTCGTCGTCGTCGTCTTCTGGCGCCGACTGATCGTCGCCGTCGTCGTCCGAGTCGGCGTCCTCGGCGCCCATCTCGATCTGCTGCGCCTGGAGCATGGTCGTCGACTTGTTGAGCATCTCGTCGAGCTGCTGCTTGCCGAGGCGCTTCTGCTCCTTCTTGTGCTCCTCCTTGCGCCGTGCGCGGACGACCTGCAGTTCAAGAGCGTGTCAGTCGACCGCAGTGACGAAAGGAAGAGGGAGGGACGGAGAGAGGGGACGCACGCCGATGGCGAGTTTCCACTTCTTGCGGACCTCCTTGATCGTCCACCTCGCGAGCGCCTTCTGGTTGCGCTCGATCTCGCGCTGCTCCTTGTCCTCCTTGCCGCGAATCTCCTCAAAGTGCTTCATGACCATCCTCGCCGTCTTGCGCGCGAGGGCGACGTGCGCCTTGCGCTCCTGGGCGACGAGGTGCGAGAAGTAGACGGCGTGCTCGACGAGCCACTCCTGGTGGTCCTTGGCCCGCTTCGACTCGTGCGACTGCGTCTTGTCCGGGTTGTACAGCTCGCGGCCCTCGGCGCGCACGGCGTCGGCCTGCGACAGGATGTCGTACTCGTACTCGGCGCGCGCGTCGAGCTCCTCCTCGGGCGGCGGCGGCTCGATGTCGGCGTCGTCGTCGAGCGACATGTACGAGTTGAGGAAGGCGGCGAGAGAAAAGTCGAACTGCGGGTCGGGCGGGACCTGGGCGAGGTGCGAGTAGGTGACGCCCGACTCGAGGAGGATCTTGCGGCGCTTGACGGCGCGCGGCGACAAAGGCGGGAGGTCCTGCTTGAGGAGGTTCGGGAGCTCTTCGAGCTTGGCGACGACGGGCTCGTAGGGCGGCAGGTTGGCGTGCAGGGCGATGGACGAGGCGCGAGACGGGGTCGACGCGACCGACGGGCGCTTCTTCAACTTGGTCGAGCCGGGCAGGGACGCCGAGGGCGACGGCGAGGCCGGCATCGACATGCTCGGCGAGTACGGCGCCGGGCTGCCGCTCGCCGTCGTCTGCGCCTTCTTGACCGTCGGCGCCTTGCGCTTGGTGCTGCCGGGGCGAGGGGCGCCGCCGGCCTCGACGGCGAGGATCGGGTCGCTCTGGTCCTCGGCGCGGCCCTTGCCCTTGATGTCCTTCTTGCGGGCGCTCGTCAGGTCGGCGACAGCCGCGTTGGGCGCGAGCGCGCCGACCTTGCGCTGCTCGGCTGCGCGACGGGTTCCTCGCCGACCGTTGCTCGCGCCGGCCACGTCGGGTGCGGCGTTGAGGAACAGGTCGTAGTTGGCCTGGAACGAGCGGAAGACGTCGGACCGATCGGCTGCACGAGGGGAAGGAAGGGCGTGAGGGGAGGTCTCGCGAGTGCGGAAAGAGGTCGAGGCGCACCTTTGGCGACGTTCGGGTCAAAGCCGATGAGGGTGACGAAGCGGTCGAGGTGGAACAGCTCGCGAACGTAGTCGTCGTGCTTGTCAACGATGGCGGCGAGCTGCAGGGCGCAATAGAAGCCGTCAGCTTGCGTGCGAAGGAAGCGTGTGGAGGAGGGAAGGGGAATGAGGCCGGCGCACCTCGTTCTGCTTGAGGTCGACCTGCTGCGCGCGCCACGCCTCGATCTCGTCGGCCGTGTACGACCGCTTGGGCGCCGACGCGTTCGAGGACGAGGGGATCGGGGGAAGGTTGGCCGCGGAGACGAAGGGGAGGGGAGGAAGCCCTCCGAGGTTGAAAGCTGCGCCCGCCGGAGCCGACCCAGTGCCGTTCTGCGAGGGCCCTGGCGTGGCCGACTGGCTGCCCGGTGTGGTCGTCGCGCCGTTGGCGTCGTCTCGAGGCATGGGGGCGGGGTTTGCTCGAGGTGTGCTGCGGCCGCAAGAGCGTGCGCGGCACCGACGGGTAGCTGGCGGGCGTGAAAGTCGAGTGGCGAGGTCGCCAAGTGCTCAAGACGTCGGGTTGTCGAGGAAGGCGAGCTGGGAGATCGAGGGGGGAGGTGGAGGGGGAACGCCGCTCTGGCGGGTGGATCGGCTGCTGCGCTCGAGCGAGGTGCACTGTCGAGAGTGCAGTCGGCGGGCTGTGGAGCGCACACGCTCAACGAGGGGTGGGGAGAGCGTACGGGGCGAGAAGGCTTTCCTCCTCGCTCTTCCCTCTCTCCGCCCGCAGCCGTCGACCGAGCCCTCCTCTCCCTCGCTCGCAGGTTGCTTCCCAGGTCACGACACGCTGCCAGCTTGCTCCAGCAGCTCACGTCGGGCGCGCGAGGCGCGCAAGAAGCTCTCCCTCGCCGCCCAGAAGCCGTCTCTCCTCCTCGGGCAGGCGTGACGGCGTCGTTGCAGCTCTGCAGCGCCGAGTACGAGCCGCCGACGGTCGCATCCTGCGCACCAGCTCCTCAAGCACCCGACGCCGACTCCCTCTCGCCCGTTCGGCCCGCTCGACCGTACCCTCCTTCCCCTCGACCTCGCCGCCGCCCGTGGCTCTCGCGCCCGCCGGCAAGCGCACTCAGACGCCCGACCGACCCGTCAGCAGCTTCTTGTCCTCGATCTCCGAGTCCGAGTCGGTGTGCACGGCGCCCGCTGCGTGCGGCGGGTCGTACGGCGGCAGAGTCGTGGACGCTCGGCTCGACGACCGCGAGAGGCGGCCCGCGACCGGCTGCGCACCGCCCGCGCCGTCCGACGACAGGCCTTCGCCGAGCTGCTGCGCCGCGCCGGCTTTGCGCGACGGCTTCTTGTGCCGCACGAGCTTGTCCTCGAGCCGGGCAAACTCGCGCTCGAGCCCGCGCAGGCGCCCGGCGCCGCCCTTCTTGCTGCGCTCGCTCGCCGTCTTCGAGTGCTGCTTCTTGGCTCGATGCGGCTCGTACAGCTTGGCCGGGCGCGTGTGGACGTAGCGCGCGCAGAGCGCGACGAGGAGGAGGTGCACGCCGGTCGCGATGGACGACGAGACGATCGAGACGAGGCGGACGCGCGAGTACCAGGTAGTGCAGTCGGTCGAGTGGGCGACGGCAGTACCTGTGGGCGAGAGCGCTGGCCGTCAGTCGGCGTGTCGCGAGGAGGACCGGGAGAGACGCGCTCACAGGCTCGCTGGACCCAGACGCCGTTGGTGAGGCTCAGCTCCCACTTGAGGTAGAGCGCGACGATCGGCACCTGCATGATCGAGATGATCTGTCGGCGCAGGAGTGGTCAGTCGGGCATGCTCGTGTGCTGCCGAGCCGAACGAGGAAGGCCAACTCACGCCGAACGCGATGACGGCGCCCTCCTGCAGGTCCCGCGACGGCAGCAGCAGCGCCGTGACGACGTCGACGAGAAGGAAGGCCATGGTGATGAGCCACAGGACCGCGACCAGGAGCGAGTAGGCAAGGCCGTCGAGCCCTGCGATGCCGTCCTCGAGGCTCCAACGCTGCAGAGCTGCACGACGACGAGGGGCTCGGGTCAGTGCGGTCCTTCTGCGTCGAGGGGATCATGGTGACGCACTGTTGAACGCGTAGGCCCTCATGCCGATGATGGCCAAGTCGGCGCACAGGAGGACGAGCGCGAGGAGGAGGATGACGCCGCCGAGGAACGAGTGCCGGTACAGCCGCACGGGCGAGATGCAGTGCACGCGCGCCATGTTGTCGTCGTCGTGCTGGTCGTCGTCGTCGTCGCCGGCGAGAGCCAGAGCTACAGCAGGCGGCGAGAAAAGTGTCGGCCGGGAACAGGGTCCGAGCGACGGGCAGCAGCCTTCCGCGGACTCGCCGAAGGACGCGCGCTCGCGCTCACGTCGTCTCCTGTCGTCGTCAGACCAGATCGATCGATGGGCCCGGTGTCGAGCTGCAGCTCGTGCGCGGTGACCGGTCGAAGATGGCCGACAGCTTGCGGTTCCGCGAGCGCGAGTCGAGATAGCGCCGGTTGCGGCTTACCGACGACGAGCCAGAGTGCAAAGCTCCGTCCGGTGCGCCCGCCACGGCCGGCGCCAGCAGAGGTTATCGACGCGCAGACAGCGCCGGACGGCATGCCGCCAAGCCGGCTGCTGGCCGGAGCGGAGCGATTCTTCGCCTCTCTCTCTCTGCTCTCTCGCTCTTCTCACACGCCCCAGTGCACCCCGAACTAGTGCGCCACACCCTCGCAGACCCTCTCGCAACCCGTGCGCGAGCTGACACGCCTCGACGAGCCCTGCAGCACCCACCCCTTTCCTCGTCCACCGACTCGCCTATCTCGCGCTCATGTCGCCTCAAGCCCTGCCCGACTACCCGACTGGCACCTCGCTCAAGCCCTGGAAGACGGTCAACGTCAGCTCGGGCGTCAAGCGCATCTCGAACCGTGCGTTCCACGCTCCCACTCTCCTTCTCCTCGGAGCCGCGGCTGAACCTCTCTCCTCCCTCGCAGCCATCCGCGAGATCCTGGCCGGCATCGACCTGTCTGCGCCTGTCGCCCAGGGCCCCAAGCAGCTCGTGAACCTCGGCCTTGGCGACCCGAGCGTCTTCGGCAACCACGCGCCCGCGCCCGAGTCGATTGCCGCCATCGAGGAGAGCCTCAAGTCGGGGCGTTCCCTCGGCTACCCCGAGAGCGTCGGGTACGCCGATGCGCGCGAGGCGGTCGCCAACTACTTTGACGAGGGCCCCAACGGCAACTGGAGGGTGACCAAGGTGCGCTCCACCCCTCCTCCCAGCTCCCCCTCGCTTCTCTCCCTGACTCTGTACTCTCTTCCGCAGAACGACGTCGTCATGACCCACGGCGCGTCGGGTGCGCTCGAGATGGCCATCTCGGTCCTCGCCGACGAGACCAAGAACGTCCTCTTCCCGCGGCCCTTGTTCACCGCCTACGAGACGATGTCGGCCATCTCGCGCTGCGAGATCCGCTACTACGACCTGCTCCCCGAGCAAGACTGGGAGGTCGACCTGGCGCACCTCGAGTCGCTCATCGACGAGAACACGGCGTTCGTCATGCTCAACAAGTGCGCTCAGACCTCTCTCTCTCGTTCCGCCCCTCGCCCTCGCGTACTGACTCGTCGCTCCCGCAGCCCGTCCAACCCGTGCGGCTCCAACTGGTCCGAGAAGCACCTGCGCGACATCGCCGCCCTCATGGCCAAGCACCAGACGCTCGTCATCACCGACGAGGTCTACGCCGGCCTCGCGTGGGACGTGACCGGTCCTCGGCCCGCAGCCGCCGACGCTCCTCGCGTCGAGGGCAAGTTCAACCGCGGCGTGTTCACACCGTACGCGTCCATCTGCGGCCCGTCGCCGTGCCTCGTCGTCGGCGCCGTCTCGAAGCGGTGGCTCGCTCCCGGCTGGCGCCTCGGCTGGGTCATCGTGCACGACCCGCTCGGCGTCCTCGCCGAGGTGAGGGGCGGCCTCGCCAAGTGGGCGTTCCGCATCCAGGGCCCCAACTCGACGATGCAGCGCGCCCTGCCCGCCATCCTCGCCAACACGCCCGAGCGGTTCTACCTCGACACGATGGCCGAGCTCAAGCGCACGGGCGAGGCGCTGTACGACCGCCTCGAGCGCATCCCGGGCCTCACGCCTCGACGCCCGCAAGGTGCGATGTACTTGTGCTGCCAGTACTCGGGCCTCGACCTCGAGGACGACAAGGCGTTCGTCACGGCCTTTTACGACGAGGAGCGCGTCTTTATCTTGCCCGGCGCCGCCTTCCGGTGCGTCCTCCTCTCTCTCTCTCTCTCCCTCTCTTTCGTCGACGAGCGAGCACTAACTCCTCATCGTTCGGTCCCTCCCCTCGTACACAGCCTCGACGGCTACATCCGATTCGTTACGACCACCCCTCTCCCCGTCCTCATGGACGCCTGCGACCGCCTCGAGGCTTTCTGCAAGCGTCACGTCAAGTCGGCCTAGACGTTCCCGACCCTCGCCACCAACACGCTCGCTCTCGTAGACTCTCCTCGCTCTCTCTGTTGCCCCTCCCTACCTCTCGTCGCAGTACACTCTCCCCTTGGTCGCTCCGTCTAGACTTTGCATCGCTAGAGCGCATCTTTCTCATTCTCTCGCAGCGCCGCAGAGAGAGAGAGAGAGCGCGCGAGCCCGCACTTGCGGACGATGTTCTCGAGCGACCACGAGGGTCCGACAAACAGATGGCATTACGACAGACCTCTTCTCGACGGCGACGACGACGATGATGTGGTACAGAGTGAGGGGTAGACAGAGGGGACGAACAGAGTCGAGAGGCAATCAGAGAGCCGCACGAACGACGCCTTCCTGGGTCTGCGAGGGGGCCGAGGCAGTCAGTAGCTGACCTCAAGAGCGACAGGAGGTAGGAGAGGACTCACACAGACGACTGTAGAGGGTACGAGGGGACGCAGGGCGAGAATGAGGGTCAGTGGCACGATCGGCGGACTCTGGGCTCGAGAGAGGTCAAAGCGCACCGGCGAGGGTGCCGTCGCGCTTGTAGATGCGGCCGTTGACGAGCCCACGACCGTTGGAGGTGACGGGCGAGTTCATGTAGTAGAGGAGCCTGCACGGGAGAGACGGCGAGGGACGGCAAGAGGTCAGTCGCGCTCGACGATGGCTCAGGGTGAAGAGAGGCGGCGAGAGAAGCAGAGACGCACCAGTCGTGAGCGTCGACGCTGCAGTCGTAGAAGTACATCGAGTGGTCGAGCGACTGTGTGCGGCGCTTGAGAGTCAGTCACCGTCGGAGAGAGGAGGGAGGAGGCGAGGACGCACCGCAAGCATGCCGAGCCTGGGCTTGGTCGACGAGCCGAGCCCGGTCGCACGTGCAGCCGTGCCGATAAAGTTGAGGTCGGACGCATAGGCGAGGACGCACTGCCGGGAGAAAGATGGTGAGCATGATCCGCTCGGACTCGAGGAAGTTTGAGCGAGAGACGAGAGGCGCACCTTCTGGAAGTCGGGGTCGGACCTGACCGGCGCACGGGAACGGAACCAGTAGAGCTGCCTGTCGCGAGAAAGGAAAGGTCAGTGACCTGGCCGAATGCGACGTGCGGCGAGAAGGGGAAGACGAGCGAGGACGCACTGCTGCGAGGCGGACCGCTCGAAGCTGAAGAGGAACCCTGCCTCGCGCCTGCGGAACAGGGAAAGGTCAAAATAGGCTCTGAGAGACCGACGAAGGAGAGAGAGAGGCGCACCTGTCCGTGTTGCGCAGCTCGATCGATGACTGCCTGCGCTCCTCGGCCTGGCGCTCGACGCTGCAGGGGGTTTGGCGTCGTCAGGGCTGCGACTCGTCGAAGGGTCGAGAGAGAGAGACCGGGACGCACAAGTCCTGCAGCTTCTTGGGCAAGTTCTTGCCCGCGGCGAGCGCGCGCAGCATGACCTCCTCGGTCGCGTCGCAGTCCTCGGGCTCGGGGATGCTGTCGCCGAGGTCCTGGCGCTGCGCCTTGTCCTCCTCGGTGCGGTGCCACCGCAGGGGCCAATGCGGGAGCGGGAGCGCGCGCACGGGCTGCTTGGGCTCGGGCAGGCAGAACGAGCACGTGAGGGTGAAGATGGGGACGCCTTGCTGCGTCGCGAGGACCGAGCGCGTGCTGTACGAGCGGCCGTCGCGCAGGCGTTGGACCGAGTACAGGACAGGGATGTCGGCGTTGCCAAAGTTGAGGAAGTAGCACTGTACGACGACCACGCGGACGGCAGGTCAGCGACAACAACTGCGAGGTTGGACCGGCAGGCCAGGTCGAGCGAGAGGGGACGCACGTGAAGAGAGTGCAGGCCTTTCTCGGTGTTGGGCTCGTCGCGCCGCACCGACTGCACTGCTGCCCAGGCCGCTTCTGCGAGTCGCGAAGGGGAGAGTGGGGAGAACGGTCAGCGAGCCCCTTTTAGTCGAGCCGAGAGGAACAGGGACGTACGGGCAATGATCTGGCCACCAAAGACGCCGCGACCTTGTGCGGGCTGCGGAACGTGCCAGCCGAGGGTCAACGGGGAGAACCACGAGCCGAGGTGGGAGGAGGAGGGAGGGGAGGACGCACCTTCCAAAGCTCGCGCGAGCGGTAGATGTCGCGGTCGATGTCCTCGAGGTCCTGTGGATCGTGGCGAGCGTCAGTGAGCGAGTTCTCGTGGTGGGCGAAGCCCGAGAGGCTCGCCCCGGCGGGGGACAAGTGGGACGAGGAGGAGGACGCACGATGGCGTCGGTGATGGATTGCGCGGTGGCTTCCGGGTGGTCGGGCATGGTGCTGGCGAGCTGGCTGGCGGTACAGAGAGCGAGCAGAGAGTGAAGCCGAACAACGAGCGACGTTGCCGGGTCGGCAAGAACGCGGTGCAGCTCCGGTGACCGGTCGCCGCACCTGGCTGAGCTGCTCGCTTGAGTAGCACGCGTACGATACTCTGATGCAGCGCTAGTGACCGACCAGGGGACTCGCCGACGTCGAGAGAGTGTGACCGCCCATCGAAACTGATGAAGACGGTCGCCCTCTCCTCACACGCACCCAACATGACCGACTCGCACCGAGACCAGCCGCTCGACAGCTTGCCCTGTACGCCCACTTCACGGTACCCGCCTCGCCGACCCGCACTGACCCTCGTGCCGTGCAGACTACGACAAGGACCTCGACCTCCATCCCGGTCCGTCTCCCTCTCTCGAGCCAGCGTCAGCGTACAAGCTGACCTTGTGACCCCACGCAGAGCTCCGACCAGCCATCAACTCGCAGATCGCCATCGAGCTGCGCTCCCTCCTCCCCAAGAACCCGTCCGCCAACCCGTCCAACCTCTCGCACCTCCCGCCGCCTCGCCCTCTCCCCTCTGCGTCCGACCACCCGCTCCTCGCCGCCGAGCTCTCGCGCGTCGAGTCCAAGCGGCCTCTCCGCGACGGCGAGGGCCTCGACACGTCGCGCTACGCCATGCCGTTCCCGGACGAGGCGTCGCTCGACAGCGTCGAGGCGTGGGAGCGCGCGTACGAGTCGAGCCTCGCCCAGCTCGAGCACCAGCGCCTGCGCAGCCTCAACGGGTCGCTCCTCCAGCAGCTCGGCGGCAACAAGTGGCGCGTCGAGAACTTTGCGCTCGAGAACGCGATCCAGCGCGTCGACGGCGAGGGCGAGGGCGTCAAGGAGCAGGTCGAGGAGGTCAACCGCAGGCGCAAGGCCGACCAGGAGAAGGCGGGCGAGACGTTGAGCAGGCTCGAAAAGCGGTGGACTGAGCTCGTGTCGAGCGGCGTCCAGCTCGAGATCGGCAGCGTGGCACTGTGCGTCCTCCTCTCTCTCTCTCTCTGCGCCTCCTTCCCCAGTCGCCAGAACTGACTCTGTCCCTCACCTGTCGCAGCGAGGAGCAGCTCGTCGAGTTGCGCGCACGGCATGCGGACCTGCAGCGGCGAGTGGCAGCAGTGTCGCAGTAGATCGGGCTCGAGACTGTATTTCAAGCCGTGCTTGTACTCTCTGTCACTCTCTGCGCGATCGAGAGCACTTCTCTGCGGCTCATGTGCGAGTTGCAGGTCGATACAGGCCCGAAGCGCAAGTTTGCGCGCCTTTTTTCCCTTCCTCGTCCCGTCTTCCTCCGTCTAGCTCACTCGCCGAGCTTCTTGAGCGCGTCGCCCGTCATGCGCATCGTCATCCACTCGTCGAGCTGCTTGCGCATATCGAGAGTGTCAGTGAGTCGAGCCCCTGAGCACGAGAGCGGCCTCGGCGCAGCCCTTCTGACAGGTCCGAGGCGAGAGAGACCGAGAGGGAGCGAGAGACGCACGTCGACGGCGCCCATGCGCTTGTAGATCTGCTCGGCGTTCTTGTTCCACCTGAGGAGGACGAGGACGGGCGAGCTGCGTCAGGATGCGCCTCGAGCTGATCTGGCGTGCGCCGGAGAGGCCCTGGCGCGAACGAGAACGTGGGAGAGCAGGGCGCAGCTCACTTGATGTAGACCCACTCCATCCTCGGCAGTCCTCGCTCGGCGCAGATCTGGCCGAGGTGCTTGAACAGGAGCTTGGCGAACCCGCGACCGCGGAACTCTTCCTCGACGAAGAGGTCCTCGAGGCTGCGGACGGGCGACGAGGGCGGCGAGCGCGCTCTCGGTCAGCAGCTGGTGGGCATAGGGCTCAGGGAGACTGAGAAAGGGGCGTAGAAGGGAGAAGGGACGCACTAGAGGCCGCCTCGGCCGGTCCACTGCGGACAGGAGGAGGGGGAGGGGAAGCGGGGTGGTCAGTCTGGCGTTCTCCCTCCTCCTGCGGGTCAGAGAGAGAGCCGAGGACGCACCGTCGAGAACGTGTAGTACCACACGGCCATGGCGACCGCCTCTGCGCCGTCCTCGCCCGGTGCTCCTCCCCGGTAGATGAGGATGCACTCGGCGTACTTGCGCCCTTCCTTGTCGCCAAAGAAGCTGTCGCGCAGGAGCTCCTCGGTCGCAAAGACCTCGTCGGGCGCCTTCTCGAACAGGGCGAGCGCCTTGATCAGGCGGAGCGTGGCCGGGATCGTGTGTTGCGAGTTGGCCGGGGTGACCTGGTGGAGCGAGAACTCGCTGTCGGCGGGGAAGGCGGCAGAGGTGGACATGTCGGCGAGACTGCTGGAGGTGGTGGCGAGCAGTGCAGGTGGCAGCGAGTGACGGTGGAAGGAGCAGAGGCGAGGATTTGAGATCGAGGTGGGGAGGCGGTGTGGAGCGGTTGCGGCGAGACTGACGTCGTACGCTTCTCGCAAGGCGTGAGCACCGCTGCGAATCTACTCTCTGAGCGAGGGCGGCAGCGAGAGAAATGCTCGAGCGAGGACACGGACAAAGTCTCGTCGCCGCTCCTCCTCGTCGACCCTGCACCAGGTCAAAGCGGCTCGCTCACGACGAGCTCTCGTGCTCTCTCGCTGAGCCTGCGTGATCTCGACGACGTTCCTTTGCACTCCGACCGACCCGCTCTACTCCTCCTCGCTGCCCACGTCAATCATCGGCATGCCCTCGTCCTCGTCGTCCTCCTCGTCGCTGTCCGCCGCTGCCGTCGCGGGCTTTGCCGCAGCCGCACGCGACGCCTTGGCGGTCGACGCAGACGCTGGCACCGTCTCGACGTCGACCGTGCCGACCGTGACGCCGGTCGAGGGCGCGAACGAGTGCACCGACGCCGGCTCGTCGAGCTGCACCTTGCCGCTCGTCGCCGACGCGCCAAACGCCGGCGCCGAGAAGGCCGCGAAGCCGTTTTGCTGCGCCGGTTTCGCCGCCGAGGAAGCGGCGAACGACGGCGCCGCAAAGGCGGTCGTCGCCGGGAAGGCCGTCTGCGCCGGTGCGGGCGCGAGCACGACGGGCGGCGCCGCCGTCCCCGGTGGCGTCTTGCGCCTGCGCACCGCGTCGCCCGAGCCGTTGCGCGCTCCATTTACGCCCTCCTCGGCGCCCGAGTCCTCCTCGTCGTCCGACTCGTCCTCGTCCTCGTCGGCCCGGCGCTCCTCGACCCGGATCCCAAACTCGCGCGCGCTGCGGTCCCACTCGAGCTCGTCGCCGACCCAGCCGCCCTTGGCCTCGTGTCGGACGCGCGCGAGCCCGGCGTTGGGCTGCTGCGCGGGCACGGCCGGGTGGGCGAACGTGCGCACGAGGGCGAGGCCCTCGAGGGCGAGCGCGCGCGCGTCGGCGTCGGTCGAGAGGAGCGACGCGCGGCGGAAGACCTCGGCGGCGCGCTCGTGGGTGCCGCTCGGGGCGCAGTTCGAGGTCGCGAGGGCGGCGACGAGGGCGGCGAGGACGGCGCGGCGGAACGAGGGCGACTGGCGCGCAATGTCGAGTGGCGAGAGGGCCGAGGTGGACGGGTAGAACGAGGTCGAGGTCGAGGCGACAGGGTGGACGACCGAGAAGGAGGGCGAGAGCGAGAGATAGAGGAGGAGGCGCGCCGTCGCGAGCTGGAGGGCAGGCGGGAGGAAGTGGGAGAAGGGGCAGCGCAAGAGGCGCTCGAGGGCTGCAGGAGGAGTACGCCGACACTGTCAGTGGTCGCTCAGAGAGAAGGAGAGGGGCGTGGCGGGCGAGAGGAAGAGAGAGGGGACGCACTGGCGAGACCGCGCTCGGCGATCTGCATGTCGACCTCGTCGAGCGCGACCCTCCTCGAGGCCATGCTCTCGCTCGGGTCGTACGTCTTCTGCCGCTTGGCCTTCCTCCCGTTGCCGCCCTTGCCCGCCTCCTTGCCCGCAGCCCCGGCCGCCCCCGCTCCGGCACCGACGACGACCGGCTCGACGGCGACGCCGCCAATGTCCTCGAGGACGGTCCTCCACACGCGCGCGAGGCTCTTCTTGGCCTCGTCCGGGTCGATCCCGCTCCCGAGCTGCTCGACGACGAGCGCGTACGCGCCGCTGAGGACGGGCCGCATCGGTTCGCGGGGCGCGTACGCGTTCAGGGTCGCGCTGAGCGCGCCGAGGACGGCCCCTGCGTGCGGCGCGAGGTGCGGGCCACTCGCGAGCGCGAGCTGGGCCGCGAGGCGCGCGCCGGCGAGCTGGGTGCGCGGGACGACGAGGGCGAGGACCGAGGTGAGGAGGGCTGGGTCGGTGCGCTCGCGGACCGGGGTGAGGGACGAGAGCGAGACGAGGCGCGTCGAGAGCTCGACGAGGGCGCCGAGAGGGAGCGGGACGAGGCCGGCCTTCTCAGTCGTGGGCGTGCGCAGGACGGCGAGGAGGACCGCTGTGAGCGACTCGAGGCGGACGAGGGCGGCGGTCGGCGCGTCGGACGCGAGAGGCGGCATAGCGAGCGGCGACAGGGTGTGGTTGAAGGTCGTGTCTGTGTGTGCGAGCAGAGTGTCAGGACGTGAGGCACGAGGAGGAGGATGAGAAGAGAGGGCGGGAGAGGGACGCACCCTCGGCAAAGACGCCGGCCGTGACGTGCGTCGTCAGGGCATCGATGCTGCCCACGAGCGCCTCGACGCCCGTCTTCCACGCCTCGCGCAGGCCCTCCTTGCCCTTTGGCGCGAGGAGGTACAGCGCCGCAAAGAGGGCGGCGCCTTGGTCGACGACGGCGGCGTGGCCCGCGGGCTCGGCGATGAGGGCGACGGCGAGGTTGTGGAGGCTCGGTGCGAGGGGCCGGAGGGCGGTCGGGAAGAGCGGGATGAGCGAGACGATGGCGGCAATGCAGGGGAGCTTGACCTGCGGGAGGCGAGGGAAGGTCAGCAGGCGGTCGAGGTCGTGAGAAAGAAGGGGGCGGGCGAGGACGCACGTCGCTGAACTCGACGTTGGCGGCGTGGACGAGTGCGCCGACGAGTTTCTGGACCTGCTGGGGGCCGACGTTGTCGCGGGCCCACTCGGGGTGCCAAGTCGACTTGGCGAGGACGAGGCGGGCGAGTTCGAGTGCGGCGAGGAACAGGTCCGGGTCGGCTTTGGGGTTGTTGAGGACCTGGACGGCGGCGGTGAGGGTGGCCTTGCCGGCGTCGACGAGGAGCGAGGTCGAGGCTTGGAACGAGAGGTGGGCGAGGCGGAAGCCGGCGTTGCGGACCTGGAGCGGGTTGACGGGTGCGACGAGGCTGACGAGGCGGAGGTGCCAGCGGTGGAGGAGCGGGCCGTGGATGCCCTCGTGGTGCTCTGCCTGTTGGAGGATGCGTTGCGACTCGAGGAGCGAGACGAGGTGGGCGAGGTTGGCGGGCACGGCGTCGTTGGTGGCGAGGGAAGTGGCGAGGCAGTGCTCGAGTGCTGCGGTGGCCATGGTCATGGCTAGTGGCACTGGCTCGATCAGGGACGGAGCTGAGGCTTGGGAGAGACGCTCGAGTGATGAGGACGAGCTCGCTCTCCCAACTTCATCAGTTGGTCGACTGCTGACACTCGCTCCTCTCGCTCCACACCCCACTAGCGACCATGAGCGCACCCGACCACTCGCCCATAGCGTCTACCTCGGCCCTCGAGCCCCCACCTCAGCTCGCCTCGTTCGCCTCGCTCGGCGTCGAGCCCTTCCTCGTGCGCGCACTCGCCGCCATGGCCATCCGCAAGCCCACCGCAGTCCAGGCGGCGTGCATCCCGCCCATCCTCAAAGGTCCGCTCCTCTCCTCCCTTCCCTCGCCCCATGTCCCCCTCGCCCGACCGCGACAGCTGACCACCTTCACCGCCTCCCTCCCCTCCTCCTTGACACACCGTCCACAGGCGCCGACTGCATCGGTTCCGCCCAGACTGGTTCCGGCAAGACGATCGCCTTTGCCCTCCCGATCCTCCAGGGCCTCGCGCGCGACCCGTACGGCTTCTACGCCATCGTCCTCACCCCGACTCGGTCCGTCCACTCGCCTTCTCCTCTCTCCCCGGCTCCTCGTTTCTCGACTGACGCCTGTTCCCCGACACAGAGAACTCGCGTTCCAGATCTCGGAGCAGTTCCGCGTCCTCGGCGCCGCCGTTAACCTGCACTCGACCGTCATCGTGGGCGGCATGGACATGATGACCCAGGCCATCGAGCTCCGCAAGCGCCCGCACGTCCTCATTGCCACCCCGGGCCGACTCGTCGACTTGATCAAGAGCAACCAGGGCGAGTGGAGCCTCAAGCGCGTCAAGTACCTCGTGCGTCCCCCCTCCCTCCCCTCCCGGTCACCCTTCTCGCTCGAGCGCTACTGACGGTGCTCCCCCTCGACAGGTCCTCGACGAGGCCGACCGTCTTTTGACGCCGACGTTCGCCCCCGAGCTGTCGTTCATCATCGACCAGCTCCCGTCGCACTCGGAGCGCCAGACCCTCCTGTTCACCGCCACCGTCACCGACCCGGTCCTCGCGCTCCAGTCCAAGCCCCAGGCGCCGGGCAAGCCCAAGGTGTTTACGCACGTCAGCCGCGACATGATCACGACGCCGGCGGGCTTGACGCAGCGCTACGTCTTTGTCCCGAGCCAGGTCAGGGAGACCTACTTGACGTACCTCCTCCTGCACCTGACGGACCTCACGGGTGCACAACCGCTCCACGCCGCCGCGCCACCTGTCGAAGATTCGTCGCGAGGCAAGCGCAATGGCGGCGGTGGCGGCAAGCGCTCGACGACGACCTCGACCGACGCCGATTCGACGCCCTCCCTCCCGCAAACCATCCTCTTCGTCGCGCACTGCCGCACCGCCGCCCTCCTCCACGCGCTCTTCTCATCCCTCCCCTCGCCAATCCCCTGTACCGCCCTCCACTCGCACCTGTCGCAGTCGGAGCGCCTCGCGTCGCTGTCGACGTTCCGGCGCCAGGCGGTCCCGCTCCTGATCGCGACCGACGTCGGCTCGCGCGGCCTCGACATCCCCGAGGTCGCCGTCGTCGTCAACTGGGAGGTGCCGCGCGTCGCCGACGACTACGTGCACCGCGTCGGTCGCACGGCGCGTGCGGGCAGGAAGGGCACGGCGGTCACGTTCGTCACAGAGGGCGACGTCGAGCTCGTGCAGGGGCTCGAGGAGCGCATCGGGACCCAGCTCGAGGAGCTCGAGCTGCCTGAGGAGCCGGTGCTCGAGCTTTTGAGCGCCGTGTCGATGGCAAAGCGCATGGCCAACATGGTGCGCCCCACTCTCCCTCTTTCCTTCTCCTTCCCTCGCCTGCGCGCTCGATCTCTCGCAGACACGGTCACTGACTCTTTGCCTCTCGGCACCGTTGCGCAGGACCTGAGCAAGGACGGCTTTGGCGCGCGGCAGGAGAACAACCGCAAGAAGCACGGCGGCGGCGGCGCGAGGGACAACAACAAGAGCGCGCAGGCGGCGGGCAAGGGCGGCGCGGTCAAGGGCAAGCGTGTGGGAGCGGGAGCGGGAGCAGGGGCGGGCAAGAAGGGCAGCGAGCGCGTGAGGAGCGAGAGGGGCGCGCAGGCGAGGGTCGAGAAGGCGCTCTGAGGGCGAGGCTGGCTCGGTTGCCGCGCGGGCGGTGTACGATGCAGAAGTGTTGCAACGAGTACGACGATGAGCAGCATGTCGAGCAGCTGGCTGTGCGAGGCGAGGTGACTTGGTTCGCTCAGGCCCCTTCCCCGCTTTCTCTCGGGCTCGTCGCCGCTCTCGCTTCCTCGTCCTCCCTACCTCTCGCTCGAGCTCTTGCAGCGCATCTACGGCAGCAGCACTCGCTTCAGTACAGCAGCAGCAGCTGCGCTCGCAGCAAGGCGCACACGCCCCCCGTCAACTGCACCGCCTCGTCCTCGTCCACCCTCATCTCGTCCCCCAACTTCGCTCCCCCTCGATGGCTGCCGCCGCCCAGGCCACGCATCGAGCTCCACCATCTGCCTACCCTGCCCTCGGCACCGCCTTCCCCGACCTCTCCTCCCTCAGCGCCCTCGTCCACTCCGTCCACCCCACCTCGCCTGCCTCGCCGCACACCACCCCCAACGGCAGCGCCGACTCGCCCATCGACGGCACGACCGCCTCGCCGCCCGAGCTCATCGAGCGCAGGAGAGGTCCCGAGGTGAGCTGGACGTGCAAGCTCGGGACGCGCAAGCCGGGCAGGAGGAGGGCCGGCGAGCGCAGGAAAAGCGTCGAGGAGCTGTGCGGGTGCGTCCTGCTCTTCCGCCTCTCTCTCACACGGACGCCGGTCTGAACTGGAGCGAGCGCCCCGCAGGTTCCGCCTCACGGCCGTGCGCCAGTCCTCCTCGAGCACCAGCTCGTCCTCGTCCTCGGCGCCGTGGGTCGTCACCTCGTTCGCGCCGCACGTCGCCGCCGTGCACGCGCAGGGCTGGGTCGCCTCCGAGGCGCACGACGCCGCCGTACGCGCCGGCAAAGTCCCGCCGCCGCCCGTCGTCCTGCCCAAGCGCGACGGCTCGGGCCGGTTCGCGCGCTCGCGGTCGGCGACGAGCGAGGAGCCCGGCGGCTTTTCTCTCGAGGGAGCGGTCGAGGGAGGAGACGACAGCAGCCCGCCGCCCGACACGATGCGCATGAAGGGCGGCACGCTCGTCCCCCTCGTGCCGCTCACGCCGGGCCTGCTCGGCGACCAGCGCGTCAAGCCCGTTCGGCCCCGGCGGGACCGCGAGCACGTCGGCGACGGGGCGTGGGACGCCTGGCGAGCGGGCTGGGCGGGCGAGAGCGGCGAGGGCGAGGACGAGGAGCGCAGGAGGGCGAGGAGGAAGGAGGAGCGGGAGAGGGTCGAGCGCTTGGGAGGGTACGGCGCCCTGCGCTCGTGGGGCTGGTGCGAGGGCCTGCTCGAGCCTCTCGGCGACGAGGGCGAGCTGCAGCCCGTGCAGCAGGAGATCGAGCACGCCGTCATCGGCGACGTTCCGCCGCTCGAGGACGACGCGGCCCTGCGCCGCCTCGTCTTCGAGGTCGTCCCCTCCTCGTTCCCTCCCACGCCTTCCCCTCCTCCCGACGTCTCGTCGACCCAGCCCCGCAAGCGCTCGAGCACGACCGCACGCCTCGCTCCCGGCCGCGGCGGCAAGCGCTCGCGCAGGGCCATCGACCCCGAGTGGCTCCCGATCCTCGCGCCGCGCAGTCAGCGCAGCGCGACACGCGCAGTCGCCATGCTCGAGGACATTGCCGAGACGTGCGACGAGGAGGAGGCGCAGAGCCAGGGCGGGCGCGAGGCGGACGGCGACGAGGAGGAGCAACACGGCGAGTCGACCTTCTCGAGCCCGAACGACCTGCCGCCCCTCAGGCAGTCGTCGCCCGTCGTCCACTTTGCGTCCCACCTCTCGTCGGCGGGACCCATCCGCTCGACCCTCGCCGCCCTCGCCCCGTTCACCTCGTCCTCCCGCCGCGCCTCGACCGCGAGCTCGACCGCCCTGTCGCCCTTCTCCTCGCCAACCGCGTCGCGCGACTCGTTCTCCCGCCACGACTCGACGACGACGTCCGACACCTCGATCGTCTCGTCCGAGCCGTCGCAGTTCCCGCCCAACGCCGCCGCCGCCGCTCGTGGGCCGACGTCGCTCCGCCCCCTGCGCCCTCGCCCGCCGCTCGCGCCCATCCTCGCCGCACCACCACCTCCCCCTCAGCAGCACCCCAAGAAGTCGAAGCAGCGCCGCAATCGCCAGGCGCAGCCTCGCGCCCGTCGCCCGTTGACGACCTCGCCGGGCGTTCACGCGAGCGCGAGCGCCGCAGCGGCCGAGGCGTACGCGAGTGCGCTCGAGGAGCGCTCGAGGCTCGAGGACGAGGCGGTGTGGGCGTTGGTCGGCATGGGCAGGAGGGCGAGCGTCGGGCGGGAGGGGTCGGCGGGAGGAGGTACGCTCGAGCCGGTCCTCGGGGTCGGTGCGGCGGCGGGTGGACGGGGAGGGCAGCTCTGGGAGCGGGAGCACTGGGGCGTGTGAGGGGGGGGGGGAGGAGGAGGTGGGTCTGTCGGAAAAGGAGGATCAGTAGCGCGTCGTCGCTGCGAGGAACGCTTGGAACGCTTGATCGAGAAACCTCTCTCTCTGCGCGCCGAGGCGAGAAAGGATGATCGGGCTGTCGTTGCAGGGGTCGTACAGAGAGCGTGTGCTCAGGTCGGCGGCAACCGCTTGCTGAGCCAGGTCGCGACGTCTGCAGGTGGCGAGAGAGGGTCAGTGCGGGCGCGAGGGGGGAGGAGGCGAGTCACGTCGACGCACCTTTCTCCTCCTGCACCGACATGTAGTGCTCGAGAGCTGCGTGGGAAGACAGATGTCAGTACTCGTTCGCCGGTGGCGAGGCGAGAGGAAGAAAGGAGCGCACCTGGGTACGAGTAGAACTCGACATCCCGGAAGCCCATCTTGTGCAACTTGCCCACGCTCTCCTCGCCCCACGAGTGCGCCACGACGTTGTCGAGGTCGCCGTGGCCCCAGAAGACGGGCAGCTCGTGAGCATGCGGCTCCTGCATCTGCGGGTCCGTCGAGAGAGGGTCAGTGCGCGCTCGAGAGGGAGAGAAAGAGACGCCGCGAGACGGACCGGATGCCGCAGCTTGCCGCCGTGCTTCTCGAGCTTGTCCGACATGGCGAGCCAGCCAGAGAGGCACATGACGCCGCCGAGCTTCTCCTTCGACGAGATGGCGGCGAGGAGCGAGATGACGCAGCCTGCGGTACGAGGCACGGGGGTCAGGTGCGTGCGCCTCGAGGACGAGAGCGAGCTGGGGCGCACCTTGCGAGAAGCCACCGAGCACGATCCTGTTGGCGTCGATGCCCTTGTCGAGCTCCTTCTGGATGAGGGCGTGCACCCTCGCGACGCTCTTGCGCATGCCCGCCTCGTCCTCCCTCGTCGGCATTGGGGGCGGGTCATTGGGCGACACGATGTTGAGCTCGTCGATGTCGAACCTGTCGCCGTTCGTGAAAGAGTCAGGACCCCATGGTGGACAGTCGCGCGAGGGAGAGAGAGGGATCGAGAGGGAGCTCACCACGCTGACATGAGCTCGCCGTCGTTCGCCGTCACGGGAACTGCAGGCCTGCGAGCATGAGTGTCGCGTGAGCTCGATGGTCGCATGAAGGCGAGAGAGCGGGCAGAGCTCACGCGCTCGGGAGGATCCACGAGACCTGGAGGAGGTCTTCTCGCACGCGCTCGACGAGAGGAAGTCTGCGAGGGGGGGGGGGGGGCGCGATCAGCGTCAGTGTACCGTCTACGACAGGGTGTACAGTGACGAGGACGGACCCGAGTGTACCGCTACCGCTCAGTCCGCTGTGAAGAGAGGGAGAGTAAGTGAGGTGCGTTCGAGGGCTTCGAGCGCGAGGTGCGGACCGAGGGACGCACTGCAGAAAGATGACGCTCGCCGAATGCCGTCCGATACCGAGCACCTCGAGGTCGACGCCGGACTCTGCGAGCGCGTGCAGCTCTCGGCCCATGGCGGGCGTCGACCACAGCGAGTAGAGCCAGAGCGTGACGAGCGCGGCAAGGCCATACAGGACCCAGCGGAGCGGCGTCTGTTGCTGTTGAGAGGCGCGCATTTGGCGTGTAGCAGGCGTGCGGCGCGCTGACGAGTTGTGACGAGGCGAGGAGGACGAGGAGGAGAAGGTCGGAGACGCGAGCCGAGCCAGCCGCCGCCGTACGTCCAGCGCGGGGTAGCGAGCGACGGCACGCGCGCAAGCTAGCCAGCGCCCAGCCAGAGCGGGCGGGTCGGTCGGCGCCCGTGCACGCGAACCGAGAGAGCCTCGAGCCCGCCTCCTCGAGGCGGACGTGCGAGCGTCCCGAGAGCGTCGATGAGGGGATCTACGAGGGTGAGACCGCACTCGATGAAGGCGCTCCGACGACCGCTTCGGGGCAAGTGGAGAAGTGGAGCCGAGTCGGCCGGTCCAGCCTCGTTGACAAGTGGCACCTTCTCAAACCGACCGCTCCCCTCAGATTGCGCCGCTCGGGACGTGGCGTTCCACGGCCTCGCTCGCTCCAGATCATCAGCTGGCCCTTGCACAGCGGCCCCACAGAGTTGACTTTGTCCAGCTCGGCCGGCGCAGTCTCGGCGGCGCTCCCGCCAGCCACTCTCTCCTCTTCCTCATCCACCCTCGTCGCTCCCTTCCTCTCTCTTGTGTGCCATGATTTCGCTGGCTGGCCAGTCGCTCCCTCGCATCGTCAAGGCCCGCGCACCGGCCCTCCACCGCGCCGCGACCGTCCAGGCGTCGAACCTCCTCGTCGCGGCCCAACCCTCGTCGCCTCGCGCCAACCCGGTCGCACGCGCAGGGCCGCCGCCATTCGCGACGGCTGCGACGCTTCTCGAGCCCTCTTGGCGTGCGTCGAGCCTCCCTCTCCCCCTCAAATCCGGTCGGATCGCTGACCATCTCGCGTCGACAGTTCGCGCCGCCGCCAACCTTCGTCAGGCGAGCGCCCAGGGCCGCATCACCCTCTAAAGCGGTTCCCCTCGCCCCTCAACACGCACACCGACACCATGCCCTAGCCGCGGCACAAGCGCGCTTCATGTACCGGCTCGTCCTCCTTCTGTACCCTCGTCCTCTCGACCCTCGTTCTTCCCACGGTTCCGGCTCGACGCCTGTAGCTCCCCCTGCCGTACACACTCTCGAGATTCGTCTCGCCCACATTCACTTGTAACCCACGGTCTTTGCCCTGCTCCTCGTCGATGCGGCCCTCGAGAGCTCGAGAGAAAGAAGCTTGCTGCGGAAAGAGGCGCTCGAGCGCACCGAGCGAGGCTCTCTCTCTCTCGTCTCTGCTCGCTGCACCAGTACGAGGTCGAAGGAAGACAAGAGACATTGCAGTGAGGCCAGCTCACGCCATGGCGCTCCTCGCCGTCTCCCACGAGAGGAAGATGGTCCACACGAGGTTGACGACGCCCGACAGCGGGACGCGGTACACGAGCGGGACGTAGAGGAACATGACGGCCTGCACGAAAGGCCAGACCTGCGCGAGTCGAGAGCGTCAGTCGAGTGTCGAAGGAGGAAGGAGAGAGGGAGAGGAAGGAGAGCGCACCTTCCAGTTGGTGAGGAGGATGGGCCACAGGGCGTTCTCGACCTTGAGGTAGATCTCGGACGGCGTGAGGAACTCCATCATGCCCATGCACACGAGGAAGACGATGAACGAGATCGGTGCCCTGCGCGAGAAAGAAAAGGCAAGGTAAGCGAGGCTCGAGCGGGGAGAGGAGAGGACGGGGAGGACGGACATGACGATCTGGTCCATGGCGACACGGCGCAAGAGGACGGCCTTGTTGACCTTGGGCACTGAGGGCGCCGACGGCGACGCGGCGTGCCCGTTGAGCGGCAGCATCGGCTCGGTCTCTGCTTCGGGCGAGTAGCCCTCCGAGTGCGACACCTGCGAGCTCGTGCGGCGGTGCGCCCTCGGCGCCGACACCTCGCGCATCTTGTCGATCGTGATGCCCTCGAGCTGGACCGGGATCTCGAGCGGGTCCTCGACGCTTGGTCGCAGAGGGTAGGTGCGCTCGAGGTAGGCTGCGCCGACGAGGACGAGTCAGTCCGGGTTCTCTGCGCCGATTTGCGAGGTCGAGGACGCACTGTTCCACATGACGGCGAGGGGCGCGATGCCCATGCCAAAGATCAAGAAGCGCAGGGTGCGGTACGGGTTGTAGGTGCCGCCGCTCGTCTGCGTCGAGAGGCAGAGAGGTCAGCTCGTCGCCGCCGACGGCGCAGGTTTGTGCGAGAGGTGGGACGCACGAAGAAGAGCTGTGCGGCAATGTCGGCGATGGCGTTGAGCGAGCCATAGATGACCTGCGAGGGAGGCGAGAGGGTCAGGCCGGGCGGGCGGTCGAGAGGGAGGGAGAGAGGTGGAGCGCACCGAGGTGCCCAGGTTCGGGTACTTTTCAAAGAGGACGCGGTGCAAGAGGCGCAGCATGGCACAGCACTGCTAGGTGGAGAGAGCGAGGGCGGAGGGAGGAGGAGGTTGAGGCGAGGTGCGGCCATGGCTGGGAGGCGAGCGCGCTGACGGCCGAAGTGGGGCAATCTCGCCACGGACGGGGGCGAGCTGCGACACACGAGAGCTGCTCATGAGGAGCGGGGGGGCAAAAGGCTCGAAACCTTGAGCGGCGAGGCCGTGCCAGCCTCCCGGAGACGGAAGGCGCGCCCGGTTCCCCTCCTGGCTCAGATCTTGGAACCAAGCGCGCTGTCCAGCTCTCTCGTCGCAGAACCTGCCAGCCCCGTGCCTGCAAACGGGGGCCGCGACTCCCCCGCCCCGCGGCCGCCGGTACGTCGCTCTTGGTCGCTCCTCCTCCTCCTCGTCCTCCCTCTCGCCTCTCGTCCCTCACTCGGTCGCCGTTACCGCACGGCTGCTCACTGCACGACCATGGCAGTCCCTCGGCCACTCGTCCTCCTCGTCGCCGTCGTCCTCTGCATCCTCGTCCTCGGCGGCAGCCACCACCACAAGGACAAGATCAAGGACGCCTACTCGAAGCACCGCGGCATCGTCACCACCACGAGGCGGTCCCGCTTCAAGCGCGTCGTCTCGTTCGGCGACTCGCTCAGCGACGCAGGGTGCGTCGCCGCTCGTCCTCCTCCTCCTCTTCCCCACCTCGACCGCACTCCCGCTCACCCCGACTCGTCCCACCTCGTCCAGGAACGGCGCCTGGCTCTTCACCAACAAGACTTGGCCAAAAGATGGAGCAGTGCGTCCCGTTCCTCTCTCTCTCTGTCTACCGTCCTGAACTGACGGCTCGAGCGCCTGCAGTACGTCGGCCACCGGTTCACCAACGGCCCCGTCTTCACCGAGTACGTCGCGCAGACGCTGCGTGTGCCGCTCATCAGCTACGGTGCGCCCCTGTCTCCCTGCCGGTCCTTCTCCCGGGCGCGAGCTGACCCAGCCTCTCCTCGTCTGCAGCCACCGGCGGCGCCTCGATCTCGTACCGCGTCTCGTCCCGCAGCGGCGAGCACGGCATGATGCCCGTCGACTGCATCTTTGAGCAGATCAAGAAGTACAGCGAGGGCAAGACGGACGAGAGCGACACGCTCTTCATCCTGTACGCTGGCGCCAACGACGCCTACTTTGCGTTGGACGAGGGCGGGACGCCGGCCGAGGTCGTCGACGACCTCAAGACGGCCGTCAAGAACCTGCAGAAGATTGGTGCGTCCCTTCTCGCTCTCGGGCCCTCCTCCCCCTTGCGCGTGACTAACCTCTCGCTCCCCTCGGCAGGCGGCCAGTACATCGTCATCCCGACGCTTCCTCCCATCGGCGAGAACTACCCTTACGCCGTGCGTCCCGCGAGCTCTTTCCTCGACGCCGACGTGCCCGTACTGACCCTCTCTCTCGCGCGAACAGAATGCGCTCCCCGAGGCGGCGCCCTTGATGTACTTCTTCTCGACCGAGCTGCGCAAGCAGTACATGGAGTGGGCCAAGAAGGAGACCAAGGTCGCCATCGCCGACTTCTACAGCCTGTTCAACCGCCTCATGGGCAAGCCCGAGGACTACGGGTTCAAGCGCGAGTACCTCAAGGTCGGCTGCATTGCCCACAACTGCAAGGACGACTGGCGCGAGTTCATCTGGTTCGACGACGTGCGTCCCTCCTCTCTCTTTCTCTCGTCTCGTTCGACTCGAACCTGATCCTCTCGGCGTCTCGCAGTACCACCCGACGACGTACGTTCACTCGCTCATGGCCGAGGAATCGCTCGACGCACTCGACAAGGTCCTCAAGCCCAATCACCGCGTGTGGTAGAGTCTCGTGTCGCTGGCGACAGAGCGAGACGGCATCATGGACCTGATAGAGCATCTTGTAACGCAACCACATTCATGACGCCTCTCTTTGTCCTCGTCCGTGACCGGCTTCCTCTCGCTCAGTCTCCTCTCGATGCACGCTTGAGAGAGGGACGTCGTGACGATGTATAAAAGCAGCAGACAGTGGTTCTACAACAAGGAGCGCTCGCCGGCGCCTCAGGTCGGCGGCAAGATCCGCTCGAGCCACTTCTCGAGATCTGCGAGAGGCGAGCTGCGACGTCAGGGACGAGTCCCACAAACGACGAAGAACGAGTGGGAGAGCGAGAGACGCGCCTTTCTCTTCTGCCCAGCTGACGGTGTGCTCGAGGCCTGCTCGCAAGAGAGAGAGAGGGTCAGTGCGCGTCTCGGCAGAGGAGGGAGAGAGGGTCTCGCGCGACGCACCGTCGTACGTGTGCGCCTCGATATCACGAAAGCCCATGTCGGCGAGGAGGTCGAGGCTCTGCTCGGCCCACAGGTAGCTGCGCGAGGCGAGAGCGTCAGGAGCGGGCGGACGAGGAGAGGAGGAGGAAGGCGAGGCGACGCACTGCACGGTCGGGTCGGCGGCGCCGTGGCCCCAGAAGACGGGCATGTTGTGCGCGTGCTCGGCCTGCATCTGTGAGGGGGAAGATGGGTCAGGGTGGCTCGACGGGAGAGAGAGAGAGGAGGAAAGGGACGCACAGGATGCCGCTTCCTCGGCCCGACCTTTGCAATCTTGTACGAGAGCGGCAGCCATCCCGACAGGCAGATGACGCCTCCCAGCTTCTCCTTCGACGCGATGGCAGCGAGGAGGGCCGTCGCGCAGCCTGCGAGAGAGGGAGGGAGGAGCAAGAGGTGAGCGAACGGGCGTTCGAGAGGGAGAGGCTCGAGCGGCGGACGCACCTTGCGAGAAGCCGCCGAGCACGATCCGGTGCGGCTCTATGCCCTTGTCGAGCTCCTTCTGCACGAGGCCGTGAATGCGGTCGACCGCCTTCTTGATGCCCTCCTCGTCCTCGCGAGTCGGTAAAGGCGCATCCATCGCCGGCTGCAGGTCGGCGACGTCGAACCTGCGCGTGCGCGAGGGTCAGTATCGGTGTCACGTTTTCGAGGCGCCTCGAGAGCTCGCTCACCATGCCGAATGATAGGCGCCGTCGAAGGCCGAGAGCGGAAGAGGGTCGCTGCAGGGGCTCGAGCGCGTCAGTCCGGCTCGCATTCGTCGCGAGGAGAGGCGATGATGAGGACTCACGCCGAGGGCAAGATGAACGAGACCTGGAAGAGCTTCTGCCGCAGTCGAGAGACGAGCGGGATGCTGCGGGCGGACGAGGAGGCGGGTCAGGTCGCCGTTTTCGGAGGAGGGGTCGGCGACGACGGCGAGACGACGCACTTCTGAGCCGCGTTCGAGCCCAACCCGCTGCAGGCGCAAGGAGGAGAGTGAGCTCGCTCGCCCTCGTCAACCCCCACACCGGACGAGCCTCCCTCGCGAGGCTTCGAGGAGGAGAGAGAGGGGACGCACTGGACGAAGATGGCGGACGCCGAGTGCCTGCCAATGCCGAGTACCTCGACGTAGCTGCCTGGAACGTTGGCCGCGAGCTGAACCTCGGCGCCCAACATCGGGCGGAACCAGGCCATGACGGCGTACACGGCGAGGAGCGCGAACAGGGCGCGCACGACCCACCGCATGGGCACGTTGACGTCCTGGCGGTCGTTCATGGGGCGCAGCCGTCGAGGAGGAGTGGCTGGGTGTGGAGGAGAGTCGGGCAGTCGGGGCGAGGCGTGGTGGGGTGCGCTGGGTCGAGGCGAGAGGAGGGTGCTGCCTTTGAGCTGCACGCTCAAGGTGGTGGTGCGGGCTCGCGCTCCGTGTGCGCCCCGCATGTCGAGCGTGACGGGACGACGAGGGACGACGACAGCGAAGGGGGCGAGAGGGTGGGAGGGTCGAGAGGGGCTGGTTGACCGCCGGCCGGAGAAGGTCAACCCTAATCCAGCTCTCGGGCGACTCGGCCCGACCGTGATCGAGGAGCGCGCCGGCGCATCTGCCGTCGAATCTTGAGCTTCATCTCGACCTTCTCGTCGAGCGAAGGAGACGAGAACGAGCGACAACAACTGCCGGCGAGAGGACGCCAGCCGCTTGCCCGACCGTGATGCTGCGCGATGCTGCGACTGGACTGCGAGGCAAAACGCGCGCGGTGGCATTGCAGGTGAGTACGGCTACAGAGAGGGAATGATGCGGCGGCGTGAGGTCGACGACCTAGAAGGCCGGCTGCGGGCAGGCGACGGCGGGGAGCGCTCGCGGGATGGCCTTGCCCTGCAGGCGCGCCCAGTGCTGGACGACGGCGAGGACGTTGACGGCGTCGTCCTTGGACCCGCCGTCGGGGTAGTAGAGCCTGCGAGGGCGCGAGCGAGGGTGAGCGTCGGTCGACCTCGAGGAGGAGGACCGTGCGCGCGCGAGAAGTGGACGCACGAGTAGCCGTCGCGGTGACGGACGTAGTTGCAGCACTGCGCGTCCTTGCCGAAGAGCGACCAGATCATGCTGCAGCACGAGGGAGAAGGAGCGTCAAGGAGGTGCTCGAGCGACGACGAGCGCGAGAGGACGAGGGAGGGTAGGCGACGCACTCGCCCATGTACGAACCGGCGCCAGTCGTCTCGATAGCCGTGAGGTAGTCGGCAAGCGACACGCTGCTGCCCGTCGGCGTCCAGTCGTATTCGCCTGCGTGGGCGACAGTCAGTGAGATCGCGGGGGAGGGGAAGAAGAGGACGACGGCGACGCACCGATGAAGAAAGCCTTGCCCGCCGCCTTGGCGAGCGACATCTCTTTGTTGAGGATGCCGACGTTGCGCGGATACTGCGCTCGTGCGGGCAAGAGTCAGGCTCTCGGCAACTTGGGAAGGCTGGCGAGACGAGGACGCACGCTATGGTCGGTCACGATGTCGACGCCGGCGACGCCGAGGCCTGGAGCGGTTGCGCCCGTCGTGTCTGAAGTGGTCGAGGAAAAAGTCAGATGAGGAGGGAGGGGCAGGAAGGAGGAGCAGGAGGACTCACAGTTCCAGATGCCGTTGGTGCCGTCAACGATGAGGTGGCGCGAGTCGACGGCGCGGATGTAGCTGACGATCTTGGTCATCCACGAAGCAGGAGGATAGCCCTCGGCGCCGATGTAGCCTGCGCGAGAAGAGGGTCAGTCGCCACCGCCAGACAGGGTCCGAGAGGAGGACGGGGCTCACCTCCCAGCTCGTTGCCCGTCTCCCACGCGAGGATGGTCGGGTCCTCGTAGTAATGCAGGCCGGTGTACGGGTTGTAGTGCTTGAGGAACTCGGTGATGTAGCCCTGCGAGTCGAGGACTGTCAGGGGGAGGCTGCCTCGAGCGTGCAGGAAGGAAAGGAATGAGGGACGGACGGCGAATGCGGCGACGACGGCTTTGGCCGAGTAGAACTTCTCGCCGTGATTGTTCCTCGACAGGCCCGCAAAGTCGAGAAAGTCGTACTTGCCGCCGTGCTGCGAGAGGACGAGGGAGGGAAGGTCAGGCACCGGGTCGTTCGACGAGAGGGGGTGGACGCACGTAGTAGTCCCCTGTGTAGCGCACTCGTCAGTTCGACAGCCTCGAGTCGTGGTAGGAGAAGAGAAAGAGAGAGAGGGGCGCACAGTTGTCGGTCAAAGGCAGGATGACCCGCAGGCCGTACTCGCGGGCCGCGAAGAGCGCATAGTCGCGAGCGTCCCACGCCGAGCTGTTGAAGACGCCGAGCTTGGGCTCGAGGTTGTACGGCGTGTTGGGCCCGACCGAGATGCCGCAAGAGTGGGCGCGAATGGTCGTGGCGCCCATGGCGACGGCGGCGGCGAGCGCCTCGCGGACGCGGCCCTTGTCCGGCGGGCTCCCGACGGGCCCATCGTTCTCGTCCGAGCAGAGCCAGTAGATGTCTGTGCAGGGGAAGGAGCGTCAGTAGCTGTCTCGAGGAGGACCGACGAGAGGAAGGAGAGGGAAAGAAGGGACGCACTCGGGCCGACGATGCGGTACGTCTTGCCGTCGAGCGTGAGCTTCTGGCTGCCCGAGGCGCGCTTGACGAACGTGGTCGGCTTGGGCAGGGTCCCCGTCCCGGTGACGGTGCTGGACCCGCCGGTGTAAGAAGGCGCGCAGGTGGACGACGGGGAGGAGGTGGTCGACGACGGCTTGGCGGTCGTCGCGGTCGCCTTGGTCGCCGATGTCGACCTGCCCGTAGTGCTGATGTGGATGCAGGCGGAGCCGCTGAGGGCGTAGCCCGTGTCGCAGGCTGCAAGGGAGGAAAGAGGGAGTCAGCTCGACGAGCCCGAGGCAGGACGTCCCGCTGAACGAGGCGACTCACCGAAAGTGCAGGTCCCCCTGGTCTTGTTGCACTTGCGGTGGGCGTGATCTGGCTCGGGCGAGCTGGCGTTGGTGCAGTCGATCGTCTCGCCGCAGGGGAAAACGGTCGCGCGGCGGTCGAGGAGGGCGTGACGGCGTGAGGGCGCGAGGCGGTGCGCGAGGTCGCGGTGCCGGGGCTGATTGCGCTGATGGTCGAGTGGCGGCGAGAGGGCGGCGCGAGCGACTGTGTGGAGCGAGAGCAGGGGGAGGAGGAGGGCGACGAGGGCGAGGCTGAGCGCGCGCGCCATGTCTGTGTGCCGCCGGCTGGTAGAACGAGCGTGGGTGCGAGTTGCGGGGGCAGGTGCACACGACGAGAAGAAGCTGAGCGAGAGGCGAGGGCAGAGGAGAGAGCGAGGCGCGACCTCGGCGGAGAGCGGGGGGATTCAACGAGACGCGGACTGAGCGCCGGCCACCTCGATCGAAGCTGCGCATCTCCGGCGTCCGTCCGGCATTCAGGAGCGCGTACTCAGCTCGAGCCTCGTACACTCGGTAGCTCGTCTCGGTGAGCGCGCCGAGGAGGAGCGCGGCGGCCAACTGCGACTGCGCGATTGGCTCGCGCACCTCCCGGTGTGCGAGACTGGCTGCGGTAGCTGGCGCAGCGAAAGCGAGGTCCAGCGAGCCCTTGTCGAGGTGCTCTGTGCGAGCAGGAGGGACGACAGCGACGAGGTCAACCGCGGTCGGTCCGACTCCGCTCACTCGCTCATCCTCGTCCAGCTCGACCTCGCTCAAGTCGGCACGCTCGTTGGCCTCGCCCGCCCCGTGCACCTCGCCCACTTCGACCTGCACCACAGCGCGCAGCCGCCGCCGCTCCTCCTCGCCCCTCCTCTCCCCGAGTCAACCTCCATCTTCGACGACCGCCGACTCGCCTGCACAGCCATGTTCGCCCTCCGTGCCCGCACCAGCGCGGCAGCAACGCCGGCGTTCGCCCTGTGCCGCTTCCTCGCCACGCACGCCAAGCTGCCGCAGACCTACGTCGAGAAGGTCGTTCAGCGCCACGCCGTCGGCCTTCCCGAGGGCAAGGTCGTCCGCGCAGGCGACTATGTCATGATCAAGCCGCAGCACGTCATGACCCATGTGCGCCCCCCCTCTCGCTCAGCCGTCGCGAGGGCGACCCGACGTTGACCTCGCTCTCTCCCCCTCTCGCAGGACAACACCGGCCCCGTCATCTCCAAGTGCGCCCCTCCTTCTCCCTTGCCCTCTCGGCGGCACAGAGACTTGACGGGTGGGCCGCCGCACGCAGGTTCAAGTCGATCGGCGCGACCAAGATCTCGAACCCGCGCCAGACCGTCTTCACGCTCGACCACGACGTGCAGAACCGCTCGTCGGCCAACCTCGCCAAGTACAGCAAGATCGAGGCGTTCGCCGGCGAGCACGACGTCGACTTTTACCCGGCAGGGCGCGGCATCGGCCACCAGATCATGATCGAGGAGGGTTACGCCTTCCCCGGCGTCATGACGGTCGCGAGCGACAGCCACTCGAACATGTACGGCGGCGTCGGCTGCGTCGGTACCGCCATCGTCAGGTGCGTCTCGCTCTCTCTATCGCGAGCCTCGTCGAGACGAGGGGGGGCCGGCCCTGACGAACTTGCCTCCTTCCCTCTCATGCAGGACGGACGCCGCAGCGCTGTGGGCGACGCAGCGCACGTGGTGGCAGGTGCCGCCCATCGTCCGCGTCAACCTCGAGGGCGAGCTGCCGGCCGGCGTCACGGGCAAGGACGTCATCATCGCGCTGTGCGGCGGCTTCAACAAGGACGAGGTCCTGAACCACGCCATCGAGTTCCACGGCTCGGGCATCCCGCACCTGAGCGTCGACGAGCGCCTCGCCATCGCCAACATGACGACCGAGTGGGGCGCGCTCGTCGGCGTCTTCCCGTCCGACAAGGTCCTCCACGAGTGGTACGAGTCGCAGCTCAAGAAGTCCGAGCTGCGCCGGTTCGAGCTCGGCGGCAAGACGTCGGGCTCGCTGTCGGCCTCGTCGAGCGACCACCCGCGGCTCAACTCGAAGCGCCTCGCCGACGTGTTCGCCAACCCGATCACGCCCGACGCCGGCGCCACGTACGCCAAGACGCTCACGCTCGACCTGTCGACCCTGTCGCCGTCTGTCGCCGGCCCCAACTCGGTCAAGGTCGCGACGCCGCTCCCGGTCCTCGAGAAGCAGGACGTCAAGATCGACAAGGCGTACCTCGTGTCGTGCACCAACTCGCGCGCGTCCGACATCAAGGCGGCCGCCGACGTCGTGCGCGGCAAGAAGGTCGCGCCCGGCGTCGAGTTCTACATCGCCGCCGCGTCGTCGGTCGTGCAGAAGGAGGCCGAGGCGGCGGGCGACTGGGCCGCCCTCGTCTCGGCGGGCGCCAAGGTGCTCCCGGCCGGCTGCGGCCCCTGCATCGGCCTCGGGACGGGCCTCCTCAAGGACGGCGAGGTCGGCATCTCGGCGACCAACCGCAACTACAAGGGCCGCATGGGCTCGCCGAACGCGCTCGCCTACCTCGCGAGCCCGGCCGTCGTCGCCGCGTCGGCCGTCGCCGGCAAGATCGTCGGCCCGCAGGTCGCAGGCGCGATGCCGTCGTCCGAGCCCCCGACGCTCTCGATCGAGTCGGCCCCGGCGAGCGCCGCTTCGTCCGACGCTGCCGCCGCCGGCGTCGCCGAGCCACTCCTGCCCAACTTCCCTCCCCTGTTCGCCGGCCCGCTCCTGTTCGCGCCGCAGGACAACCTCAACACGGACGGCATCTACCCGGGCAAGTACACGTACCAGGACGACATCACGCGCGAGAAGCAGGCCGACGTCGTCATGGAGAACTATGACCCGGACTTTGCGTCGCTCATGCGCTCGCTCGCCTCGCCTGCCGCGTCGCACAACCCGGGCGGGCCCTCTCGCAGCGGCGACGGCGTCCTCCTCGCGTCGGGCTACAACTTTGGCACCGGGTCGTCGCGCGAGCAGGCGGCGACGGCGCTCCTGTCGAGCGGGATCCCGCTCGTCCTGTGCGGCTCGTTCGGCGACATCTTCAAGCGCAACTCGATCAACAACGCCCTCATCTGCGTCGAGTGCCCCGAGCTCATCGAGGACTTGACGCGCGACTTTGGCAAGGACGGCCAGCGCAACTCGGGCGGGAGCGACGGCAAGTTGACGGTGCAGGTGCCGTACTGGGTCGAGGTCGGCAGCGTGACGGGCAAGGTGACGCTCCGGAGGGAGAAGGGCGGCGAGGTCCTCAAGGAGTACTCGGTCGGCGCGGTCGGCGGCAGCGTGCAGGAGATGTGGCTCGGTGCGTCCTTTCTCTCTCTCCCTCTTTCCCTCCCTTCTCTTTATCCCTGACTGACTCTCGCTTTCGTCGTGCGCAGCTGGAGGTCTCGAGGGCTGGGTCCGCGAGCGCATCTAGAGCGAGCCGGGCCGTAGAATGGCAGAGGACGAGCCGTCGAGGAGGAGGAGCACCCTGTTGTAACTCAGGCTCCCACTCGCGCGCTCCTTTTGCAACCCGGAGAGTCTCGTGTACATGCTGTCGAGGCGTTGCACGGCTCAGATCTCGAGCGGGAGGTCGCCTGAGAGCGCCGATTCCCGAGGCGACTTCATCACCGCGCGAACTGCGAGCTCTCGGTTCTCTCGTCCTACAACCCACTCGCGGCTCTGCACGACTAGCATGCTGCTGCGCACACCTCGTACTGTCGCTGCCCACACGCCCTGGCGCATCCTCGCCCGCTCGCACTCGTCCCACTCGACCCCGCCCTCGTTCGCCCCGGGCGCCACCACCTCCGCCGACACCGAGATCCCCTACGGCGACGCCGCGCACGCCTCGAGCGCCTACCTGCCCCGCAAGGCCGGCGCACCACCGCTCACGGCCGAGGAGCAGCGCGCGACGACCGAGGCGCCGCCGCTCACGCCCGAGCAGAAGCGGGTCATCGAGCGCATCATCCGCGTCGACCAGGCGGGCGAGCTCGGCGCCAACTACATCTACTTTGGCCAGCACGCCGTCCTGAGCCGCGGCAAGGACAAGCGCTCGGCCGACCTCGTCCAGGTGCGTCCCACGCTCGCCAGCTCCCCTCGTCCCTCTCGCCTAGCGCAAGCGGACTGACGCGTACTCCCGGCACGACGTCGACGCACAGGCCATGTGGGACGGCGAGAAGAAGCACATCGCCGCGTTCGACAAGCTCATCACGCAGCACGAGGTGCGGCCGACGGCGCTGTACCCGCTGTGGAAGGCCATGGCGTTCGGGCTCGGCGCGGGCACGGCGCTCATGGGCAAGCGGGCGGCGATGGCGTGCACCGAGGCGGTCGAGACTGTCATCGGCGAGCACTACAACGAGTGAGTCCCTCGCGCCCGCTCGTTCCCATGCCCTCCCTCGTCCTCGAGCGAGAACTGACACGGTGCTCTCGTCCCTGCGCAGGCAGCTCGACCAGCTCAAGAAGGACATGCCCGACCACCCGTCGATCCCGCTGCTCGAGAAGGTCCTCACCGAGTTCCGCGACGACGAGCTCGAGCACCTCGACACGGCCGTCGCGAACGAGTCGCAGCAGGCGCCGGCGTACTCGCTTCTGAGCGCCGTCATCGCGGGAGGGTGCAGGCTTGCAATCGCGGCAACGAGCAGGGTCTGAGTGCGGCAGTCGGGCAGGACCGCGTGGAGGAGGGTCCGAGACGAAGAGGGCCAAATTGCAGTGCCACTGTTGTTTTTCTGCGCGGCTCTCGGCCTCCGTGACTGCATCGTGAGCCATGTGAGCGACTCTGCGCTTGATCTCGAGCCCAAGTGAGCGACGCTGTCTGTTGTCCGCTCGCAGGCGGTCCGCCGCGAGAGGTTGACCTCGTCTCGCCTCGTCTCCTCGCGCCTGGAGCCTGCTGCGACTGCTCAAGAGCTGCACAGCTGCTCTCGAGAGCTCCTACACGCCTCAGCCAGATCCCGCACCGCCTCGTTCGCCCTCGTCCTCCCCACCTCATCGCCCTCGTCCATGTCGCTGTGCGGGCCGAGCCCAGAGCTCGCGGCGCTCGACGCGCAGGTGCCCAACAAGATCGAGTGGCGCTACGAGATGCGCCGCGAGGCCCAGGAGATCCTCCCTGGTGCGTCACCCTTCTGCACACTCCCCCTCCCTCCCCCTCCCTCGTCTCTTGAGCGATGAAGCTGACCTTGATCTCGCAGGACTCTACGTCGGGCCGTTTCAGCCTAGCTGGAAGCGCGAGGCCCTTAAGGGCCTGGGCATCACCCACATCCTGTGCATCGCCGACCCTCGCGAGGCGTACGTCCCCCTCCCTCCCCTCTCTCAACCTCGACTTGCCCTCTCGTCGAATGCAGCACGACTGACACCTGAGCGCGCCCGACACAGCCACTTGTTCAAGCCTCGCTTCCCGGACGACTTTGTCTACCTCATCCAGGACATCCGCGACGCCGACGACCAGAACCTCATCCGCATCTTCCCTCAGTCCGTCCTCTCCTCTCTCTCTCTCTTTCCTCCGTGCGCCCCAAGCTGACATCTCGCCTCTGCAGAGCTCAAATGTTCATCGACTCGGCCCTGTCGGCCGGCGGGCGCGTCTACGTTCACTGCGGCGACGGCATCAGCCGCTCACCCGCCATCGTGTGCGTCCCGTCCCTCTCGCTTTCTCTCCTGCCACGAGCGCGTCGACTGACTGTCTCTACTCGTACAGCACCGCCTACGTCATGATCAAGACCGGGCTCAACCATGAGGACGCGTTCGCCTTTGTCCAGTCGAGGCGGTTCTGCGTCGCGCCGCGCACCGAGTTCGTCCACCAGCTCGAGGTGAGCTCCTTCCTGTTCCCTCTCGGCCCGAGTAGAGCGAAGAAAATTGACCATGAGCCCTCTTTGCAGGCGTACCGCCCTATGGTTCTCGCGGCGCAGACGATGGCGGCTGACCAAGGCGCGCAGGCCGGTCAGCGCACGAACCGCCGCGGTCGCGATGACGACGACGAGGAGGGAGAAGGAGGAGACTCGGCAGACGTGAGCATGGGCGGCGGCATGTGCGTCCTCAGCTTCTTCTCCGGTTCTCGCGCTCTCGAGGACGAGGCCTGACCGCACGCACCTCTTCGTCCCGCAGGAGCGTCGACCGCCCGTTCGTGCCCCGCCGCGTTCCCGCCGCGCCCGTGTGGACCGGCCCTGCGTGACGAGCTTGTCCTCGAGCACGTGCTCCACCCTCGTCCCTCCCCCTTCCGCCCGGCCCTCGTCGTCGTCGTCGATCCGGCCCTCCTCGCACCTCGCAGTCCTCGATACCCTTTCTCCCTCTTTCCCCCTCCCTTCCCCTCTCGCATGTAGCTATACCCCCTGCGTCTCTTTCTCTCTCTCTGGGTTTGTCTAGCTTGCGTGGCGTCGTCGTATATACCCTTGCTCCTTGATCTCGCGGCGGCGGTGGAACTCTCGAGCCCCTCGTTCGCCTTTCCCTCGCGACCTCTGCGCCAGGGAGAGAGATCGCCTTGGTTCCTTGCGAGAGACGAGCGCGTGACGATCTGATCTGCAGGAGAGCAAAGAGCGTCGGTTCCGAGGGACCCCCACTCGAAAATGACGCGCCGCCGGTTTCTCCACCTTGGGCTCGCGTTCGGCGGCGAAGTCGAGCGAGGCCTCGCCCTCCCTCTCTCTCTCCCTCTCCCTTCTTCACAGCACCAAGCTCGCCGTAAACACCATGCTCCGCCTCGCCCTCCCCACCCTTCGCGCCGCCGCCCCGGTCTCGCGCCGCACCTTTGTCGCCTCGGCCGCGAGCCATGACCTCAAGTCCGCCGCCGACCAGCTCAACCAGGCTGCCGGCAACGCGCTCAAGACTGGTGCGTCCTCGCTCTCACTCTCACTGTCTGTCCCTCACCTTGAACGAGCACGAGCACTGACGATCTTGCGCGTCCACCTCGCCTCCTCCCCCCTCCTCGCCTCCCCCTGCCCCACCTCGTCATGCACAACCTCGCTCGCGCCACCCAGGCATCGAGACCGTCGAGTCTGCGACCGAGGCCGTCAAGGAGACCGTCAACTCGGTGCGCCCCCTCTCCTGAGCTGTCGAGAAGAGTGTCTGTCAGAACGGCGTACTGACCCTCTCTCTCGATGCCCCGCAGGTGACCGGCCAGGCCAAGCAGGCCGCCAACGAGACGGCCAAGGAGGCGGGTTCGTCCGACCTCGCGACCGAGGCCAAGAAGGTCGGCGCCGACCTCGAGGGCGGCGCCATCAAGGGCGCCGTCGACGTGCGCAAGACGGCCAAGAAGGTCGGCGCAGAGCTCAACCGCGAGTAGAGCTCGTTCGTATCCGCAATCTGACAATACCAAGCAGTGCCCAACCTTGTCCCGAGCTTGTCGAGAGCCTCTTTGCTCGAGTTTAGCGTCGTCGAGAGCACAGCTTGAGCGAGCGAGGCGAGATGCAGGCCGATCTCCTTCGCCGCCGTCGAAGCACGAGAGCACGAGAGAAGGTTTGACAACGTTCTGGTGGCGCTGACAGCTCGCTCGGCACCGCTCTCAGGCGAGGAGAGCGCGAGCGATGCGCGGCGCTCGAGCCCCCGCTTTGAAGCAGCGGCTCGCGCCAGCCAGCCGTTTCGCAGCCTCGAAGCTCGCTCTGTGACACAGGGTATCCCACTGAGAGTGACAGGGTCCCGCTGGACTCGCGAGGAGCGCTCGCCGATACGAGCTCGAGCGACGAGAGTGAACAGCAGCGCCTCGGATTTGGGAAGGTCAACTCTGGCCGGCTCGACATGGACGCAGAGCTGAGCAGTCGCACACTCGCTACTCTGCTCTCGCTCAGGAGGGCAGCGAAAAGAGAATGGCCTGCCGAAGATAGTGTTGCAACAAGAGAGATCCTAGGGGAAGAGACAGGCCGACGACGCCGAGCGCCTTCTCTTCTACACGTCGACGCGCACCGCCGCGCCTCTCCGCCGACTGCGCTCCCGCTCCTCGAGCAGCCTCTCGCGCAGCTCCCTGACGGCCGCAACCTTGTCCTCCATCTCCCTCTTGGCCTCGGCCGACCCGTCGACCGCCGACTCGCCATCGTCGGTATCGTCGCCGGCCCGCAGCGAGGCGAGCAGCGAGGCGGCGACGAGCTGGTCGCGCTTGGTGAGAGGCGCGATGGCCGAGAGGGAAAACGAGGCGTCGCCGGCGGCCGCAGCGAGAGAGGGGAAGGCCGAGGTGCCGGTGTGGGCTGAGCCGGAGAGGAATCGGACCTGCGAGGGAGTGGACGGCAGTCAGGACAGGCTCGACATCGGCAGAGATACAGTGAACCGTCGACGCACACCAAAGGGAAGAGAAGGAGGGACGGTGCCGCCCTTGAGGTGCGGGAAGACCGGCTCGCCCGTCGACGCGTCCTTGGTGTCGCCTGCAGAACGAGGAAGGGGTCAGGCATGGCCTTCTCGGCCTCGGGAGAGTGAAATCGAGCGACGCACCTGTCCACAGAAAGCCGCTCGTCTGGCTACCCTGCAGCGAGAGTGCGAGCGTGCGGCAGTCGCTGTACAGGATCGACTTGCAGCCCTCCATAAGCGAGATCTGCGAGTACGGGGGCACAGTGGCGGTCGGTCGATGCGCTCGAGTCGACAAGGCGAGGAGAGAGGGACGGACCTGGAGGTTAAAGTCTTGCAGGATCTTGATGAGCGCCGGCTTGAGCCCAGGGATCTCGAGGCCGTTCTGGATGCGGCGAATGAGGCGGATCGGGTCGATCTCGGCGCCGACGTTCTCGAGCAGACCTCGAATGAAGCCTGTTGGTGCGGGAAGTGAGCTCGACGGGTCTCAAAGAGGAAGAAGAGGGGACGCACGAGGTTTGGTTTCCGAGTAGCGCAGGAGGTCCTCCCACAGGTCGTTGTCGTTCTGCTCCTTGGCGAACTCGATGGCCTGCGCGACGAGTGTCAGGGCAGGTACAGACAGAGGAGAAAGAGCTGGACGCACTCGCTGTACGTCGCCGAGCCGCTCGATGATGAGGTTGAGCGCGCGCTTGTTGTCGCCCATGCGCCCGAGCAGGAAGACCATCTCGGGGACGAGGTCGCGTGCGTCGCAGATCTTGTACGCCTGTGAGAGAGGAGGACAAATCGGGTCAGGAAAGGCGCCGTCACAGGACCAGAGAGGGAGACGAGGACGGACCCGCTCGAGGTTGTAGTAGTTGCTCGCTCTCAAGAAGTCGACGAGCTTGCTCTGGTTGAACTCGGCGTAGAGGTCGACCTGCAGGTCCGAGTAGTCGAACGCGAGGTGCGGGTCCTTGTCGAAGAGCGAGTCGAGGTACATGAAGAGGAACCGGCGGTGGTCCTGCAGCTGCGCGACGACTCGAGGTATCTGCGGGCGCAAAATGTCGGTACGGGGAGCCAGTGCGTGACAGGGCGAGAGGAAAGAGAGAGAGAGAGGAGGACGCACCGGAATCGAGTGCGTGTGGTCGACGAGGAGCTCGATGGCCGTGCCGTGCGAGCAGTCGGTGTGCAGCGCCTTGTCCTTGTTGTCCTGCCGCCGCAGCTCCTCGTCGAACTCGATGAGCTGCAACGCCTGGTTCTGGATGTCGGTGAAGAGGTTGTGGTCGCGGATGAGGGTAAAGACGTGCGGGTCCTGCAGCCGAAGGAGGTACGGGAGGGCTTTGCCGGGTTGACGGTTCATGACGTAGCTGCGCAGCGACGAGGGTCAGTGCGGGAGAGAGAGAGAGGAGAGGAGAGAGCGACAGGACGTACAGCTCGGCGATGCTCTTCATGAGGAGCTGCGACTTGGGCGACCGCTCGAGCTGACCCTTGATGGCGAGCGTGATGGCCGAGACGTTGTAGATGTCGCTCGGCCACGCCTTGATCGTCTCCAGGAGAGCCTGCAAGTCGTGACGGTCAGTTCGGCTCGTCTAAGTCGACGCGAGGCAGGGAAAGGCGGGCGCACCTCCTGGTCGTGACGGAGGAAGTGGGCGAGGATCATCTCGTAGACGAGGCGGCTGAGCTGTGGGTCGTGTGTCGGCACGTACGGGATGATCGTCTGCGGGAGACGAGCGCGTCAGGTGTGTTCATGTTCGTGTAGGAGAGAGAGAGCGGGACGACGCACGTCGAGCCGACCTTTGTCGGCAAAGAGGAAGACCCAGTCCTCCCACAGCTTGGCGTTGATGCCGAGGATCTTGGGGCACGTCTCGGCGGCCTTGCCGAACTGGCCTGCACGAGTGCGGCAGGATGTCAGGGACGAGGGCGGTCGAGGCGAAAGAGGGAGAGCAGGACGCACCGTCGGCGACGAGGAACTCGAGGTAGCGCTTGCCGACGTTGGCGGCGTCGAACCCGCCGACCGTCTCGAGGCCCGACTGCTCGAGCGCATGGAGCGCCTCCTCGTACCGCGACATCTCGATCAACCAGACGATGTGGTCCGACTCGTCGCGCGGCCGAGCGACGACGACGTCCTCGGGCGAGACGACGAGGAAGCTCTGGCCGTCGGCGGCTGGGCACAGGATGTAGTCGCGGCACTGGTACCGCTCGTAGTTGCGCAGGCTGATGGCGTCGCTCGACAGCTCCTCGCCCTCGCTCGAGATGATGCGCAGCTCGGGACGGGCGCCGACTCGGCGCTTTGGCGGCGCGTCCTCGTTCTCGTCGTCGCTCTCGTCGTCGACCGGGTACGCGAGGACGAGGAGGTCGCCGGCGGAACCGTACGCGGCGATGCCCGACACCATGCAGTCGAGCTGGAAGATGGCCGTGACCTCGACGTAGACCTCGGTCGCGCTCGGCAGGCCGGGCACGGCGCGCTTGCTCTCGCGCTCCTTGACGACGGCGACCTTGACGACGTCGGCCCACGCGATGAGGAGGGTGCGGTCGTCGCGCCACCGCAGGCTGCACTTGAACAGGTCGGCCCGAGGGCTGTCGTCGGCGCGGCCGATGTAGGTGATGCGCTGGCTCGTCGCCGTGTCGTATATTCGGACGCCCTGCGCAAGGCGAGGCGTCAGGACGAGGGTTGCGGTCGGACGAGGAGAGAGAGAGAGAGAGAAGGTGGACGCACGGCGTCGCTCGCCCACGCGATGAACGTGCCCCTCCACTCGACGGCCCAGATCGGGCCCTCGCCCGAGAACAGCGTCACGTCCTTCTGGCCGAGCCAGCCCTTTTCCGACAGGACGAGGCTGCCCGCCATGCCGCCGTGCGCGAACTGGCGCGTGCTGCGCTTGCCGTAGTGCGGCTCGAGGGCGACGCCGCGCATCGGGCGCTGCATGTCGAACACGTGCGCCTCGGTCGTCGCGACGGACTGGATGGCGACTCGACCTGTTGGCGAGGGCCGTCAGGTTCGGCGTCTCGGCCCGGCGAGGGGGGAGAGAGAGAGGACGCACCGTCCATCGAGGCGCTCGCGACAAACTCGCAGGTCGAGTCGATGCTGAGCGCGTTGACCATGGCCGAGTGAGGTCGATACCGCTTGACGAGCTGACCGTCGCGTGTGAAGATGAAGACGACGCCGTTGTGCGTGCCGAGGACCTGCACGAAGGCAAAAAGGGTCAGTGGGGCGGACAGGACGAGGGCGAGGGGGGCGGTCTCGAGGTCTCGACGACGCACCGTGTACGTGGCGCAGACGGCTATCGCACTCGCCGTGTCCTTGGCGAATAAGTCGACCGTCCCACCGCCGAGCCGAGCGTACTTGAGCGTCGGCTCCTCGTCCTCGTCCTCGTCCTCGTCCGAGTCGTCCTCGCTCGCCTCTCCCTCCTCGCCCGAGCCCGCCGGCCCGCTCCCTCCCTCTTCTGACCCTTGTCCTCGATCTCGCCGAGCTCGAGAAGCGCCGGGTGAGGAGGATGCCGCCCTCGCCCCTCCTGCCGGAGGCTCCACCTCGTGCTCGCCGCCGCTCAGAGCGCGCCCTGGGTCCAGCTCTGCTCCGCCGAGCTCCGCCTCATCCTCCTCCTGCTCGTTGCTCGACGAGGCCGCGTCGCTCGTCGAGTCCTCAGGGCCCGGCGCCGCCTCCCCGCTCGCGACGCTGGCCTCGTCGTCCTCCTCGCCGTCGAGCTCGAGAGCCCGCCCTTTGCCCTTGCCGTTCACGTGAGGCAGGCTAGTGTCGAGGGCGGTGCGCGCGGCGAGTCCTGCGATGGACGAGCCGGCAGAGGAAGGCCCGCCTGGTGGTGAGGCGGAGAGGACGGACGCGGCGGTGCTGCGCGGTGCGGATGGGCGAGCAGGCGTGATAGGGATGTGGAACGAGGGTGTCGAGGAGTGCTGCGAGGCGGGCATGGCGTGCCCTTGCCGTGCCGCAGACTTGGTGGAGGAGAAGGACGAGAGCCGAGTGAGGAGGTGGTGGGGAGGAGAGTCGGCGCTCGCTCTCCTGCGCAAGGCTGCTCTACGCAGAAGTGGGTCTGATGCATAGACGTGTTACAACAGAGGCACTCGAGCCCAATCTACCGCGGGCGAGCATGCCGTCCTCTCGCTCCCTCGCTCCCCTCCTCGCCGACCGCTCGCTCCACGCCCTGCCTCACTTGCCGTGGATCGTGTACTTCTCGCGGATGACCTCGGGGTTGAAGAGCTGCGAGAGGAAAGCGAATCAGCCACGGCATGTCCCGCGTCGACGACAGGACGTGCTCGACGCGAGGACGCAAGGCAGAGAACGGCTCACCTCCCACCGAGACGCGGGAAAGATGTCTGCGGGCGCAGAGGAGCGTCAGTACACTCACTGATGGAAGGAGAGAGAGACGAACGGGGCGCACGCTTGTTCCGGTTGTACCAACTGCGCTCGATGACCTTGCCGGCGTGCGACTGCGTGGCTCGACGACCGGTCAGTTCGCGTTCGTCCGGCCGGGAGAGAATGAGGACGGTCGACGCACCTCGTCCTTCTCGATCTTGGCGTCGTGCGTGAGGCGAACGTCGTCGTGCACGTCAAAGTTGAACATGGGGCCCGACTTGCCTCGATATTTGTTGATGATGAAGTCGTCTGCGCAGTCGGGGGAACGCTCGAACGTCAGTGGCGCCCTCATCTGAGAGTCCTCGAGACGCAGAGAGAAGGCAGAGCACGCACAGAAGGTGTAGTGCTGCGGGCAGAAGAGGGGGCAAAGAGTCAGGCTCGAGGCGACGACGAACGGGACCAAGAGAAGAGGAGACGCACGTGAGGGATGATGAGGTCCTCCTTGATGTACATGAGGTTGTCGACCGAGATGGCGCGCAGCTCGGGGAACTGTGCTCGGCACTTGTCGAGGAACTGAGCGATGCTGTCGCCCTTCTTGCACTGCGAGTCGCGCGCACGGTGTCAATAACCTCGACCGTCGACTGCGAGAGGGAGGGAAGCATGAGGGACGCACCACGACGACCTTGCGGTGCCCGCTGCCGTCCCAGTACGAGTAGGTGATCTCGATCTCCTCCTGCTTCATGTCCTCCTGCATCTTGAGCCACTTTTTCCGCAGCTCGTCGCGCTCGAGCCGCTCAATCTCCTCGCGGTTGCGGTCGGGGAGGAAGTGCGTGTCGACGGAAGGGTTCTTGCCGAGCTTGGCGCGCTTGGCGGCCGAGGCTGCACGGGAAAGGAGGGAAGGGTTGAAGGTCAGGACATGCTGGAGCACGCGCGCTCATTGGAGACGAGGAGAGAGAGGGACGCACCCGTGTCGTCCTCGACAAAAGTCTTGCTCTTGGGCTTGAAGGACTGTTCCTCCTCCTCATCGCCGTCGTCGCCGGCGAACGAGAGCTTGACCTTGCCCTTCTCCTTCTTCTTCTTCTTGACCTTGCGCTCCTCGTCCCTGCGAGCAGCTCACGCCAGTCGTCAGTCCATCGCTCGATGCGGCGAGAGAGAGGGGAGGAGAGACTCACTTGACCTCGGCCGTCCCTGCCGCCTCCTGCCGGGCCTGCTCCTCGAGCTGCTGGCGCGTCTCCTTGAAGTCGGACAGCTGGACGAGGCCGTACGTCTTGTGCTTGAGCGTCTCCTCGACGCCGTCGGTCTTGACGGTGAAGCGGTCCGAGCCGGTACGGTTGCGCTGAGCGGCGAGGTCCTCCCTCTGGGCCGCGAACTCGTCCTGTGGTGGGAGCGGCAAGGTCAGCTCGTGCACGTTGGGCACGGTCAAGGGATCGAGGGACGTACCATCATGGCCTTGCGCTTCTTCTCGAGCTTGGCTGGGCGGTGGGAGGGGTCGCGAGCCAGGTCAGAGATGAGGAGGAGAGCGGGGGGAGGGTGGAGAGAGCAAGGCGGGCTCACCGAGCTTCATGGCTTCTTGTGCCGACATGGTGGCAGTGGCAGAGTTGGTGCTCGGTCTCGAAGCAGGCTCCTGACGAGGGAGAGGCGGTGGTCGAGGTGGTTCGGCTGCGAGCTCCTCCTGCGCGGCGCCTCGTCCCTCTCGACCCGCTCCATCCTCGCCCTGCTCGCGTGCTGCTACTCCGACCCTCTCACGACCACCACCACCAGCACTAGACAGAGCCAACATGGTGCGCACCCTGCCCGCTTGCCGCCGTCGTCCCCCTTCACCCCGCGCCCCCCTCCGTCCTCATCTCGTCTCGTGGCCGGCGCGCCTCGTCGAGCACACCTCGCCGTGGACCAGGACACTGACCACGCGTGTCTCTACAGGGTGACGCAAGCTACGACTACCTGTTCAAGGTGCGCCCTCGCTCCCTTCCTCTCGCCGGCCTTCCACGAGTCCGCCCCCCTCCGAGTGCTGATCGCGCGCGCCTCTCTCCCTCTCTCGCAGGTCGTCCTCATCGGTGACTCGGGCGTCGGAAAGTCGTGCGTCCCTGTCTCTCTCTTGCCTCTCTTTGACGCGCCGCGCTGACCTCGTCCCTCGCGCAACAGCAACCGTGCGTCCGGCTCCCCCTCCTCGTCCCACCTGCCCCGCTTGCACCCCGCGCCCGCCGACCTTTGTCGCCTCGAGACGCGTCGCCGGATCTCCGTCCTGGTCACGCACGAGTCGCTCACACTCGGCGACATTGCCCCCACACAGTGCTGTCGCGGTTCACCCGCAACGAGTTCAACCTCGAGAGCAAGTCGACCATCGGCGTCGAGTTCGCAACTCGGTCCATCCAGGTCGAGAACAAGACGATCAAGGCGCAGATCTGGGACACGGCAGGCCAGGAGCGCTACCGCGCCATCACCTCGGCGTGCGTCCACTCTCTCTCTCGCACCTCCTCTCTCAGCCCCATGCGCCGGTCACTCACCTCGAGACTTGCCCTCAGGTACTACCGCGGCGCAGTCGGCGCCCTCCTCGTGTACGACATCGCCAAGCACGCGACCTACGTCAACGTCCTGCGCTGGCTCAAGGAGCTGCAAGAATATATAAGGCTTTTAAAGCTTTTAAGGTTTCACGCAACAAGAGCGATTTGCGCCACCTGCGCGCCGTCCCGACCGACGAGGCAAAACTCTTCAGCCAGGAGAACGGCTTGAGCTTGTGCGTCTGCGCTCGTTCCTCCTCTCTGACGGCCTCGGCGCGTCGACCTGACCTCGCCTCGTCCCTCGCGCAGCATCGAGACGTCGGCGCTCGACGCGTCCAACGTCGAGGGCGCGTTCCAGACCATCCTCACCGGTGCGTCTCTCGCTTTTCTCTCGACCTCGCCGTGCTTCTTCGCGCCGTCGCTCACCCGCCTTGAACACGCTCGCAGAGATCTACAAGATCGTGTCGCAGAAGCAGCTCGAGGCGGACCCGGCGCTGTCGCACCGTCCTGGGCAGGGCTCGTCGATCGAGATCACGCCGTCGGCCAACGATGGCGGCCAGAAGCAGGACGGCAAGTGCTGCTGAGCGCGACTCGGCGGAACGAGGGCGAGGTGGGACGGTGCGGTCGAGGGAGCTGGTCTCTCGCTCGGGGCGGTTGTGTCTGTGTGTGCGGCGCGGAGTGTGCGTCTCGGGACGGTGCGGGTCAGAAGGCGAGGATGTGTTTGACGACGAGGCGACAACGCGGTCGCCTCCTCGAGCTTCCCCTTCTGCCCTCGCCTCACCTCTTGCCTAGCTCGCCCATCTCCTCGCCGCCCCCCTTCTCTTCCTCTGTGTGTCTCTTTGTGCTATTCCAGTGCGTCACTGAGCCCGTCGAGCGTCCCTGCGAGTCACGAAGGAGAGCTCCCTCGTGCGAGAGACGACCGTCCGTCACTCGCCGCACGAGCCCCCGCCCACGCTCGCCTCGTCCTCTCTCTTCCTCTTTCCTTCGAGCCGCCTCCCGACGGCTGAGCGCCTTGCAGCGAGTGCTCTCTCGCCGTCGACGCCGGGCTTTCGCCGGGCTTTTGCTTTTTCTCGCGGAGCGCACGATCGAGAAGCTGCCCTCGCGGTGGTCGACTGCGAGCGCGAGCGAGCAAGACGGGTGGAGGGAAAAGGTGCGCAGGGCCTGGGACGTTGCGCGCCGGCGCTCTCGCCGTTCGAAAGAGTGCACTCGAGGCTCGAAAGGGGCAGCGTCCGAGCGAGAGGAGAGCCGGAAGAATTGCAAGTCGAGCCGACAGTCGGCGCGCGGGCTGTTGTCGACATGACGACGACGACAAGCGGTGCGAGCACGCCATTCTCGCTCGCCGCGCACAAGGGCCGGGGAGCGGAGGGAGGCGGAGGCCGACGAATCGACACAGCGAGGCGGGTCGTCGAGTCGTCGACGTTGCTCACGTGCAAGCTGCCATCGAGCGCACCCTCGCGGCAGCACGGCCGAGCTGAATGGCTATCTGGCAGGGTCGACGCGAGGACGCAAGGGAGCGCGCGTCAGGTGAGCGTTATCTTGCGCGAGCTGGTCGAGGCGGGACGCCGTCGCGCTGTCGAGAGCTGGGGAGGCCCGGGCACGAAAAGGCGTGCGAGTGGGGCAAAGCAGGAGTCACCTCGAGGTGAGCGAGGGAGGAAAGCGTGGGGCCGTCGAAGCCCACCCGGTAGTGCGGAGAGGAGGCCCGGGTCGGCCTGCCGCCTGCGTGCCGCTCGGGCCCACTGTGCCGGATCTTTCGCCGCCGCCGCACCCTGCATGTGGCGCAAGCTCCGCTCGACCGTCGTCGTGGCACGTCTCACCGGTGAGTTGCGAGTGGCGCACGGACCCCGGACGGACGAGAGCGAGAGGCGAGAGCGCGTTCTGCGCCTCGGACAGAGCTGCAGTCCAGGGCCGTGCACTTTGCGCGGAGTCGCCGGTTCGACGTTCGACAATCGGACAGGCCCTCTCGCTCGAGCGACGGGCACGCTGCGGTAGCGAAGCGCACAGGTGACGGCGACACGGGACGAGAGCCGGCTTCCCACGTCGTTGCAGCACTCGTTACCGCACGGGACCACCGCGAGCAATTGACAGGCCTAGGGCGCCGCAAGGGCGGAGCGAGAGTGCTTTGCGGTCGGCGTTCGATCGTCGAGCCGGTCAAGTGGAGACCCCAAGAGCGTGATCGGGGTCCGTGCCCGAGCTTTTTATTTTTGAACGCGCCCACCGCAGACCGCGCGGTGGTCGCCGACCCGCGTGCTTTGGCCACCCGCGCCCGGCATCCGCCTCCGCATTCTCAGGGCCAGGGAAAAGAAGTCGGCGAGCGAGCGCGACGAGCGTCGCATCGCGCCTCCTTTCTCTCCTCCTTCCCACGGCTTGCCTTGCTATCCTCCGCTTTTCCCTTGCACCTGCGCACGACCGCACCCCGTCAATCAGCAGCAACCCAGCAGCTCAAGGTCCTTTCACCGTGCGTTTGACATCTCGCCTCGCCTTCCCAACCCTCGCTCGCTCGCCGCTAGCGCCACCCACCACCGGTCTCGTCGATTCGGTTACTGACTCTGCCTTGTCGCCGTACACCCACAGATGTCTGGCCTTGACCCCAACGAGGCGAGCTTCATGGCCATCTCGCACGACATCCAGGCCAACCAGGAGGAGCACACCGGCAAGGACAAGGACGGCTACGTCTTTGACGAGAAGCGCGCCGTGTCGCCCTCGTCGCCCTCGACCGACGGCGAGAACACGCACCCGGACGCGCCGACCGAGGAGGAGAAGCGCACGCTCCGCCGCGTGCCCGGCCCGATCAACGTTGGCGCCTTCCTCGTCGCCTGTGCGTCCCTCTTTTCTCTCCTTCTTGCTCGCCGGGCATCACTGACGTGCTCTGCGTGCCTGCAGACGTCGAGCTCGCCGAGCGCTTCTCGTACTACGGCTCCACGGTCGTCTTTACCAACTTCATTCAGCGTCCTCTTCCTCCTGGCTCGACGACCGGCGCGACGACCGGCCCCGACCAGCAGGCGGGTGCCCTCGGTATGGGCCAGCAGGCGTCTACCGGCCTGACGACGTTCAACCAGTTCTGGGTGCGTCGCGCCTCCCCTTTCTCCCCTCGTCCTCCTCGAGCCTCGCTGACTCCCTCTCCTCCTCCCAGGTCTACGTCATGCCTCTTGTCGGTGCCTACATCGCCGACACGTACCTCGGCAGGTTCAGGACGATCTGCTGGGCCATCCTCATCGCGTTCATCGGTCACGTCCTCCTCGTCGCCGCCGCCGCTCCTTCTGTCATCAAGAACCCGGACGTCGCCATCGGCGTGTTCGCTCTCGCCATCATCGTCATGGGCGCCGGTACGGGCATGTTCAAGTCGAACGTCTCGCCCATGATCGCCGAGCAGGTCTCGTCGCACCCGCTCTACGTTCGCACCAACAAGGACGGCTCGAGGGTCATCGTCGACCCGGCGCAGACGACCTCGCGCATGTACAACTGGTTCTACATGGCCATCAAGTGCGTCCCTGCTCTCTGGACGTCACGGCGAGAGCGAGAACGTCGCGACGAGCCCGAAATTGACGGACCTTCCTCCCTCCCTCCCCTCCTCCTCCCAGCGTTGGCGCCCTTGCCGGACAACTCGGCATGTCCTACGCGGCTAGGCAGCGGGGCTACTGGTTAGCGTTCCTGCTGCCCACGATCGTGTTTGCGACGACGCCCATCGTCATGTGGCTCGGGCGCAACCGGTACGTCCAGACGAAGCCCTCGGGCTCGGTCCTCGGCAAGGCGATGCGCATCCTGTCGGTCAACTTCAAGCACGCCGGTTGGTCGCCCAAGGCGTGGTACCGCGCCGGCTTCTGGGAGCACGCCCTGCCCTCGCGCATCCCGGCCGCCGAGCGCCCGTCGTGGATGGTCTGGGACGACACGTTCGTTTGGGAGGTCCGCCGCGGCTTCAAGGCGTGCCAGGTGTTCGGCTTCTTCCCGCTGTACTGGCTTACGTACAAGTGAGTCTCTACCTCCCTCGTCGCGAGCGAGCTCGAGCGGCTCCCTCCCTTTCCTCCTCCTCCTCCTTCCCTCCCTCTCCCTCTCCTCCTCATTCTCCTTCCTCTCTCCCACATCCTCCTTCCTCCTCTCTCTCCCTCCCTCGCGCCCGTCGTCGTGCTCCTCCCTCTCTCTCGTCGTCGAGCCTCCCCCTCACTCTCCAAGGCCCTGAGCGTCGTACTGACTCGCCGCTCGCCCACAGCCAGATCAACAACAACCTGACCTCGCAGGCCGCCGTCATGAACACACACGGACTCCCGAACGATGTACTGTCCAACCTCGACCCGTTCGCGCTCCTCAGTGCGTCTCGTTCGCTCTCCCTCGAGCCTCCTCGAGCCCCGTCCTGACCCTCCTCGCCCCCCCCTCGCGCACGCCCAGTCCTCATCCCGATCATGGACCTGCTCGTCTACCCTGCCCTCCGTCGCGCCGGCATCAACTTCTCGCCGGTCAAGAAGATCTTTGCCGGCTTTGCGTGCGGCGCGCTCGCCATGATGTGCGCCGCCCTCGTCCAGCACGAGATCTACAAGCGCTCGGCGTGCGGCAACGAGGCCGCCACGTGCGAGGTCGAGCCGTTCGTCCCCGACCTCAACGTCTGGATCCAGGTGCGCCCTCACACTCGTCCTCGTCGCGAGGTCCCGTCGTCGACCGAGACCTGACCTTCTCAAACCGCGTCCTCCTCGCCTCGCAGACGCCGTCCTACATCCTCATCGCCCTGTCCGAGATCTTTGCGTCGATCGTCAGCCTCGAGTACGCCTACACCAAGGCGCCCAAGTCGATGCGGTCCATGGTCATGTCGGTCGGCCTCTTCACGACGGCCATCTCGGCGGCGCTCGGCGAGGCCTTCCTCCCGCTGTCGGAGGACCCGAACCTCGTCATCAACTACGGCGTCATGGCCGGCCTTGCCGCCGTCGGCGGCGTGAGCTTCTACTGCACGTTCTGGAACCTCGACAAGGAGGAGCGCTCGCTGAACGAGATCGCGGCGGGCGAGCACAACGCCGAGGTCGCCGCTCACCGTGCGGCCGACGACTCGGCCTGAGCGTCGCAGTAGACCCACGTCGTGTTTCCCGTCCCTTATCTCGTCGTTTCGTGTCGGTCGGTGTACTTGCAAGGTTTCTCTCTCTCAAGCCCCTGGCCCGAGCGAGCGAGAGTGAGCGAGAGCCGTCTCGATTAGGGTCGCGCGCGCTTCTACGAGCGTTCTCCTGCAGTGCGACCAAGCGCGAGTGCGTGCTGCATCGCTGCGATGAGGAAGAGAGCGCGACCTTCTCAAGTTGAACCTCGCGCTTCTGCTCGTCGCAGCGTCCACTCCCGGCTCTCTCCGGCCTTCTCGATCGCACGAGACAAACGCCGCGACGGCGTTAAAGCCGAAAGAACAGCCGCAGACCGCGGCACGCGCCGTTGCCGGCGTGCGGAGCGAACGTGGTCGACGACGAGAGGAGGTGAAACGGCTGTCGTCCGCGTCCTGCGCTCGGGGAGGCGTGTGCAGCCACGAGACACGATGACCGCGCGGCCCGCGAGGCGCAGACCGACTCGGGCGACGCTGCGGAATTTCCACTGCGCCCCGCTCTCATCGCGGCGACGAGACGGGTCTGGGCGAGCCGTGCTCTTTTGTCGCTGTCCTCGCCCGCCCGCCTCGCTCCAAGGAGCTCGACACTCGACCATGCTGCTCGACGGCGTAGCAGGCTACCTCGCAGACGCAGCCGGTGCCTCTGTGCGTCCCCTTGTCTCCTCGAGCTCCGCCTCATCTCCTCCCCTCGCCCCGCCGTCATGGCTGACCCGCCGTTGGTCCGCCCACCTCGCAGCCGGACCAGATCAAGGTCATCTTGCTCCTCGTCGGCTCGGTCCCCCTCTCCCTCGCCTACCCGTACTTCCCGCCCTCGACTCGCTCGCCCATCGCCCACCTCTACTCGCTCGTCCCCGCCGTCGTCTTCCTGTGCTTCTGCCTCGACCTGCGATGGGGCTTCTTCCAGCTCCTCGCGAGCTCGTTGGCGACCTGGGTCGTCTGCAAGGTCGGCGTCGCGCAAAAGTGGGGGGCCGCCATGCCCTGGGTCGTCTTCGTCATCGTCATGGGCCACCTCGCCGTCAAGTGCGCCCCCGCTCTCTCCCTTTGTCCGCACACCTCACCGAGCTGACCCTGCATGCGCACACAGCCACGTCCTGCGCCACCTCGACGACACGCCCCTCACCACGATCGAGATCACCGGCTCGCAGATGGTGCTCTGCATGAAGCTCATCTCGTTCGCGTGGTCCGTGTTTGACGGCACTCGCCCTCTCGACCAACTCGACACGACCCAGAAGGCGTCGCGCATCGAAGGCGTGCCCGGGCTCTTGCCCTTCCTCGGTTACGCGTGAGCCCTCTCGTCCGTTTCCTCCCAGTCCCTCTCGTCGATACTGACTCCTTGCACGCCGCCCGCAGCTTCTTCTTCCCGTCCATCCTCGCCGGCCCGTCGTTCACCTACCGCTCGTACGACTCGTTCACCTCGCACCGCCTCTTCGTCAAGGAGAACCCGTCGGACGGGTCCAAGCCCGTCGACCCGACCGTCATCCCGCCCGGCCGCCGCCGCAAGGCCGCCAAGCGCTTCGCGACGGGCATCTTTTTCCTCGCCATCTTCTCGGTCTACGGCGGGTCGCTCGGCATGGACAAGCTCATCGACCCCAAGTTCACCGCCGACAAGTCGTGGTTCGAGAAGTGCGTCCGCTCTCGCGCCCTCTCTCTCCCGCGCATTGCCTGACGCCCGCATTCCCTACAGGGTTCGGTTCATGAACGTCGCCGGCTTCATCGCGCGCACAAAGTACTACTCAGTGTGGTGCATCGCGTGCGTCCCCTCTTCCACTTTCCTGTCCCTTCGCGCACCGGACTGACTCGAGCCGAGCCTGCAGCGAGTCGGCCTTTATCATCTCGGGCCTCGGCTACAACCCGCAGACGAAGCACTACGACGCTTCGCGCAACGTCCGCATCCGCTCGATCGAGTTTGCGCCCAACTTCAAGGTGCGTCTCTTCTTCCTCCCTCTCCTCCTCGACCCTCTCAACACAGGCGTCGAACTGACTGACCATCTGTGACGCAGGTCCTTCTTGACTCGTGGAACATGAACACCAACGTGTGGCTGCGCGAGTGCATCTACAAGCGCGTCGCCAAGAAGGGTCGCAAGCCTGGGTGCGTCCTCTCTCGAATTCGCGCCCGTCGTCGTTCCTCTCCTGACCCTTGACTCGCCTCGCAGGTTCAAGAGCACCCAGATCACGTTCATCACGTCGGCCCTGTGCGTCTCCTCCTTCCTCTCGCCCTCGTCGCCTCGTCCTTCTCTTGCGCCCCAGCTGACTCACTCCCTCCTCGACAGCTGGCACGGCGTCAACCCGTGCTACCTCATGACGTTCGTCCTCGGCGGCTTCTGCCAGGCGCTAAACCGCTCCCTGCGCGCCGGCCTGCGCCCCTTCTTCCTCCCGCCCGGCGCGCTCCAGGCGCCGAACCCGCTGTCGGCGAGCGCGCCGCCGCTGCCCAAGCTCGACATCCTCAAGCACAAGCAGGCCGTCGAGGCCGCCAAGAAGGAGGGCGGCGCCGCAGCTGCCGCCGTCGTCAAGGTGCCCGGCACGAGCGAGCGCGTCAAGCTCGCCGCACCGCCGCAGACGCCGCTCAAGGTCGCGTACGACGTCGCCGGCACGCTCGCGACGCAGGCCGTCCTCAGTGCGTCCCGCTCCTTCCTCCCTGCGCGACCGCGCGACCTCGCCCTGACTTTTTTGCTCGCGCCGCACAGACTTTGCCGTCGTCCCCTTCCTCCTCCTCAACGTCCACTCGTCCATGCTCGCATGGCGCTCTGTCTCGTTCTACGGCCTCGCTCTCGTCTTTGTCCCGTTCGTGCTCCTCAACTTCCTCGGCGGCCTGCCCATGCTCAAGCGGGCGCAGCGCAAGCGCGACGCCGAGGCGGCCAAGCGGCACAAGCGCACAACGGCCGACGACGAGCAGGAGTGGCGCCGGGTCGAGTGGGAGAAGAGCGAGGAGGACAAGCGGCGCAGGAGGGGCGAGGGCGTGCCGAGCCTCGGCATCGACGTCGAGGAACTGGTCGAGGAGGAGGAGCGCGAGGAGCGGCGCCGCGAGGCTGAGCGCAAGGCGCAGTGACGCGCCGCGCTCGTCTCTCTGTTCGGTGGGCCGTTGAGGAGGATAGAGTCGGAGCAGTTTATGATCGTCATCGTCGTCGTCGTCGTCGCAGCAAGAATCCCCTTGGCCCCTCTCGTTCCACCCTCTCAAGTCCTATGCAACTCGTTCTCGTTCTCTCGCACTCGATCGACGCCTCGCGAGATGTGACGTGTGTGTGCCTGTGCGAGTGCATGTGCGAGAATAGAGAGTACAACAGACAGAGAACATGCCCTCCCTCGTCACGGACCCGCTCCCGGACCCTCGACGCCGACGCCCGCCGCCGCCGGCTCGGGCTCGTCACAGAGCAAGCCCGTGACGGCGCACACCCTGTGGCGGAACCGCCTCTTGCCCCTCTGGACCGCGCCGCGCCACCTCTCCCTCCACACCCTCAAGCCCCTCGGCTCCTTCCTCGCGCCGCCCTCGCCGCCCTCACCGCCCTCGCCCGCCCCCGCTGCATCGCGCCGCGCGTCCTGCTCGACCTGCCACGCGCTGCGCGCCTCGACGAGCTTTTGCCGCACGGCGAGCGTGAGCGGCGAGGGGACCGGGTCGAACGCGAAGGGCTTGAGCGGGCCGGACGCGAGGAGGGTCGGCGCGGTCGACGGGCGCAGGAGGAGCTCGGCGACGAGGAGGAGACCGAGGCGGGCCTGTGTGAAGAAAGGCGGAAGTTGGGTCAGGGAGGGGACGCGAGAAGGAGAGAGAGGAGGGGGGACGCACGCCCTCGATCGAGCGCGGCAGCTTTGAGACGCCGAACGACTCGATGCGGTTGGCGAGGGGCCAGAAGCCGAACTCGGACGTGACGCGCGAGAACGTCTTGACGTCGGTGCTGCACGGCGAGAGAGGCTGTGAGTTTTCGGGCCGCCTCGAGAGGAGAGAAGGACAGAGAGACGGGACGCACGCGAGCGGGTCGTCGGGCTTCTGACGAAAGACCTGCCACTCGAACACCTCCATGAACTCTGTGCGGTCAATGTTCCTGCTCCTCGTCCTGAGCTCCCTCCTCGGCCCTCCCGCGCTGCCGCCCTCCTCGAGCTGTCCGTCCGGGCCCTCGAGCCCGACGTGGACCTCGGTCTCTTCGAGGACCCAGGTCGTGTCGATGCGCTGGATGACCTGCGGGGCCCAGCGCGGGACCTTGCCGCGCTTGAGGATGAGGCGCGTCGTGCGGAGCGAGTTGGTCGCCGGGTGGAAGGTGCGCGAGATGACGTCGGACGAGAGAATGTGCTTGCCGTAGGGCGACGGGTACCGCTGGTTGTGGGCTAGGACGATGTACGGGAACGGGACCCTGTCGGCGGTGGAGAGAGAGGTCAGTTCACGAGAGTCTGGAGCCGGGAGAGAGGAAGGAGAGGGCGACGAGGCCAGGGGCGGGCGGCGGCCGGCGACAGAAGGGAGAGGGGACGCACGGGAAGGTGTCGCTCGTTTCGAGAGTCTGGACCATGGCGCCAAGGTTGAGCGAGGCTGGCCGTGACCTCAGTCGGCCGTGGAGAGATGAGAAAGTGCCGACGAGGTAGGGTGGCTCGAGGGCGGCTCGGCGCGGGGGCCAGGGAATTTCAGAGCGGTCGTAGAGCGGCTCGAGACGTAGTCTGGGTGACTCTGAGCGGTGTAGAGGTAGCAGAGTCCGATGAGATGGAGCTGCCGGCACCTCGCGTCCTCCACCTCTCGTCCTGCGCCATTCCTCGCTCAGACGCTCCCTCGAGCATGGCAGCTGCACCGCAAGCACCCGCACCTGCGCCCGCCCCGCTCGACACGGCCCAGTTCGCGACCCTCTTCCCCTCGGTCGTCCGCCTCGCCCACCTCGCCTCGTCGTCGTCCTCGCCGTCCACCATCAGCGCAACCGACCCAGCCGATTCATCACACCCAGCAGAGCCTGACGCACACCACCCCGACCCCAAACTCGAGCTCTCGCGCCAGGCCGCCGCCCTCCATTCGACCCTCCGCACCCTCGACGCCCAAGTCGCCCAAGTTCCCAACGCCCACCTCAGCGTCGACGACCAGCACTGGCTCGTCGAGCAGCTCCAACTCGAGTGTTCTCGCAGGCGGTCCGTCGCCTCTGTCCTCTCCCCTTCCCTCCCGCTCGCGACGACACTGACCCCCGCCCCCCCGCCGCGCCGACAGTGCCCAGCTCGCACACGTCGCGAGCCTGACGCAGCTCGATCTCGCACCCGCACATTCGCCTGCGCACGCCGACGCCGACATGGCCGACGCGGCGTGACGTACCCGGCCTCGAGCATGGTCGAGCGAGCGGCGAGCTCTTCTTCTTTGGGCGTCACGAGGGCCCGCTCGCGCGCGCCTGCGCCGCCCTCGCCATGCTCGACACGACCTTGTCGACGTCGTCCTCTCGAACGTCGACCCGTTCATGTTCTCGAGTGCGTCTCGCCCTCTCCTTTGTCTGGCTCGGGCCTTGTACTGACTCTCCTCGCCCTTTTGCAGTCCGCATGGTCCAGATCAACAAACCTGACCTCGCAGGCCGCCGTCATGAGCACACACGGCTCCCGAACGATGTACTGTCCAACCTCGACCCGTTCGCGCTCCTCAGTGCGTCTCGTTCGCTCTCCCTCGAGCCTCCTCGAGCCCCGTCCTGACCCTCCTCGCCCCCCCCTCGCGCGCGCCCAGTCCTCATCCCGATCATGGACCTGCTCGTCTACCCTGCCCTCCGTCGCGCCGGCATCAACTTCTCGCCGGTCAAGAAGATCTTTGCCGGCTTTGCGTGCGGCGCGCTCGCCATGATGTGCGCCGCCCTCGTCCAGCACGAGATCTACAAGCGCTCGGCGTGCGGCAACGAGGCCGCCACGTGCGAGGTCGAGCCGTTCGTCCCCGACCTCAACGTCTGGATCCAGGTGCGCCCTCACACTCGTCCTCGTCGCGAGGTCCCGTCGTCGACCGAGACCTGACCTTCTCAAACCGCGTCCTCCTCGCCTCGCAGACGCCGTCCTACATCCTCATCGCCCTGTCCGAGATCTTTGCGTCGATCGTCAGCCTCGAGCACGTCTACCGCAAGGCGCCCCAGTCGATGCGGGCCATGGCCACGACGGTCGGCTTCTCGACGATGGCCCTCATCGGCGGCTCTCGTGTCGGTCGCTCTCGGTCTGCTCCCGAGCCGGGCAGGGTGCTCTCGAGGCGGGCAGGAAACATGTCGATGCAGGGAGCGCACGAGGAGGAGGGGTTCCGAGAAGGCGAGGTTTGACATTGCGAAAGGGGGTACAGGCATACAGCGCGAGGGGAGGGGAGGGGAGAGGGAGAGAGAGTCTACTGCGACAGAGAGAGAGAGAGACGGGAGAGCTACTTCCAGCGGAAGTTGAACCAGCGGGCGAGGCGTCCGGGCTGGAACGTTTCGCCACGCTCTGCGCGCTCGACCGAGTCGAGGATGCGGGCGTAGTGCTTGGGGAAGCTGGCGGGCTTGGAGGTGCGGTCGGTCATCGGGTACTGTGTCGGTGGCAAGGGTGCGGTGGTCGATCGAGAGGGGAGAGGAGGCAGGCGAGAAGAGTGAGCTCGATGATGAGAGGAGGAGGAGGAGAGATGGGGACGCACGGCCTTGAGTGCGCGGTTCTCTACGATGCGGGTGAGGGCAACTGCGGCATTGGTGGCCTTTCGGAGCTGCTCGGGGCTCAAGGTGGCCGAGGGAGCGAGTTGGCGGTCGGCGGCGGCGCGGATGGCGTCTGCGAAGAGGTGCTTCGGCCGGAAGGGGTCCTTTGGCCAGGCATTTGCGGCGTGGTGCCAGGCTGTACGGACTGCTTGGGTCGAGCTCATCTCTCTCTGGAGTGTGGGTGGCTGAGAGGACGAGGGCACAGGCGATCTCGGCGACCAAGTCGAACTGGTCCGGTCTCTCCCTCTCCTCGCCTCCTCTCTCCCGCCTCACTCGCTCGGCTGGACTGTGCTCCTGCACACTGGGACTGACCGACCATGGCCGACCCGACCAACTCGCCGCCGTCGCAACCGGCGAGCCCGCTCCCCTCGACCCCGTCGTCTCCCCACACTGGCACTGCCCGGTCCGTGTCCTTCACCAACCGCGACCACAGCCCAGACTCGACCCGCACCGCCTCGCCCGAACCCCTCGCCACACCGACCCTCGCTCAGTCGTACGGCCAGCTGCGCAAGTCGCTCTCGCTGTCCAACCTCGCTCAGCTCGACCGCGAGGGCGTCCGCAACCTCTCGACCCACATCTACCGCCGCGGGTCCCGCATAGACCGCAGGCAGTACCGCCCAAAGGACGACGACGAGGTCCTCGCTCACGCTCTGCGCGGCGGCATCCGTTGCGTCCCTTCCTTCTCCTTTCCTCGCCTCGCTCGTCCCTCCCGCTCACTCTTCTCCCCCCCTCGACACAGGCTCGCTCATCCTCGGCTCGTCCTTGCGAGCTGCCGTCAACTTTGCCATCCTCGTCCTGCGCCTCACCCGCAAGCGGTCCGTCCCTTCCTCCCTCGCCCCCGCTCGCCCACACTGACTCTCTCTCTCTCACGGGCGCAGGGGCCTCTCGTCCAAGTTGATCCTCCATGCCCTGTTCGGCACCGACGTCATCCGCTTTGGCAGCATGCTCGGCCTCTTCACCTTCCTCTAGTGCGTCCCGCTCTCCCTGCGCATCTCAGCCTCGCGCGGCCGCACTGACCCCGTCTCGCCCGTCCCGCAGCAAGTGGACCCTGCACACGCTCCGCCTGTACAACCCGGGCGCCCGTGGGCCCTCGCACTTTGAGCCCTGGCACGCCGCCATCGCCGGCCTCGTGTCGGGCCTCGCCGTCGTCGCCGAAAAGCCCTCGCGCCGCGTCACGATCGGCCAGCAGCTGTTCGTGCGCGGCCTCCAGGGGCGGTACAACGACCTCAAGGCGCGCGACAAGATCCGCGTCAAGAACGTCAGCGTCATCGTGTTTGGCCTGTCGTGCGCCCAGATCATGTACGCGTGGCTCGTACGTCCCTCCTCCTCTCTTTCTCTCTCCCTCGCCCTCATCTTTTGGCATCTCCCGCCCGCCCTTTCTCTCGTCTTACTTCGATCGATTACTCACCGAGTCATGCGCGTGCCTGCAGATGGCGCCCGAAGCGCTCCCGTCGGGCTACCGGCGCTGGATCACCCAGGCGAGCGTGCGTTCCCGCTTCCTCTCTCTCTCCCTCCTCGCCCCCTCTCGAGAGCGCCATCTAATGCTCCTCTCCCCCTCCCCGCCACAGCGTGTCTCTGAACCCTGCTTGCCCGTCAACCTGTCGGCGTACCGCACGGGCACGTTCGACCCGGACACGGCGCGCAAGGCGCTCACGTGGGGCCGGGGCGCGACGGCGCTCAGCGCGGCGCGCATCGAGGCGTACGCGCACGCCGCCGAGCACGACGGCGAGTTTGGCCCGCCGTTCGCGCCGTGCGCCGTCGTGCACCCGTGGATGGACAGCTGTACGTGGAACGGCGTCGATAGGTGGCAGCACGTGTTCCGGTGCGTCCGACTCTTTCCTCTTTGCTCTTTCCTCTTCCTCCTTGTGCAAGTCCTGACGAGCGAGGACGTCACGCGCTGCAGGTGGATCGCGCCCGTCTACGCCGGCTTGCACTTTGTCCCGCCGCTCCTTTTCCGCAGCAAGGCCTGGATGAAGCGGTACGTCCCTTCTCTCCCTCTCTCTTCCTTTCGCACGTGGCCCTCTCGCCCGAGATCGTCCCTACCTGGCCTACGAACTGACGCTCGCCTTTGCCCGCAGCCCGTCGACCTTCCTCCTCAAGTCCCTCCTCGGCACGCTCCGCTCGTGCTCGTTCCTCGCCTCGTTCGTCACCCTCTTCCAAGGCCTCGTCTGCCTTCAGCGGCACATCTACCTCTCGCCGCGAGTCCCGCCCTGGATCCGCCAGCTCGTCGTCCACAAGGCGTGGTACTGGTTCGCCGGCCTGTCGACCGGCCTGCCGCTCTTCATCGAGGAGAAGAAGCGCCGCCGCGAGCTCGCTATGTACGTCTTGCCGAGGGGCCTCGAGAGCGTGTGGAGCGTCCTCAGGGCAAAGAGCTACGTGCCGTTCGTGCCCGGCGGCGAGGTCCTCTTGACGAGGTCCGTGCACTCCCTTTCCCTCCCTCGTTTCTCTCTCTCTCCCTCTTCTCGCCCTCTCGCCCTCTCTCTTCCTCCTAGCACGCCGTACTGACCACCTCGTCGCACTCGCACTCGCAGCCTCGGCCTCGCCATGGTGATGCAGAGCTACCAGAGCTCGCCTGAGCACCTCTCGGGCCTCATGCGCAGCCTCCTGTACCAGTTCGTCGGCCACGGCGTACGTCTCCCTTTCTCTCTTCTCTTTCTCTCTCTAAGCGTCACATACGCCCTGACTGACTCGCTCTGGCACACAGTGAGAGCCCTGCCGAACGTCTCGGTCGTCGCAAAAAGCCTGCCCCGCTGCCTCGCCCTCTCGCCCTCTCTCCCTCCTTTACCTCCCATCTTTGACCTCAATGTCTTTCTCTGCCCTCACCTCACTCTTCGCCCTCGCTTCTGTCTACCCCTCGTCCCCCTTTCCCTCCCTTACTCTCTCTCTCTCGATCCGTACCCCCCCTCGTCTCTCTCCTTCCCGGTCGAAGGAGCGTCTCGCTGTCGTAGATCTGGTCCTCTCGAGCGCTGTATCACTGCCTCGCTGTACAGGGTCTTTCTCGTCGCAGCACGCTCGCGGCGCTATTCGCCCATCTCTTCGTCCTCGTCGTCCTCCTCGCCACCGCTGCTCTCCTCCTCGTCCTGCTCCCTCAGCGACGCCCGTTCCCGCGCGACGCCCTCCTCGAGAGCCCGCACAAACCTCGCTCGAACGCCCTCCTTGTCGGCGAGCCCTCGCCCGATCAGGACCACCTTGGGCTGCACCGTCTTCTCTCCCTCTCCCTCGCCCGCGCTCTCGCTCTCGCCCGCTCGCGCCGCCGCCGTCGCCTCGGCCGGCACCTGCGCAAAGTCAAAGATGTCCCGCACGCCCTGGAGGACCCACTCGCGCCCGTCGTCGGTGCGCACGAACCCCTTCGTGCGCAAGAGGTCGAACGCGTCGGGCGTCGACGATGACGAGGGGGCGCCGGGGAGGGTGCCCTCCCAGAGGAGCGACGACAGGAGGGCGTACAACGCCGAGGTCGGGCCGGTGACCGAGGGGAGCGAGGGCGGGAGCGGGATCGTGAGCGACGAGATGTCGTTGGCGTGCGGCGAGGACGACGAGGCTGCGGCGGGAGCGTGCTCGTGCGGCTTGCCCGTCGCGCAGCCGTCGCACGAGTCGGTCGCGTCGGGCTGCGAGAAGGGCGCGAGCGTCTCGGGGCGGAACGGCGCGCTCGGCGCGGCGTAGATGTTGAGGTCGAGGAGCAGGCTGAGGTCGATGGCCGAGCGGGTCGTGCGGTGGATGAGCGCCGTCGAGTTGATCGTCCTGCAGTGCAGCGCCTTGAGAATCAGTAAGAGACACCTGAGAGAGAGGGAGAGGACTGAGAGACGCACCGAAGAAGCGCTTCGACTCGCTCGAGGTCGGCCGGGGTGACAAGGTCGGCCTTGTTGAGCAAGATGACGTCGGCCGTCGCGACTTGTCTGCAAGCGTGACGAATCTCGTCAGTCGAGCGCAGGGGAGAGGCTGTGAATGGGGTTGACGAACCGCTGCGCCTCGTTGTACGAACCGTCTGGTCGAGGATCTTGGATTTGCTGCTCGGCGACAAGGTCAATGACGATCAGAGAATCGAGGTTCAGCGGCGGACGTACCTTCTCGATACCTGCTGCGTCGACGACCGACACGACCGCGTCGAGCGAGACGTCTGCGCGGCGAGGCCAGCGAGGTCAGTCGCTCGTCTTTTGTCGACCGCACGAGAGCACGAGAGAAAGACAGGGACGCACCCAAGTTCAGCGCCGGCTCGTTCCAGAACGCCTGGATGATGGGTGCTGGATCTGCGAGACCGGTCGTCTCGAGGACGATCTGGTCGAACCGGCCCTTCTTCTCCATGAGGTTGAGGATGGCGGTGAGGCCCGTGTCGCGCACCGAGCAGCACAGGCAGCCGTTGTTGAGCTCGAGCCATTCCTCGACGAGGGCCTCGTCGGACTGGACCGAGATGGCCTTGGCTGTAGGCCGGGGCAAGATCAGCGAGGAAGTCGAGGTGGGGGAGGGGGACGGGGGAGGGGAAGCGAGAGAGGGGAGACGCACACTCGATATCGCTCGTGTCGCCGAACTCGTTCATGATGACGGCGATGCGGCGGCCGTGCTGCTCCTTGAGGATGTAGTCGAGGAGGGTGCTCTTGCCCGAGCCGAGGTAGCCGGTGACGATGGTCATGGGCACCTTGGTGGACGTCTCGACCAGCTGCGGGCTGCGTATGAGGTGTCAGTGGAGAGTACGCCTCACTCCACAGCGGCACAGGCGGTGGGGAGGCCGCAGGAGGGTTGAGCAGATGAGAAGCGGAGACTCACACGTCCTCGTCCAGGGGCAGCTCGTCGTCGACGTGCAGCTCGTTGAGGTCGAGCTCATCGGCGGTCATGCTGGCAGCCAAGTGCGCGCGCTCGAGCTGGTCGAGGCGAGTGTGGGAGACGAGGGGCAACTCGCCGTCACGAGGCGGTGCACGGCAGCTCGACCGACTCTCGACTGAGCGAGCGAGCGTGAGAGCGAGCGACACAGCACTCTCGTACACTCATCAGGCTCGCCATGAGAGATTGCAGGCGCGAGGTCGAACGCTCGCTCTTCCTCCTCTCGAACCTCCGACCGCAGCTACCGTCGCCGCCTCGAACTGCTCCTTCCCCTCGAATCTGCACGCCTTTCGCCGCCTCGGCGGTCCTCGTCCGACGAGTCGGCGGCTGACGAAGAAGAATCCGAGAAGGAGCGCCTCGCCCTCGACCTTGACCGGCTCCTCGGCCCTCCTCGCGACGCCTTGCTCATCGACCGCTCCTCGTCGCTGCGTCGCCTCGCCTTTGACCTCGACCTCGACCTCGACCTCGAGTCCGTCGTCCTCTTCGACGTTGCCGCCCGACTCGCCGTCCGCTCGGCCGCCCGCCGCGCATGGCTGAGCGAGCGCACAGCCCGCTCGGCCTCCTCCGTCACCCGGCGCATCTCGCGCTTTGCGACGCTGCTCGCGCGCTCGTCCCTCGTCCGGCCGCGGCTCCTGCCGCGCTCGAGCTCGAGCTCGTCGCCGTGGTGAGGGCGCGACTTGCGCAGGCTATGCTCGCCGACGCTGCTGCGGCGCGAGGCGGGACGGCTGCGGCTCGACGAGCGGCGGCCAAGGCTGTACGAGTCGGGCCCCGTGGCTCGTAGGCTCGAGCCGCCGTCGGCGGCAAGAAGCTGGTGCTCCTCGTCCGTCTGGGCGGCGCGGCGACGCGTCGTCGAGGTACCGTTGCCGCCCGAGCGCGTGGCAGCCGACTTGGTCGACGGGTGGAAGAAGCCAGGGTGGACGTGCGAGCCCGTCGAGACGATCATCCACCCGGCGAGACCGAGGCCGACGATCTCCATCTGCGAGAGCAGGGCGTGAGCGACGAGGCGAAGGACACAGACGGGAACGAGGAAAAGCGGGACGCACGATGATTGACGTCCACTGAATCGCCTCGTACGTCGAGAAGCAGTGGGTGTCGAGGGTGCCACTGCAGAGCGAAGAGGGAGTCAGTGCGTGCCGAAACTGGACCAAGAAAGACGGGATTTGACGGACCAAGCCTGCTTGATCTCGCTCTTGACCTCGCCGAACGACAGGTACGACCCGACGACGCACAGCGTGAGCCATACGACGCACAGGAAGAGCGTGCCGGCCCAGGAGAACTTGAGCGCCGTCGTGGGCTCGTCGTGCGAGCGGCTCAGGAGCCACAGGAGCGCGAGGCAGGCGAGGTCGAACAGGGCAAAGACGAGGGCGCAGGCTGCGTGGGGCATTCGCGTCAGGTCGACGTCGTCAAGGCGAGAAGAGGAAGGAGGAAGGGACGCACCAAGGCTAATGATGAGCGGGTTCTGCCACAGCGACTCGTTGTTGCCCTCGGCCGTCGAGGCCTGCGCGAGGATGCCGACCTGCCGCCGAGCGACTGCAGCGAGCACGGCGAGGATGAAGAAGTAGACGACCGAGACGAGGACAGCGACGCTGCGTCGGGCGAGGAGAAAGTCAGACGGGCTGCGACGAGGAGGAGGAGAGAGAGGGGACGCACTGGCTCCTCGCAAAGCCACAGCACGCGCGTTCTTGGGCACCCGAGATGCCCATCTGAAGCGAGCAGTAGAGGCAAAGAGAGAGCGGCGAAGCTTGACCGAGCGGTCGAGAGCCAAGAGCAAGCCGAGCGGAGAGTCCGCGGACGAACGCCCAGGAGGTCGGGGCGCACGTACCCCGGCAAGAGGCCAACGCGCCAGCCTCGCTCTCTCGACTCTCGCCCAGTCCCTCGACTGCGACTAAGAGAGATTACGCGTTACAGCACACCGGTGCGGTCGGACGAGGACGAGGAGGGGTGACAAAGGCGCTGGCGACGGGGGACGAATTGAGTCTGGATCGAGGTGGGAAGGGGGGGCGGGAACGGGACGAGTGGCTCGGGAGGCACGCACAAGACGAAGGCGAGTCGACTGTAGAAGAGTGGCGCAAGGTGAGGTAACGACAGGGGCGCAGGGAAAGGCGTAGGTGGAACCGGCGGCTGGTCGGACGAGTAGTGAGGACGTGTCGAGGCGAGGCGGACGAGGGCGCGGTGTTGGAGGGAGAGGCGAGTCGAGCGACGCAGGCGACGCCTACATGGCGAGCTGCGCCTGCAGCTCTCGCAGCTCGGCCTCCTCCTCGTCCTCTTCTATCCTCTGGGCCGGCGTCTTCGAGGCGGCTGCGCAGACGTACGAGCGCATCAGTACCGCGCTCTCGACAAGACGACGAGCGAGACGGGGGCGCACCTGCAGGGACCGCTGCACTCGGAGCGTGGAGCGGCGCGGCCTCGGCGCCGGCCAACCGCTTGTTGAGCTCCTCCTGCTCGAGCTCGGCGAGCTCGTCGGCAAGCTCCTGGTCGTCGACCTGCGTCGCAAGGAAGAATGTCAGTACGACGTCGACGTGCAGGAGAGAGAGAGAGGTGGGACGCACGTCGATGCCCATGCCGGCCGGGTCCGAGATGGCTTGCGAGATCTCGTTCGTGAGCTCGAGCTGGTTGCGGACCTCGTCCATGGTCGCGTCGACCTTGTCGACGTTGCTGCAGGGGCGCGACGAGCTGTCAGTTGTCGCTCGTAGATGAGTACGCGCGGCAGCACGCACAGCTTGCCGTGGATGCCCTTGAGGACGTCTGCGCCCCGCTTCATGGCCTCGAGCGTCTCCTTGTTCATGTTGGCCGACTCGATCGCGTTAACCTGCGCGTACCGAGAGTCAGTAGCTGTCGCGCGAGACGGGCGCACAAGGGAGAGCCGGCGGGCGCACCTGGGTCGTGAGCGTCATCTTGCGGCCGGCGATGTTCTCGAGCTCCTGCTCGTACAGCTTCTTCTGCCGCAGCGCGGCCTTGGCGACTGTAGACGGGTATCGAGGTTCAGTAAGGTCGCTCGCAGGCCCCCATCCATGCAGTGCGACCGGCCGCGGCGGCTTATCGACCTCGGGGGAGAGGAGGGGGAGAGAGGCGGGCGACGCACCTCTCGGGTTGGTGGTGGCGTTGGCCCTGGCCTTGCGGACCTCGTCGTCGATCTTCTTGCCGAGGAACTCCTCCTTCTTGTCGAGCATGAGGAGGTGCTCGCGGAGGTTGACGATGGCCTCGCGCGTCGAGTCCTTGGCGGACGCGCCCCGGCCGGTGAAGTAGGAGAACCAGCCCGACATGGTCGTGTGGTGCTAGTGGTGCGGCTGCTGGGCGGGCAGTGAGGCTGTGCGAGGCGGGGGCGGCGCCGAGTTGGGCGACGGCGATGGGGCGGGGTGGGTGGTGCGAGAGGCGCAGGGAGCGGCGTGCGGGTCGCGGGTGGTGCGTGGGCGGGCTCTAGCGAGACAGAGGGGCCTCGAGTGGGGCTGTAGGCTCGTCGCGCAGAGTGGCAGTGTGGTCGAGCCGGCTGAGCGTCACCAAGCGGCGTGCGAGCCTGCCGGCCCAAGTTGTGAGGCTCTCGCTTCTCTCGACAGCCCGCTTTCGATAGGCAAGAACGAGCTGCAGTGCAAGGAGACATGGTACGGAGAGCGGCTAGTCGCTCATCTCGAACAGGAGGAACTCGGCGTCGCGCTCGCCGACGTTGCGCAGCTCGACCTCCCTCGCCGCCGAGTCGGTCCCGCCGACGACCGTCACGAACGCGCCGTCGCCCTCTTCGAGCATGAGCCCACCGTTGAGCTGCACCCGAGCGCCGCCGTCCTCGAACTTGTCGCTCGCCGCGACGGTCGGACCGCGGTACCCGCTGCGCATGATCGCGTGCACGTACGCCTTGGTCGTCGACGCCGCGAGCGTGTGCTTGACCGACGACTTGGGCGACAGGATCGAGGCGTACATGCTCAGGCTGGCGTGCACCTGTGGGCGGGCGAAGGAATGTGAGCGAGAGGGTGGAGGAGAGGAAGGGGAGAGGACGAGTCGGACGCACCGGCGCAGGGCCCTCGGCGTCGCGCTCGTCGCTGACGCCCTCCGAGTCGGCGGGTGCGACGACCTTGACGAGCTGGTCGCGCTTGTCGGCATCGGAACAGCGGCGGTTGTAGTACTTTGGCGAGAGGCCGCGCGTGCTCGGCAGGCCCCAGATCTGGAGAAAGTGCACGTCCTGCTTCGGGTTGCGGTTGTACTCGCTGTGCGCGATGCCCGTGCCGGCCGACGTCACTACGAGGAGAGAGAGAGGGTCAATTGGACGCCAGAAGGAGAGAGCGGCTGGCGAGAAAGAGGGACGCACTCTGGATGTCGCCGCGCCTAATGATCTCGAGGTTGCCCATCGAGTCCTTGTGCTCGAGCTCGCCGTCGACGATGTAGGACCAGATCTCGAACTCGCGGTGCTGGTGCGTGCCAAACCCGGTCCCGGCGTCGACTCGGTCCTGCGCGAGAGGGAGGTCAGCTCGCCTTGCTCGCTCGACGAGGGCGAGGGAGGGACGACGCACCTCGTTGATGACGCGCAGCGGTCCCCATGCGCTAAAGGCAGGGTCGTAGTACGAGGCGAACGACTGTCGGGCGGGCGGGAGGGAGGGAAACGGTCAGCTCGCTTCGAGAGAGAGAGGGAAGGGGCGGGGGCGCACAAAGGTGTGGAACGTCTTGAGCCAGCCGTGGTGGGCATGGCCTCGAGCGGCGTGCTTGCGCGGCACGATCTTGAGCGCGGCCTTGGTCGACATGGCGAGGGTGGACGACGTTGAGGAGGGGGAGGAGGAGGGGGAGACGAGGAGGGTGATGACGAGGGCGACGACGAGCGCAAGGGCAGCGGGTGCGGAGCAGGCCAGGGTGCGAGCTGTGCAGTGAAGAGGACAGGCTCAAGCTGCACCCGGCTCACAGCGAGAGCGAGGCCGTGGCGGCCATCGTGACCAAGCCGACTTTCCCGGAGAGGGAGCAAACCCGGGCGGCGAATTGCTCACGCGCGCACGGGCGAGCCGGCGCAGCGGATGATGCTGGGCCTTGCGAGCAGGTTCCTGGCTGAGCGAGCGGCGTGCTGGGCGGTTGGCGACCGTCGAGCCTCGCGAGCGACTTGGCCGTGAGCGGTCGACGAGGCGGATTGCGCCGCTCACAAGTGTCGGCTCGCCTTGGGACGCTCAGGCAGCCACTCTCAGAGACGCAAAGAGACAGCTCACGAGAGAACGAGCCAGAAGGAAGAGCTCTCGCGCCCTCGCCGACCTCGGAGTCGAGGGAGGACGCCAGGGGGCCAACTCTCGCTGCACATGACAAAGTAGCTCGGGAAACGCGCTCGATTGCACCGCAGACACCTCCTCGTCCGACCTGGCGCGAGCAGAAGGCCGTAACCCTGCTAGATCAAGAGATAGCGTTTGAGCGAGGGTGCGCAGAATCCCCCTGTTTTCTGTAGGTGGCCGAGCGCACGGACGGGCCCCAGGGGGCGCTGCCGTGCGCAAAGGCTCACCAAGGTGCGCCCGCTGCCCATCGAGGGCAAAGAGGGCGGGCGCGGCCTCGTCAGACCCGTCCTCGGCGGCTCGGCTTGGTCGGCCGCCGGGACGAGTAGCGTTCACGGGGCGGGCAGCTTGGTCATCCGGGGCCCGTCCATATCCTACAGAGGGCGTTTCGGCGTCGACAGGGGCCGTCGCGAGACGCAGGAAGGGTACGAGGGGGAGCTATCGGGGACGAGAAGGAGGGGATGCCATCGCGGGCTCGGCTAACCTGCGGCGCGAGGTCGAGAGGGTCAGCGCGTGGTTCAGGGCGGACTGTAGACCCGGCTGTAGGCCTCGGGGCCAAGAACGAGAGCGAGGGGGACGTACAAGGATGCAGACGAACCGGCTCGAGGTCGACAGCGAGCCGGACGCCGTGAGGAACGTCGCCCGCCGCCCCTGCGCAGCCGCTCGACCTGCATAAGGACCAAGTCAGCTCCACTGACCACCTGAGTCGCGTGTCGCGTCGGCAGGTGGAGCGAGAGGAGAGGGGGAGGGGGGCCAAACAGAGGGAGGCGGGGAGGACGAGGACTCACACGTCGTACGAGGCTCACAGAGCGCTACCGCCCACTTGAAGCGCTCCTCAACCCTCCTCGAGTCCATGATGAGGTCGCACGCCGGTCCACAGGTCGTTGTCGCCAGTCGACAGAGGTCGCCCACCGCGGGCCGCTGATGAGGGCGCGACGCGCTCTGCGCGGTCGGCGAGCGCTTGCGGGGGAGCGAGCATGGCCGCAAGGTGCTGCAGCATGCGTCCACGGTGCTCACCGTCGAGCTCGGCGACGGGCAGCGTGTGGGCGACGAAGCGAGCCAGCAACGCCTCCCTCGTCCTCTCGGTCGCTCTCGCCGTGCAAGTCGTCGCTCGCTCGCTCGCTCTTTCACGCCAGACGTCGCACACTACGAGATGGGAGACAGGTCGCATACGCTTTCGGACTTGGGCATCTCTCGGACTGAGCGAGACGGACGACGAGTGCGAGCAAACGAGAGATAGGATTACAGCTAGTACAGCCGGGGGAGAAAGAGTGCGAGGAAGAAAGTACAACGGGGCGCACACAGACGCAGAAGAGGGAGGAACTCGCGCGCGACGAGCGCCGTCTAGCGGCGCTGCGTCTTGCCGCCCTTGCGCTTGCCGCTGAAGAGGTGGCGAGGTAGGGAGGCCGGGGTGCGGCGGTCCGACTCGGACGCCTGGGCGAGCATGTTGGGGCCACGCTGGTACAGCTCGCGCAGGCGCTGGGCCTTCGAGTCCTGCTCGGGACCCTTGAGGCCGGCGGTCGAGCGGTCCGACCTCGGGATGCGCTTGCCTCGCGGGACGATGCTCGTCGCGCCGGTGCGGCGCTTCTTGCTCGCCTGCGCGCCCTCGTCGACGTCCATCTCCTCGGCGTCGCTGCCCATGTCGACGGCGTCTGTAGGCGAGAAGGAGAGAGGGAGAGCTGGGTCAGGAAGGGCGCCTCGAGGCGAGAGGCGAGAGAGCGGGAGAAGGGGACGCACCCTCGTCCATCTCGTCGTCGTCGCTGTCGGCACGGCGCTTGCGGTCGAGCAGGCCACGCGCCTTGGCGAGCATGGTGGCACGCTCCTCGAGCGTCGTCGCGTCGTATCCGGCCTCCTTGAGCTTCTGCGTCATGTCGCTCAGGGTGCGCGTCTTGTCCGGGCGCGGGATCGTCGGGCGGTTCTGCATCTTGTGCTTGTCCATGTTCTGAGTCGGATCATGGCCTTCTTGTCGCGGATCGTCGACGCGGCCGTGCGGATCGCCTCCTCGTCCGAGTCGACCTCGCTCTCCGAGTCGTAGAAGCCGGCCGCCTCGAGACGCTCCTCCTCGGCCTCGAGCTCGTCGAGCTTGGCGATGATGTCCGGGTCGATAAAGTCGGCGACGTTCTTGCCGTTCTGGATCTCGGGGATGACGTCGTACTTCCACTCGTCGTTCTTGAGCAGGTAGTTCTCTGTGGACGCGACGAGGCGGAGCAGGTAAGTGACGCTGTCACGCACGAGAGAGGCAGAGAAAGGGACGCACTCTTGAGGTCGCCAATGAAGACGCCGGCTCCACCGCCCTCCTCCTCGAGGTCCTTCTCGAGGCGGCGACGGTTCGGGTCCGTCTTGTCGTACACCTTGCGGTCGGCGACCGACGCCGGGATGTGGGGCTTGCGGTCGACGCCGTCGCGCGGGATCGGGACGGCGACACGGACACGGTTGGCGACGTTCTCGACACGGCGCGTCTTCTCCTTGCTCTGGATGCGGTGCGCGAGGAGCGCGTCGCACGCCGCGTTGCGGACGCCCATGACGCCCTCCTCGGACACGCACGAGAGCGACAGGAGCTCGACGTTGTCCTCGGCGAGGATGGCGTCGAGCATGGCCTTGCGCGCCGGGTCGAGGTCCTCGGGGCGGACAATGTCGATCTTGTTGACGACGATGAAGGTCGGCTTGTTGGCAAACAGGGGCTTGATCGACTGGTAGAGCTTGCACTGCAGGCAGGCGGCGGACGACAGGTCAGGCTCGTGTTCGAGGGCGCCGAGAGGGGAGGAACAAGAAAGAGATGAGGACGGACCTGCGCCTCGACCGTGAAGCCGCACTGCTCCGACAGGTCCATGAAGTACATGACGCACGCACGCAGGTGAGCGAGGGCCGTGATGGACTGCATCTCGATCGTGTTCATCTCCTCGAGCGGGTGGTCGAGCACTCCCGGCGTGTCGATGACCTGCCAGCGAAGGTACTTGTAGTCCATGTGGCCGACAAAGAGCGACTTGGTCGTAAAGGCGTACGGCTGGACGTCGACGTCGGCGCGCGTCACCTTGTTGACGAACGACGACTTGCCCACGTTCGGGTAGCCGCAGATGAGGAGCGTGCGCGTCGTCGGGTCGATCGACGGCAAGCGCGACATGTGCTGGCGCACCTGCTCGAGGTAGGCGAGCGGGTCCTTCTGGCGCTTCATGATGGTCGCCATGCGGCCGAGCGCCGCCTTCTTGAGCTGCTTGCACCGGTACAGCGAGTCGCCGAACTTGATCAGGCGGCAGTAGTCCTTGCCGACCTGGACGATGAGGTGGCGCGCCGTGTTGAGCTGGCCGAGCGCGAGCTTGTAGTGGTTCTTGTCGTACAGGACGTTGAGGAGCGAGCTGAGGAACGGGTGCAGGTTCTGCGTGCAAGGGCGCGAGAGGGTCAGGGACTGCGTCGCTCAAGAGTTGGGGAGGAGGAAGCGGCGACGCACGTCCATGACGGGAAACTCGGTCAGGATCTGGTCGAGGCGCTCCTCGAACGACGCCTGCGTGAACTTGACCTTGCGCATGTCTACGAGGCGGCGCAAGAGGGGAGGAGGAGGCGAGGTCAGTGCCGCGCTCACGGCAACTCGAGGAGGACGAGACGAGGACGCACAGAAGCCGCGAATACGGCTGATCTTGAAGCCCGAGCGGATGACGGTGGGCGTCTTGCGCTGCGTCTTGGACAGGATGACATCGAGGAACTGCAAGCGAGGAGAGGTGCGTGAGCAGATAGCTCGACTCGAGGAAGGGAGAAGAGTGGACGGACCTCCTGGGCGGTCGGGACCGGGGCGATCTGCTTGGTGATGAGGCCGGACATGGTGATTGCTCAGGCGGAGGGAGGGTGGGGTGTGAGAGGGCGAGAGGTGGGCGGGCGAGAGGGGAGGTCCGGGGGTGTCGAAAGACGCCTGGTGGAGGGTTGCGCGGCCGTGTAGAGGTGCAGCAAAGTTGTACGGCGCTGCAGGAGACGCAACGACTCGACTGGACCGGTGTGAGGGCGGTGGGAGATGGGCGAAGTGGCGGTCGGCGGCTGTGCGAGCTGACGGCGAGAGTCGAGCTCAAGGGGGAGCTGCTGGGCGGGTCGAGTGGGTCGAGGGCTGCTGGCTGCGTCCTCGGGGCGTGTGCTGGGGTCTGGCCGAGCAAGCGAGCGAGCCGGTTGAGGGGAACGCGACAGCTCGCTCCATCCTCGTCTCCCCTCTCTCCGAGCCGAGCTCGAGCGGTCTCTCCCTTGTCTCCGCGGACACCGCCTGCACATTTCTCTTGCCCGGGTCGAGTGCACAGCTGCTCCAACCACACCTATCGTACGAGCTTGACGCCCACTGAAATCGAGAACGAGGCGACGGCCCGCTCAAGCTCGAGACGCCGCGAGCGCTCGAGCCTTGCTCTCGCTCGACCAGCTCTCGACGCCTCTCTCTCGCGAACGGCGGCACGCAGAGACGAGGAAGTAGGCTGCATAGATTGCATTTTGCGGCGGTGACGTAGCAAGAAGAGGTGCGCGGATCTACAAGCAGGAGGCGGACGAGAGGAAAGGGGACAAACGGGGAAGGGGAAAAAGAGGGCCAAGCTGCTCGAGGATAGGGTGCGAGTACCATAGAGGCAGGGAGGAGACACGAGCGCCGGCTCAGCGACGCGGCGTGTACTCGTCGGCGGGCGGGTACCTCGGCGGCGAGCGACCGCCCGGCGGCGGGCCGTAGCCCGAGGGCGGCATCGGCGGCGGGCCACGCGTGTCGTACGGGGCGTAGCCGCCTGCGGCAGCCGGCGGCGGGCCGTACGGGTCGCGAGCGTACGGGTCATGGGCGTGCGGCGCGTCGCGAGCGTGAGGGTCGCCGGAGCCGTTGCGGCGAGGCGACATGGAGCGACGACGCTCGAGAGGCGGGGCACCGCTGCGCGACGAGGAGGGACGACAAGTCAGTCTAGGTCGCTCGCTGAGGCATGGGCGGAGAGAGAGAGAGAGAGAGGCAGAGAGAAGGGACGCACCGAGTCGGGGAGCGACCGCCGTAGCCTCGGTCCTCGCGAGGCGGGTACGGCTGGTAGCGAGCGCCAGCGCCGCGCTCGTCTCGCGGATCGTACGCGCCCGACGGAGGCATGTCGGGCGGCGGCCGCGCGTACGGGTCGAGCGGCGGGTAGGGAGCACGAGCCGGGTCGGCAGGCGGGACCGAGCCGCGAGAGGGCACGACGGGCGAGCGACCAGAGCCCGGCGGCGGCGGGCCAGGCGGGTACCGCTCGCCGTACGGGTCGCGAGGTCCGCCGGCGACGGGAGGAAGCGGCGCCGCAGGGTACGGCGGGCGATCGTACGGCACGACGGGAGGGTAGCCCGGAACCGGGGCGGGAGGGTAGGGAGGGTAGGGCGCGCGGTCGTAGTACGGGTCATACGGCGGCCTGTCGATAGGCGGCGGACCGTAGCCGGGAGGAGGCATGGGCGGCGGCGGGCCGTAGCGGTCGTACTCGCGAGGAGGGCCGTAGCCCGGCATCGGCGGCCGGTCGTACGGCGAGCGCTCGTCGTACCTCGGGGGCACCGTACCCGACAGGAGGCCCGTAGCCAGGAGCAGGAGGACCGTAGCGATCGCGAGCAAAGTCTGCGGGGCTGCCGCCCGGGCCGCCTCGACCGCGACCAGGAGGAGGTCCACCAGGTCCACTGCTGCTGAGGAGAGCGAGGCATCAGCTAGGGGATCGACGAGGGGAGGAGGATGAGGAGAGAGCAGGACGGACCCGTTGATCCACATCGGCTTGCGCGGGTCGGACGGGCGGTCGCTGCCCGGCGCGTTGGGCTGGGCGCCGTTGCGGTTTGCGAGCGCCTTGAGTTCTGCTTCGTCGTAGAGGGTCAGTGGACGGCCCAGACGAAAGGGAGAGAGGAGGGTGACGACAACGGACCATCTTTGGCGAGAGGCTGGCGGGCGAGGGACAGCTCGACCTTGATCTGGGACCCGAGGAAGTGGCCCTCGTTGTACTTGGCGACGGCCTCGGCGGCGTGAGCCGGGTCGACGTACTCCTGCAGGTGGGGCGACAGGAGGGTCAGCGTCGATGCACATGGGCGCTCGGCGGGCAGGATGACCGAGGAGAGGACGAGGGACGCACGACGAAGCCGAAACCGCGCTTGATGACACAGGTACACGGGCCGATCTGGCCGAAGCAGTCCTCGAGGTCGGCAAGCGTTGCGCTGCGAGAGAGAGTGACCGACGCAGGTGAGCGGCTTGCGCGCAGAGGGGAGGAGAGGAAGCGGCGACGCACCTGTCCGGGAGGTTGCCGACGTAGATCTTGCTGGCGAGGTAGCCGCCGGTGAGGAGGCTGCCGCCCTTGGTGATGCGACCGGGAGCAGCGTCGTTCGGGTGGCGAGGGCCGGTGTCGAGAAGGGGGACGGACCCAGTCGACGAGGGCGGAGGTGGCGGCGCGACGGCGTTGCCGCCGCTCAGGACGGGCGGGGGTGCGTGCGTGTCGGGAGGTGCGCCGGCGTCGGACATGGCGGGCGTCGTCGGGCGTAGGTAGGTCGAGCTTGACGGAGAGGGGAAGGGGGAGGCGAGCGGTGACGAGGACCGGGACGAGCTGGCGGCTTGGGCAGGCAGTGCCGGGACGAGGGGCGCACGAGTGCTCGGAGCGAGGCTGCGAGGCAACGAGCTGGACTAGACGAGCGGAGCTCGCGAGACGAGGCTCGAGGGGGGAGGGTTTGTTCTCGAGGGGGGCGACGACGCCGAGCTCGAGGGTGCCGGGCGAGGCGGGCGAGAGCGCGCGCGAGTAGGGGGCGGGCCGAGAGTGCAGCGACTGCTAGGCGAGTGGCACGCTTGGACGAGCGCACTAGCGAGGGAGTGCGGGTCGGGCGCAGTGAGGTGCGTTGGACCAAGAGCGAAAGCTCTCCGCGCCTCATCTCTCGCCCGCTGTAGCCATGGCCCAACCCAGCCTGTGGGGCACTGCTCTCGCTGTCGGTCTCGCCAGTGGACTCATCGGCTACGTGAGCTCGTCTCAGCTCTCGCCGACGCCGCCTCACCTCGCTCACCTCGGCCCTCGACCGCCTGCAGTTCGTCGGCGTCGGCGCGACCCTCCCCATCACGGTGCGTCGTCTCTCTCTTTCGCCCGTCCCCTCCAGTCGCTCACACTCGACCTGCAGCGCGGCATCGCCGAGGGCAACAAGGCCAACGAGCAGGGCGACGACGACGACGACTTCGAGTCCGAGTCCGAGTCGGGAGGCGACGCCGACGAGCTCGCCGCCATCAAGGCCGAGGGCGACGAGCCGTGCAAGCTCGTCCTCGTCGTCAGGACCGACCTCAACATGACCAAGGGCAAGATCGCCGCTCAGTGCGGGTGCGTCGCCGCCCTTCCTCCCTCTCTCGACAGTTGTTCGCCTTGTTGCCTCGCCCGCACTGACCCTTCCTTCTTCGCGCAGTCACGCCACCCTCGCCTGCTACAAGAGCCTGATGCAGGCCAACCCGGCTGTGCGTCGTCTGGCCAGTTCTCCTGCAGGCGCACGCGACTGACTCCCTTGCTCCCCTTCGCGCAGCTTGTTCGTCACTGGGAGCGCACCGGGTACGGCGGCGCGCCTTCTCGACGTCCTCAAACGATCAGCTCTGACCTGTCGACTGCCTCAACAGCCAGGCCAAGATTGCCGTCCAGTGCAGGTCGGAGGAGGACCTTCAGCTCCTCCAAGCGTCCGCCCAGTCGCTCGGTCTCTGCGCTCGCTCGATCCAGGACGCGTACGTCCACCTCTCCTCCTACCTGTCGTTCCCTCACTGACACCCCTCTCCCTGCGTGCAGCGGCAGGACCCAGGTCGACCCGGGCACGACCACCGTCCTCGGTACGCCTCTCTCGTGCACGAGCCTCTTGTTCGCCCAGTTCCAGCGGCTCACTTTCTCTTCCTCGTTCCGCAGGCATCGGCCCAGCACCTGTGCGCGTCGTCAACCAGGTCACGAGCCACCTCAAGCTGCTGTAGCCCCTCCTGCCCTCGCTTCTTTGCAATCGCACGTCGCATCCTTCAGCCGTCGACTTCTCGGCCGTCGCCCGGCGCCCTCTCTCGCTCGATCGTCCACCTCGGCGACCGGAGAGCAGCTGCGTCTCCTGTGACGGCTCCTGTCCGTCCGCCCGGACTTTCCGGCGCGGACGCCGCCCAAGCCGTCGCCGCTTTCTCGCAGCCCCGACACCTCCCGCTCCTCCTCGCCTCGACCTCGATCATGGCTCGCCAACACGCCGTGGAGCGCCACGACGACTTCCTGTCGCAGTCGGACCTGTCGTCGTCGTCAGGCGAGGACGACCCCGCCGCGGCCCGTGCGCTGTACAACGCCGTCCGCGACCGCGCTCCTTCTTCCGGCTCTGCCCTGCGCAGGCCCTACCGCGACGAGGACGTCTTCGCGACGGACTCAAGCGACGGTGCGGCGGCGGGCGCGCGCAGGTCGGCCGCGCCGCCTGTCCTCGGGTCGAGCGACGAGGAGTCGACGGACGAGGACGAGGAGAAGCTCATCGGCGGCGGGAGGGAGCGCACGGCGACCAAGAAGGGCAAGAAGGAGAAGAGGCGCTGGGAAATGAGGAGCGGTGCGGGTGCCACGGCTTCCCCGGTACGTCCTTCCTCTCTTGCTCTCTCTCGCCCCCTCTTTCCAGTCCTGGCGCTCACTCTTTCCCTCGCACAGGGCGGCAGCAACACGGGCGTGATTGTCGGCGCCATCGTCGTCTTCGTCGTCGTGGTCTGCGGCATTGGCGGGTGCGTCAGAGCGGTCCGCCTTTTGCGCTCGCACCCCTCGAACTCACATTCGCTCCTCTCGCCCCGCCGCAGGTACTACGCCTACTCGCAGGGCGTCTTCGGCGACTCGACGGACTCGAGCACGACGAGCGGGACCTCGGCTGTCGCCGGTCGCACGACCGGAGCGGCGGGTGCGACGGGCGGCGCGAACGCCGCCACGACGGCGGGCACGACGGCGGCGACGTCGAGTGCGGCTGCTTCCGGTGCGTCGAGTGGCTCGGCTTCAGGGTGCGTCCAGCATCTCTCTTTCGCTCGACGCGCAGCCCGTTGCTCACTTTTGCACGTCCCAGGTCCGCATCCGGGTCCGCCTCGACCTCCGGCGCCAGCGTCTCGGGCTCTGCTGCTTCGTCGGCCAGCTCGGGCGCGCCCAATGACGCCGATTACACGCTCGAGACGGTCACGACGACCGACGACGACGGCGCGACACAGACGCTCACGGGCTTCGAGTCGCTCGCGACCGACGGCGGCTCGACCGTGACGACCTTTATCGAGACCGACGCCGTCCCGACCGGTGGCGCCAGGGGCGACAAGCACTCGGGCGTGCCCGACGCCGTCCAGGGTGTCGTGAGCGCGATCAAGTCGGCCGGTGCGTCCGGCGGCGGCGACGACGACGACGCCGACGAGGGCATGCCGCGCCTCGACAGCGAGACGCTCGTCACGACGATCGACGGCAAGGAGACGACCGTGCGCGGCTTGTGGAAGACGGAGCTCATCGGCGGGTCCGACCCGACGTCGTCGTTCGTCGTCATGCACGTCGGCGGCGACAAGCGCAGGAGGAACTCGCCGTGGCCCGCTCAGACCGCGCCGCCGGTCCTTCGTCGGCGCCTTGTTTAGATCTCTCTCGTAGCCTCTTCCTCTCCCTCTCGGCGGCAGCTCTGGAATCGACCCGGTCTCTCTCGCTCTCTCGGCCTCGTCGCACGGACCCTTCTTAGCGAGGCGAGCTGCTCCGTGCTACACGGCGCCAACCTGCACCGGCTGCCCATTCCTCAAGCTCTGCAGGATCGCCTCGACCGTCATGGTGGTGCCGAACGCGTCCTCGCCGCTGCAGAGCGGCTCAGCGCTCCCCTCGATCGAGAAAGCGCCGCAGCTGGAGCGTGAACGGCGGCGTCGAGAGGCCGGCCTTCATGAGCTGCACGCCGAGTGTCTCGCGCTTGGCGTCTGCGAGAGGACAAGGAGGTCAGGGCGGGTGCACCGGCTCGTCCGCAGGAGGAGAGACGCACCGCGAGATCGGATGGCGCCGTCCACGACGACCGCTCTCTCGGCTCTCGCTCTGAGCATCTCGCCGACGAGCCTGTAGAGAGCTTGAGGCCAGTAGCGTCGGGATGGAGCGTACCCGGCCCGCCGACAATGCAGAGCGCGACGACCATTTGAGAGAGAGAGAGCGAGTCGCGGCAAGGCGGCGAGGGAAGCAGGAAGCGCAGCAGCGGCGCACAGCACAGACACGAGGCGCCACCGCGAGACGACGGGAACAAGGAAGACGCCCGTGCAAGTCCCGCAGGGCTTCGAGAGTGGCAGGTGGGAGACGAGTCCACCGCGGCGGGTCAACGGCGAGCGGGCCGCCGGGCGAGCTCGCGCGCAAGAGCGGCGCAGGACGGATGTGCAGGGGTGCTGCGCGAGCTGCTCCAGCGTGCCAGAGTGTCGGCTCGAGCAGGATGAGGAAAGAGGCGACGAGGCGAAGCTGGTCGGTCCGGCTGCGAGCCGGTTGCCGTCCACTCTGCTCGCGCTCGTCCTCCCGCACAGCTGCGATGGCAGACCGACCACCAGCACCAGCTCCAGAACCCACACTGCCGGCCTCGCCCGCCCTCCCGCCAGCCCGACCCTCGCCCGCCTCCGTCGCCGCGAGAGCTCGCGATGAGCTCCACCGACACCAACCCGGCCGCGTCCCCTTCTTTGCCAACGCAGCACAGCCCGAGATCGGTCCGTCCCTGCCTCTCGACCTCATGCGCGCCCCGACCTGACCCTTCGAGCGACCGCCCGCAGTGCGCGCCAACCAGAAGGACCTCTACTACCTCTCGCAGCTCGCCGAGCGCATCGAGGACGTTGCGCGGTCCTTTCTCGGTGCGCTCCTGCCCTCTGTAACTCACTCTCGAGGCGTGAAACTGACCCGCATACCGCGCAGGAACGAGGTGGCTGCAGAAGTGGGGCAAGGAGCTGTCGCAGGGCAGCCGGCTCGCCTACTTTGGCTTGACGACGCTACTTGGTGCGCACCCTTTCTCTCATACGGAATCGAGACGAGTGTCTGCTGACCTGCACGCGCCCGCAGGCTCTCAAACCCTCGGCGAGGAGTACTGCGACATCATGCAGTACCAGGCCTCGGACCGACGCACGCCCACACTGCCGGTACGTCCCCTCGCACCTTCCACGACACGCTCTCGAAGATGTTTACTGACTGCGAATACCCTCCTTGCAGCGGCGGGCCGCCCTCGTCTTGCTCCACTGCCTCTTCCCCTACTGCCTCGCCCGCATCTACGCCAAGCTCCGCCGCTCCCTCATCACTCGCCACGAGTCGCAACAAACCGCGCAAGCCGAGGTCGACTCGCTCTTTACCTCGTCGGCGCCGCCACCCCCGCTCAAGCAGAACCTCGTCGCGCGCGCCCTCGACCGGGTCGGCTCGTTCGCCCAGGACCTGCCCTCGTTCGAGACCCTCACCGAGGACTACCTGCGCAGCGTCCACCTCGCCGTCTTCTACCTCTTCGGACGGTACTACAACCTGAGCAAGCGCGCCGTCGGCATCCGCTTTGTGCGTCGAGTGACCCTCTCTTCGCCCTTTCCCCTCCTCGCCCTCGCTCACGTCCGATTGCCCCTTGCCCGCAGATCTCGATGCAGGGACGTCGCTCCAAGGCTTTGTCCGGCGCTCAAGCCTCGTCGTCCGCCCCGTCCTCGTACGAGGTCCTCGGCGTCCTCATGGCCGTCCAGCTCGTCGTCCGAGGCGCCCTCGCCATTCGCAAACGGCGCGCCGACGCCGAGCTCGCCGCTGTGGCGTCGAGGAGCGCAGAAAAAGAGCAGGAGGACGAGAAGGAGGAGAGCGAGGCGCGGCAGCAGCGCAAGAAGCGGTTCACGGTCGACGGCCGACCGCTCGCGAGCGTCGTGTTTGACCCGGACGACCCGGACCAGGCGGCGCCGTACCCGGACGAGGAGGACGCCGAGCGCAGGTGCACGCTGTGCTTGGGCACGATGCGCGACGCGACGGCGACCGAGTGCGGCCATGTCTGTGCGTGCTCGAGCCTCTTCCTCTCTTTCTCTCTCGGACGGTCTGTGCGACAAGAACTGACTCTCCCTTTCCCTCGACCCTCGTCACAGTCTGCTGGGAGTGTGTCGTTGGTTGGGCAAGGGAAAAGGTGCGTCTCGTCGTCCTCCTCTTCCTGCCTCGTCGCCCGTCCTGACGCTCGTCCCTCCCCGCAGGCCGAAGCCCGCTCTGCCGACAAGGGATCGCGCTGTCGAAGCTCCTGCCGTTGCGCAACATGTAATGCACGCGTTCTCGATCTCTGCGCGGTCCTCTCGAGAGCGACTGGGCGAGAAAGGGAGAATAATCTGAGCGCGACCGGCGCGCTCTTGCATTTCACTCAAGACGCGCCCCAAGCACCTCCACACACCCTGGACCCACTCTCGAGCGCGACCCACACGCTCACCGCCCAATGTTGCCGCTCAGAAGCGCTCCTTGCTGAAGAGAAAGCGCGTCTTGCCCTTGCCGACGCTCGTGAACTGCTCAAGGGCGTGGGTCAGGCTCGGTCGTCCCCCTGCCGCCCCGAGAAGGAGAGAGAGAGAGCGAGGACGCACCTTGATGCACGTCTTGTGGAGCGTCTTGGCGAGCGGCTCGGGCCCGCAGAAGAAAGTCCCGATGTCGGTCGCCGGGTGCTGCTCGGCGAGCGAGGCAAAGATGCGGTCCCAGTTGGGGCGGCCGTACTGCGAGCGACGGCCGAGGGTCAGGGTCCGGATCGAGAAGCTCGACATGATGGGCTCGGACCCGCTCGGCTGCACGAGAGAGCAAGATGAGCGACTCACGTGAGTGGGCGACCGCAGCTGCGTGACGGCGTCAAGCTCGTTGCCGACGTCGTTGGCGAATATGTTGATGACGTCGTTGGCGTGAATGCGGCCGGTGAGGTAGGTGTGGATCTCGATGCACTGCGTTGAGAGAGAAGAGTCGGCTCGCGTCTGCGAGGACGAGAAGGAGGAAGGGCGGCGCCGCACGTTGCCAAGGTCTTGCGCCTCGATGGCGGCAAGCAGGCTCTGGAACCACTCGAAAGACGAGTCTGTGGACGGCGGCGAAGAGGTACAGGGCGTCAGGAGGGCCGAGTCGCCGTTTGGGAAGGTGGAGGGGGAAGAGGACGTACAGTCGCGGCAGATCCAGAAGAAGCTGTGGGTCCGACAGGCGCCGACAGAGTCAGTTCTTCCGTACTTTGCGAGACGCAAGTAGACAAGGGGCGAGAGGGGTGACGCACTAGACCTTGTTGAGCTTCATCGGCTCGCCGTTGGCGTCGTGGAAGCGGTACCTGCGGCGACGCAGAGTGAGCTCGACTCTCGTCGAACGTATCGAGAGAGAGTTGGAGACGCACCAGATGTGCTTGAGGATCGAGGCGAAAGGCGTGACGCCGATACCGGCGCCGACCAGCAGCGAGACCTGGAACTTGAGCACGTCCTCGGACGCCGTACCGAACGGGCCATCGACCTGCGCACGACCCGAGCACCCGAGTCAGTGCTCGATAGCGCGTTCAGGATGACGAGGGGAAAGAGGGGCGAGGGGACGCACCATGATGCGCGGCAGGACCGAGACGAGCGGCACGACGGCATCCTCGCCGCCGATCTCCTTCGAGATGTTGTCGCGCCCGTCGAGCTCGCAGCCGAGAGCGTCGGCGAGGTCCTGCGTCCAGTCGCCGACGACACCTGCGGGCGGAAAGAGGGGTCAGAGAGGTGGCTCGGTCGAGAGAGTTCGAGGCGCGAGGAGGACCCGACGCACGAAAGTGGATCGAGAGGCAGTCCTCCTCGGGCGCCGACGTGAGCGTGAACGGGTGCCACTGCCACAGGGAGATGGCCGGGCAGTTGACCATGATGTACTGGCCCGCTCGCGACGTCGTCTTCTCCTTCTTGATCTGGAGCTCGACCGTGTTGCCCGGGTGGACGATGACCTTGCTCAGGTAGGTGCGGTGACGCGAGCGGACCTCGCGCAGGATGCGCTCCGAGACGTAGACGATGGCGCCGAACGACCAGCTGCGCGCAGACAAGGCGAGGGCCTGTGAGCGAGTCGCGCACTGCGGCACGAGACGGGCTCGCTTCTCCAGAAGGAGAAGGAAAGGAGGGGACGCACAAGAGCCAGAAGACGCCGATCTGGGACCAGGCGCAGTAGGGCGGCTTGTCGGGCCTGCAGGAAAGAAGTCAGGTCGGGGTGCGAGATGACGAAGAGGCGGCCCAAGCGCTCACCGGATCATGCAGAACATCTGTGTCGGGGCGCAGAGTCAACTCGACGTCGAGATTCTGTGGCGAGGACAGGGGAATGGGAGGGAGGAGAAGAGGGAGGGGACGCACGCCGTGCAGCTGCCACAGGAAGAAGAAGATGACGGCGAGGTGGTGCGAGTAATAGAACCGCTGAAAGTGCTTCTTCCTCCTCTTCTCGGCGGCGAACCACGCGATGACGCCGAGCAGGGCGAGCATGATCCAGCCCGTGATGAACGGGCCCGTCGAGCCGTTGACCATGAGGGCGGCGAGCAGGCAGGTGACGGCGCTGCTCGTCATCGTCGCCGCCAGCCACCACGAGTTGACGAGGCTGCGATGAAGAAGAGAGAGGGTCAGGGTGTGTGCGAGCCTCTCAAAGGCACGCGGGCGCGAGGAAGGAGGACCCACTGGGCGACGGTGCTGCGCGACGAGGCAGATTTAGCTCGACATCCCCAGGACGTCGAACAGGGAGAAGGGGACGTACTGCACGACGCTCCAGAAGACGATGGACCAGGCGACGATCTCGTCTGCGGGCAGTCGGCGACGAGGTCAGTGTCGGCTTGCTCGGACGAGGCCCGAGAGCGAGGACGAGGACGCACGGAACGCGACGCTCTTGTTAAACGGGATGGCGCGGTTCATAGGCGACCTTCTGAGCAGGCTGACGAAGCTGCGGCAGACAGGAAGGAGGATAAAGACGATGTCGACGTGGAGGACGAAGGCGGACGCGCGCGCGATCACGTAGGTGCTGCCGAACGTGGCGCGAGCTGCACATTATTCCTCGAGTCAGTACGGCGTGTCGGGAAGCAGGCGAGAAAGAGAGAGAGGGGGCACACCCTGCGTGAAGTTGGCTGCGGGACGAGCGAAAGGGTCAGTCTTTGTCGGCCTCGCTCGAGAACGAGCGCGAGACACGTACAGCCCATGTCGTACTGCGCACACGTCACCGAAAGGTGCGTCAGTGACCGCTAGAGGATATACGAGAAGAGGACGAGGGACGCACGCGCATGACGCCGACGCCGAGCATGGCGAGCTGGAGGAAGATCCACAGGACGAAGACGAGCTTGCTCGGACCTGCGGTTCGCGAGCGCCTCGGTCAGGTCGGCCCTGTACAGGCGAGAGAGACAGAGAGAGAGAGTGGGCGCACCCTCGCGAGCAAACCAGACCTTGAGCCTCGCCCAACGCTCGGCCCTCGCCTCCTCGGCTGCACCGCCTCCTCCCCCGCTGCCGCCCGCCGAGCGGCTCACGGCCGTGTCGCTGCGCATGAGCCCCTGGAGGCGGTCCTGCTCGATCTCGTTCTGCCTGCGCGGCGGGCCGACCCGGCGGCTCGTGGCGCGGCGGACGAGCGACGCGCTCGTGGGCGTGAGCGGGACGACGACGTGCGCGTCGTCGCTGTGGGCGTGGACGGTGGGGCGCAGGTCGAGGGGCCGAGTTGAGGTGCTGGGCGTGTTGCTCATGGGGTCGTGGGCGGCCGGTGGGGCGAGGAGGGCAGGCGAGGGCGGACCGTTGCCGAGGAGGTAGGCGATGGAGGAGCGGGCGCGAGGGAGGACCGACGGGAAGCGGACCATGCTGGACGTGGCGAGTGGGCGACCTGGATGAAGGGTCGGGTAACGGGGTGCGCCCGGGCCAGCCGGGGAAGAGTCGAGGGAGGAGGGGAAGCGAGAGAGGGAAGAAGCGCCAACGGCTCGACGATGGCGCGAGCGCACTCGGCGAGGCCGGTCTCTGCGGTCGAGAATCGCTCTGCAGGGACTATCTGAGTAGAAGAGGGACTCTCGCGTTGCCTCACAAGACCGCGTGCCCTCCTCGCCGCCACGAGCCTCCTCGCTCGACTCGAGCACCGCTGCATCTTCTCGCCTCTACGTCCTGCGACCGGCTCTACCTGCATTGAGCGAGCCATCAGTACGTGTACGATGTGGCTGAGGCAGAGAAAAGGGAGCGCGGCGCACCTCTCTTGGTCGCCTCGTGCTCCTTCGTCCAGCCTGCCGGATCCACCCCAATCGCCTCGAAAACGGCCTTGGCCACCCTGCGCGACGCGTAAGAGGGTCAGCACGAGGTTCTCTTGGCAGGGAGAGAGGCAGAGAGAGAGTCGTGACGCACTCGCTGCGCGCCGCAGGGGCGCCCTCGCCTCGCGCGACGTACTTGTGGCCCTCGAACGTGGCGCGCGCCTCGTACAGCGGCGGGGTGACGGCGACGGTCTCGAAGACGGGTGCGGCGAGACCGTGAGCCGCCGCATAGAAGTGAAGGCGCCGCGTGTAGGCGACGACAGGTCCGGGATCAAGGCCGGGTTCGGGGAGCGGGTCCTGCGGCACTTGCAAGGTCAGTCCGGCTCGACGCGGGGCAGGGAGGGGAGGATCGAGGAGAGGGACGCACGTGGAGCTTGAGCGCGAGGGCGGCGGCGTTCTGCTTGGCGAGCTTGATCGACCTGCCCGAGCCGACGGCCGACAGGGTGCCAAACTCGACCTCGGCCTTGAAGACACGCTCGCCGACGCCGCCTTTGGACGAGACAGTCCACCTCGGGCTGTAGCCACGCTGCCGACAGTATTGCTGGAAGTGGTACAGGGGCGTGTCGCCCTCGCTCTGCCGCTCAAGCGCCTCGTCGTCGGCCCGCCACCGCGGGTACTCGGTCGTCAGGACCGAGCGGAAGCACTTGCGGACCCAGTTGCGGGCGACCTCCATGCTGTGCTCGACCTTGGCGCTGGCGACGTACGAGTAGAAGAGCGAGGCGTGCACGGCCGGGTCGGCAGCGATCATGTCGAGGGCGATCGGGTCGGCTTGCAGGCGCGAGACGAGCTCGTAGCTGACGGCGAGCTCGGACAGGACGTCGGTGCTCATGAGCCGACGGGTTGCACCCTGTATCGCGCGAGGTGTCGGTCAGGCGCGAGCGCAAAGGAGGAGAGAGAGGCAAGAGGAGGAGGAGGACGGACCTCGAGAGCTTGCGCCGATATGGATGGGATCTCGTCGATAAGGAGCTCCTTGATGCAGTACTCGACGAGCGCTCGGCCCAAGATCTGGTCGGGTACGAGGGCGGCGTCAGTACGAGGGCGAGGGGGAGCCGCAGTGGGAGGGACGAGGAGCGAAAGGGGACGCACGTCGTTGCGCTCGTACGTCTGGAGGCCGTCTCGCTGTGCGCCATCTCGTCGCGGTTCCCGGAGCTCGTACGACAGGAGGGAAGGGTGGTTGAAGGTGCGCTTGCTCCTGACGGGGAGCAGCTCTGGACGACGAAAGGTGCGGTCGCCGCGCAGGAGCGGCGGGATGGCGGGCGTGGGAGGGTGCGGGTTGACTGGCGGTCGTGGTCGGTGCCACTCGTCGGCTGTGCTGGTGCGGACTGAGCGGGGCGTCCTCCTGCCGAGCTGTCGAGGCGGAGCGGACGAGAAGGACCGGGGGATGGGGAGGTCGGCGGCGGCTGTGGCGGGTCGTGTGGCAGCGCGCACGAGGCTGTAAGCTCTGTACATGGCAGCTGAGCTGCAGCCTGCTCAGCCTGAGCGAGACGAGCGGTCGCGGCGGAGGAGGACGACTTCATCGTCGTTCGTCGGGTTCCTCCCCTTCCCTCACACCGTCTCGCCTCGAGCCAGACTATCCGACAGCCCAACATGCTTGCTACTCGCACCTCGGCCCTTCGCCTCGCCCGCCAGGCCTTCTCGCCCCTCTCGACCTCGCCCCGCGCGTTCACCTCGTCGGCCGTCGCCAACAAGCACATCCTCAACGCGACCCCGGCAGACTTTGACGAGCTCGCCGTCAAGGGCACCAGGCCTGTACTCGTCGATTTCTACGCAGAGTGAGCAACTACGTCTCACTCGTATCTCCTCGCCCCCACCCGACTCCTGCTGACCGATGCACCACCCCTCCCTCGCAGCTGGTGCGGCCCGTGCCGCGTTCTCGGACCCGTACTCGAGAAGGTCGTCACCGACGAGTCGGGCGCAGACCGTGCGTCAATACCTCTCTCTTGCCCCAGGTGGCGCAGCTCGAGCCGAGAGGTCGACGACGAGCTGACTCCCTCTCGCCCTCTCAGTCCTCAAGATTGACACCGAGGAGCACGGCGAGCTCGCAGCAAAGTACAAGATCACGGCGCTTCCGACCGTCGTGCGTCGCCGCATTCCCTCATGTCGAGGCCCGCTCCTGCAACCGGCGCGCGGTTTCGTCGGCTGGCGTCAGACCACGGCGCTCACGCTCTTTCCTGCGTCCGCAGATTGCCTTCAAGAACGGGCAGATTGTCGCCAAGATGGTGGGCGCAGCAGGAGAGCCAGGCGTGCGGGCCTTCCTCGAGAAGGCGACCTCTGCGTGAGCGAGGGTCGGTGTGGAACAAAGCGCTGGATCGCTGTCATTTGCCTCCCTTGAGCCAGCGAGAACGAGAGAGAGAGGGTGCTGCGCCAGCTGAGCAGACTGTCGAGCCGCATCCGAGAGAGGGCGACGGCTTGAGGCGGTGCACTCGCAGGAGAGGCACCCAGCGAACCCTCGCCTCGACCACACACCGCCCGCTCGCCCGGCCATGGGTGTGCCCACGCTCTGGAACCAGCTCGAACCCGCCGTGCGCATCACGAGCTGGGCCCAGCTCGCCGCGCCCGCCTTTGAGCGTGAGGGCGTCAGGGGCTTCCGGCTCGGCGTCGATGTCGCCCAGTGGCTCTTGTGCGTGCGCGCTGTTTCCTCTCGAGGAACCTGGTACTGACTCTCTGGGCCCACAGCCACATGGGCCGCATGAACACGCTCGTCGACGCCGACGGCATCGAGGTCCACCCCGGAGCGTGAGTTCAACGACCTCTCCCTCTCCGCCTACAGCAGCTGACAAGTCGATCGTTGCAGCAACGCCGACCTGCGCATGGTCTTCTACCGCGTGTGCGACCTCCTCGCCCAGGGCATCCTCGCCGTCTTCGTCTTTGACGGCCCGGACGGCCCCAAGTGGAAGCGGGACAAGCGCGTGACGGGCGTCTGGCGTTGAATAACCAGAGCCAACGCGAATATAAGGAGAAAGCTCATGGGCATGGAATGGAGGCGGGCGCCGGGCGAGGCCGAGGCGGAGCTCGCCGAGATGTCGAAGCGGGGCGAGGTGGACGCGATCCTCTCGGTGCGCCCCCTCTCTCTCGCCCTGTCTGTCCCTCCGAGCAGATGTACTGACGACGACTCGACCTGCAGGACGACGTCGACAGCCTCCTCTTTGGCGTCACCTCGGTGCGCTGGCCCCCTTTCTCACCTCTTGGCCCACCCTCGCACCCTCGAACTGAACGTTCCGCCTCCCGCAGATCATCCGCAACCCCGGCAAGGGCCTCTCGGGTAACAAGAGCAAGCGCGCTCTCGGCCGTCAAGCCGCCATTCCCGCCGACTCGGGCTCGACCTCGTCGCAAGCCGGTCCCTCTCAGCCGTCGACCTCGCAGCCCATCCCGCACGACTACCCGCCTGTCCCGCCCGACTCGGACGTCGCCCTCGTCAGCTACTCGAGCGTCGACGTCGCCACCCTCGCCGGCCTCGACCGCGACCAGCTCATCCTCGTCGCGCTGTTGAGCGGCGCCGACTACGACACGCAGGGCCTCGAGCGCGTCGGCGTCACGATCAGCGTCGCGCTCGCCAAGGGCGGCTTCGCGACCGAGCTCCTCGACGGCGTGCGCCGCCTGCGCGACTCGCCCGCGCCCGACGACCTCGAGCACTTCCTCGCCGAGTGGCGCACCTCGGTCGCCGACGAGCTGCGCACCAACAGCCGCGGCCTCATGTCGCGCCGCGAGAAGAAGCTCGCCGACACGGTCGAGCGCGCGACGGCCTTCCCGTCGCTCAAGATCGTCGACTTCTACCTCGACCCGCGCGTGTCGGACCCGCGAGCGGCCGACTACACGGCGCCGACCTGGGACCGCCAGCTCGACCTCGGCGCGCTCGCCGACTTTGCGCAGCGCAAGTTCGAGTGGGGCCACGTCGAGCTCGAGAGCAAGCTGCGCAACAAGGTGTGGCTCGGCCTCGCCCTGCGCGAGGCGCGCCGAGCGGCCCTCGCAGCCGACAGCGAGCGCAGCCACGCCTCGCCGTCCCGCCCCGCACCCTCGGGCTCGACGCCTCCCGTCCCGTCCGGCTGGATCGCGGCCGTGCGCGACCTCAAGGTCGACACGACGACCGGCCTCGTCCCGTCGTACCGCGTCGAGCTTTCGGCCGCCGTCTTTGACGCCCTCGTCGCGTCCGTCCTGCCCGCCCGCGACCCGCACCCTCTGCCCGACTACGCCGACATGGACAGCGACGAGGAGCTCGCCGAGCGCGCCGAGCGCAAAGCTCGCGGTCGCGCGCAAGCGGCGCCCAAGGTGCCGACCGGCTCGGCGTTCCGGCACTGGGTGCCGCGCGAGGTCGTCGAGGCGTGCGGCGAGGGTCGGCGGGCGGTCAAGGCGTGGAGGGACGACAAGGAGCGCAAACAGCGCGACAAGGACGAGGCGGCGGAGCTCAAGGAGGAGCGTCGGCGCGCGCGAGAGGCCGGCAAGGCGTCGCCGACGAAGCCGCGGTCGACGGCGAGCGGTGGGGCGAGGGGGCGCACGCCGAGCGCAAAGCGCGCCGTCGGCAAGCCCCCGAGCGAGGACGACGAGCTGCGCCGCGAGATGGAGGAGCGCCGGGCGAGGGACGCGCGCGAGGAGATGCTCGCGCTCGCACGGCGCGGCGTCAAGGGCAAGGGCAAGGCGCGCGCCGACGACGCCTACACCTCGACCCGACTGCGCGCCCCGACTCGCGCTGCGGCGCCGGGCCTCCTCTCGTTCGGCAAGTCGTCCAAGACCGGCCGCTCGACCTTCTCGTCGACCAAGTTGGCCTTGTCCTCCTCGCCCCGCGTCGGCACTTCCAAACCCTTCGACATCTTCGCCCTCTCCTCGTCGCCACCACCGCCGTCGACCCAGAGCGCCCGCTCAAAGCCGGGCAAGCGCGCCGCTCAGCTGCCCGTCGACGACGTCGTCACCCTCGGCTCGACGGACGAGTCGGACGACGGCGCGCCCGTGCGGCGCAGGCTCGCCCACCTCGACAAGGCGCCGCGCTCGACCGAGAAGCAGCGCTCGCCGGTCAAGGTCCGGGCGGCGGCGGCACCGACGAGACGAGCGGCGGCGGTCGTCGTCGAGCTGTCGAGCGACGACGCCTCGAGCTTCGCGTACGACAGCGACGACGCGATCCTCGCGCGCAAGGGCAACCGGACGCAGGTGCTCTCGTCGCCCGAGCACGAGTCGCTCGCCGACTTTATGGCCAAGCGGCGGCAGGCGCAGGAGCGGGTCGAGGAGAAGAAGCGGCTCCTGCAGCGAGGAGTGGTCGTCTTGGACGACAGCGAGTAGCGCTTTGTGTACCACTCTTGTCTAGCTTGCATTCACTACGCACTGTGTTCACCCTCTGCGACGATGACGAGGGCAGAGCCGCGCACGGACGGAGGACGACTCAGGCCGGGGGAGGAGGAGAGCAAGTCGCGCCACTTCTCCAGCCCTACGCCCGCACGCCTGGCTGCGTGCAGTGCCGAGCCAGCTCGTCCACAGCAGCACCCTCTCGCCCGAACAGCCGGCCTCAGCACCGCCCGAGCCGAGCTCAACCACCCCCTCCTCGCTCCTCCCCGCTCGCCCGCCGCACGCGACCCTGTCGACCGTCCCCGCCTCGATGGTGGCACCAGCAGCCAAGGCGACGTCTACCGCACGGTCCAACAAGCCCGACAAGCGGTCCCGCATGCCTGTCGCCGCCTCGGTCGCAGCCCCCTCGCCGCACCTGTCGTCCGTGCAGAAGGGCAAGCGGCCACGCCCGAGCGACGGCGTGTCGGGCGAGGGCCGGCCGGGCAGGGTCAAGAGCTCGCGCGGCCAGAAGCGCTCGGATGCGCCCACCGCCGCCGCCGAGGCCAAGGCGCGCACCTCGAGCAAGGACGGCCGGGGCGGTGCGGCGGCCAACGAGGGCGGCGGCGCATACCGGCGCGTCATGTTCAACAGCTTCATCTCGCAGGCGTTCGACAAGCGGCTCAAGGTGCGCCCCTGTCCTCGCCGTCTCGAGCGGAGCGCGACCTTGTCCCTGACCTTTCGCTCCCTCTCTCCGCCGCTCGCAGGGCGACAACGAGGAGTACAACCAGATCATCAACCAGTTCCGCGCCCTCCTGCCGTCGGCGGCAGCGTCGCAGAGCGCCTCGACGTCGTCGTCGCAGCCCCTCGCCGCGACGCCGCTCACGCAGCTGCGCGCCTGGCTCGAGGCGCTCACGGCCGTCGTCTCGCGGCTCGACCAGTCGCACACGCCGCTCGTCGAGACCATCCTCGCCGTGCCGTGGGCCGTCACCGAGGAGACGTTCGTGTCGGCGTACATGCGCTTCGTCGGCGCCCTCATCAGCGCGAGGACCGAGTGGCTCAAGGTCGTCCTCGAGCGTTGCGTCAAGGGCTTCAAGTACCGTGCGTCCCGCATCTACACTTTCTCTTTTCCTATCGCGTGCACTGACGCTCGATCCCGCACGCGCAGGTTCGTCGTACACGCAGGCGTCGCCGCACGCCCTCCCGCACCTCACCCGGCGCCTCGTCTACGCCCGCATCCACAGCCTCCTCCGCCTCCTCCTCTCCCTCGTTCCGACCCTGTCGCCCTCGCTCTCGCCCCTCCTCGCCCTCCACTTTCCCTCGAAGCGCGACATCCGCGCGGCCCAGATCTGCTACATCGACAACCTCCTCCTCCTCACCGAGTACTGCACGGCCCTGTCCGAGGACGTCCTGACGCTCATCGTCGAGCGGGCGCTCAACATCGACGTCGAGATCCAGGGAGAGCCCGAGGACTGGGAGGAGATGGAGGAGGAGATGTTGGCGGCGGCCGAGGCTGAAGGGCCCGACGGCAAGAAGCGCGCCGCCGACACGGCCGTCAAGGACGTCGTCGATCGCCCCGTCGAGGAGGACCCGGTCGACTCGGACTCGGACGACGACGACTCGGACGACGAGGAGGGCGGCCTCGACCTGGACAACCTCAGCTCGGACGATGACGAGCCCGACCCGATCAACGACGAGGACGCCGCCAAACGGGTCAACGGCGCCAACTCGGGCATGAGCGAGGCGGCGATTCGCAAGGTGCTCGACAACCGCGCCAAACTCGACGGCATCCTCAAGGTCGTCCTCGACCACCTCGCGTCGGCCCACGCCGACAGCCACAGCCTCGCGCGCAACAACACGTCGACGGTCCAGGCGCCGCCCATCGCCTCGACGAGCGACGTGTTCGACGAGGCGTTCGCGCACACGGCCGACCAGCCGTCCGGCTCGCGCGAGGTGACGCCAACCGCCGACGCGCCGCTCCCGGCCGACATCGTCGAGCGTCGCCTCACCCTGTTCCGCACCCTGCTCGACATCTTCGACCGCACCCTCCTGCGCACCTTCAAGACCCGCAACGTCCAGTTCCTCCTCTTCTACCTGTGCTCGCTCGACGTGGCGTCGTCGGACCACTTTATCGGCGTCCTCCTCGGCCGTGCCCTGTTCGACCAGGAGGCGCCCTCGGTCACTCGCGTCGCGGCATCGGGCTACGTCGCGAGCTTCATCGCCCGAGCGCAATACGTCGACGCGGGCATGACGCGCAAGGTCATGCGGCACCTGTGCTCGTACCTCGAGGGCCACATGGACGAGTTTGCGCGCGCCGCCGCCGTCGCGACGTCGATCAAGGGCGCCGGCCCCGCAACCATGGGCGGTCAAGAGCTGCCCGTCTTCTACGCCGTCGCGCAAGCCGCGTTCTACATCTTCTGCTTCCGGTGGAGGGACCTCCTCGAGGAGGAGGACGAACTCGACGACGAGGCGGCGCTGTTCGGCCTCGACGCCGGGCGCAAGTGGATGATGGGCCTCGAGTCGCTCAAGAAGGCCGTCAGCTCGAGCTTCAACCCGCTCAAGGTGCGCCCGCTCGTCCTTCCTTCCCCTCGGCCCTTTCCTCTCCAGAGTTCGACCGCCTAACTCTCCTCTCGCCCCGGTCTCAGGTCTGCGCCCAACCCGTCGTCAACCAGTTCGCCCAGATCGCCCACAAGACGGGCTTCATGTACTGCTACAACATCATCGACTCGAACCGCCGCGCGAGCTCGTACCGGGACCCGAACGCGCCGCCCGCCTCGGCGGTCCCTGCCCCTCCTCCCCCTCTGCGCTCCGTGTCGACGTCGTCCCTCCTCAACACCCTCACGATGCAGCAGCTCAACCTGTCGACCCCAACCCTCGCGTCGGGCGCCCCGATCGCGACGGCCGTCCCGACTGCCGCCCCTCGCCAGCTCCTCGTCGCCGAGGAGATGGACTCGTTCTTCCCGTTCGATCCCTTCAAGCTCCCCCTCTCGTCCGTCTACATCGACCGCATCTATCGCGAGTGGGAGGGCGCCGACGACGAGGAGAGCACGACCTCGGGCGACAACTCGTCGTCGACGGCCGACTCGGACGACGACGACTCGGGCGCGGCGACGGGCGACGACGACGACGACGATGACGAGCCCGCGTGGGTCAAGACGCGCGGCGGGCTCGCCGTGCCCGGTGCCGGCGGGCGCCGCTCGGGCCAGGACGACGACGACGACGACGTGTCGCGCTCGTTCGAGGCCATGTCGCTCTCGCTCTCGCCGCAGGACGAAAGCTTTGGCGGGCGTCGCCGCCAGGACCGCGATGCCGCCAAGCCCCGCAAGGCCGGGCGCATCGTCGGCTGAACGGGCACGAGCGCGAGCCGGTTCTCCTCCTCCTCACCTCCTCCCTCCCTCCCTTGGCAGTCCCCCTTCCTCCTACATCTCGTCCCTGTCTTTGTGTCGTCGCGTCCCAGCTTGTCTCGTTTGCTGTACCACCATCGCACTTCCAGTCGCCGCCCTCCCTCCTTGCAATCTTTCTCGCGTCGTCTCCCGTCTTTCGTGAGGGTCGTGCGCGAAAGCGCTTCCTCGCCTTCGAGCTCTCTCTCTCTCTGTCCCGTGGCGGGTGTGCTTCAGAGACACCGAGAGAAGCCTGCTAGGCTGAACACAGCGCCGTGCGCCTTTCACGAGCCGAGCCGAGAGATGTCCGCGACGCTCGTGTGCGCCGAGAGGAGGCGCCTCTTTGGCTCTCCTCCTCCCACACCTCGCGCCATGCCTGCATCTCGCACGCCGTCACCTGTGCCACCAGACGACCCGGCGGCCCGGTGGAACGCCATCCGCGCCCAGTGGCTCCGCCCTGCGCCCGCCAACCCCGCCGGCAATGGGGACGACGCCGCCTCGCCCGCCGCGACCGCCCAGCAGCGCCGCAAGGAGCGCGACTCGGTCTTCCAGCAGCGCATCGCCACCCTCGGCGAGCTCCTGCGCGAGGCCAACGCCGCCGCGACCTCGTCCTCGGCCCCTCCCCCTCCCCCGCCTCATCTCGCCGCCTCGTCGCTCGCGCCTTCAACGGCCGCGCTCCTTGCGCCCGCACTGCAGCGCGCCGACGATGGAGGGTCTGGAGCCGGGAGCAGTGGTGGAAGCCGGCTGAGCAAGGGCAAGGAGCGTGGGGCGGCCGACGAGGAGACGTTCGAGGAGGAGGTGCCGGACGGCGGCATGCCCATCCGGGACGCGGGCGCAAACGGTGGCCAGGGCGATCCGGTTCACGAGCTCAAAAAGGTGTCCGAGGTGCGCCCCCTTCTCTCTCCTGCACGGCCACCCAGAGCGCACCCTGACCTCGACGACGGCGCGACAGGGCATCTTCCTCGCCTTCAAGCAGGGTCGGGCGCTCAAGGAACCGCTTCCGCTATCTCTCGTTGTGCGTCACTGTCTCTCTGGTGCGGCCGAGAACGACAATTGACCCTGGACGACCCTGCAGACGTCCCTCCTGTACCGCTCGTGGTACCTCGACGGCACGATCCCGCCCAACTACGTCGTCGCCGAGCCCGAGCCGCTCGCGCCCATACCTGCCCACCTCCACGCCGAGGTCCTGCGCCCCTCGCCGTCGTCGACCTCGCTCGGGCGAGCCTCGCCGCAGCTCGGCGCGTCGTCGAGCGCCGAGCCGCCGCGCGAGCGCACGCCTTCGCTCCTCGCCGCCCTGTCCGAGCACCACTCGAACGCCGTTACGCCGCTCCCTTCCTCGTCCGGCTCCGACCTGAGCACCCTCCCCGCCACTCCCCCTCCAGCCGCCGCCGCCGCCGCCGCCGCCGCACGACCCTCGCCGGCCGCGTCGCCCGTCAAGCCCGGGTTGCACCCGCTCCAGGGCCCCTCGGACGCGAGTCCGGCCGGGACAGGGAGTGGGAGCGGTACGCTCAAGCTCGACGTCCTGCGCGGCAGCCGGTGGCGCACCGAGAAGGAGATTGCGAGCGGGAGCGACGTCATCTGAGGCGCGGGCCCTGCTCTCGACGAGGACGGGCGGGCAAGGGGTACAGAGCCGGAGCTCCCTCTCGAGTTTCAGGTGGCGCGGGACGAGGGGTGGTCTACAGGGTGCGCGCGAGGGAGGAGGAGGGGGTATTCAGGGAGCAGAGGGCGGTCGAGGAGGGTATCGTTGGGCTCGGCGGCGTCGGCGGCGACGGGATCACCGCGCCGGGGGAGCGACCTGGAGGGAGGAGGTACCATGTCAGTCGAGGAGTATTCTCGCCGTTGCATTCGCATGCCGTTCGTTCTCGTTCACTGCGCCCGAGGAGGAAGAGAGGTGGACGCACGAGGACGACGCCGTCTCCACGGACAAAGAGCATGTCGCTGTTGCGCTTGACGGTCTGCGGGCAGTCGTACGAGTGAGTCGGTGCTCTCGTAGGTGAGCAGGAAAGAGAAGGAGAGAGCTCACGCGGACGACGTCCTCGCCGGTCTGCTCGTCCGAGTCGACGAGGTAGATGGTCTCCTCGACGTCGCTGAGGACCATGTTCATGTGGCCGTCGTAGGCCTGGAGGGAGTGTGACTGCGGTCAGTCCAGTACTCGGTGCGACAGAACGAGAGGGGAGAGCGGACGCACATGGAGGACTCCCCGGAGCTCGCGGTCGCCGCGCAGCTTGACAAAGACGCGCTCCGAGAGCGAGACGCGGATGAGGTCAAAGGGCTCTGCGATCTGGGCAGTGGCCATGGTGCGCTGGAGGGTGCAGGCGAGGTGGACGAGGAGGAGAGAGATGAGGACGACAGGCGAGGCGAGGTTGTGCCCGTCCGTCACCACCTTGCTGCGCTCGAGCGCGCCAGTCTGCACAGTCACAGCTCGCACGAGGTTCGACTAGCCCACCGAGCCAGCCCAGCACCTCGCCCGTCGACTCCCGCCTCCGCCTCCCCCTCCTCGTCCCCTTCCTCCTCGTCTCGAGCCCGATCAACCTCTAGCCGCCCTCTAGACGCCTGCGACCGCTCGTCAACACGCTCAAGCACCATGGGCAAGTACTACTGCGACTACTGCGACGTTCGTCCCCCTTCTCCCTGTCTCGCTCCTCGTCCTCTCCCCTCGGCTCACCCTCTTGGCCCTCGCCTGCAGGTCTTCCTCACGCACGACAGCTCGTCAGGTCCGTCCTCTCAGTCTCTGTCGAAGCCCAGTCGCACGTGTGCTCACCTTGCTGTCGTTCCCTGGCCGCAGTGAGGCGAGCGCACAACTCGGGCCGGAACCACCTCTCGAACGTTCGCGACTACTTCGCCAGTGCGTCCCACGCTCTCCCACACCCTCTCACAGCGCCCAACTCTGACCCTGACCTCCCACAGACCTCGGCAGCGAGCGCGCACAAGAGCTCATCGACGAGATCTGCCGCAAGTACGAGGGCGGCGGAGGAGGCCAGGCCCGCATCCTCCAGATGGGCGCCAACGGTCTGCCTGCCTCGATGGGCAACCTCGCCTTCGTCGCTCCCGGAGCGGGCGCACCGCCGCCCGGTGTCGGTGGAGGAGGTGGAGGAGGCGCTCCCCCGAGTGCGTCCCGCTCTCCTTCTTTCCCTCTCTTCGCGACGAGCGCCTCTCACTGACTCTGCCTCTCTGCCACAGTGCGTCTCGTTGGCGGTCCGATGGGCGGCGGCGGCTTCCCTGGCTCGCCGGCACCGGGCGGCGGCGGGCCGCCTCCAGGCATGGGCTTCACGCCGGGCACGGGCGCCAACGGCGCGCTCGGCGCCCCGTCGCGGTACGGTCCGCCGCCTGTCGGAGGAGCTGGTGGGCCCGTGCCGCCGCAGCCCAACTTTGGAGGACCTGGCACGCCTGGCGGTGCGTCCCCCTCTCTGTCCCTCCCTCGTCGTTCTGTCCTCGCGAGCGAGCCCTGACGACTTGCGCCGCTCGCAGGCATGCCGCCCCCACCTGGCTACGGTGGACCCGCCCCTCCTCCTGGTGAGTCTCGCTCGTCCGTCTCGATGGCCGACCGCGCGACTGCTGCGGCTGCGGGTCGGCCTCGAACTCTGCGAAGTGCGCATCGGCTCACCCCTCCTCTCCTCGACACAGGTTTCCGCCCTCCTCCCGGCGGCCTGCCTCCTCCTCCCGGTTTCTTCCCCGGCGCGACCGCCGCCGCCGCTCCTCCCTCGCTCGCCTCTCCCTCCGCGCCGCCGATGCAGACCGGCGCACCTTCGCCCGCACCAGCGGCCGGTGGCGGCGGTGGCGGCAAGCTCATCAACGGCTTGAACCCGGAGCGGGCAAAGATGCTCGGCCTGATCTGAACCGGCGCGAACGAGCAAAAGGAGGACGAGGTCGAGGCGGCGAGGACGAGGGCCGAGTGGAGGACCGCGATTCGTTGTCTCGTCGCGCTCTCGCAGCCTGTAATATCTTTCTAGCGAACACGGTCGCACGAGCTCAGAGCATCTTTCGAGGGCAAGAGAGCTGGCCGTCCCTCCACCTCGGTACCTCCCCGCCTGCGCGCGAGGTCGGCCCTCGTTCTCGCCATGGCGTCCACGACGCAGCTCTCGCTCGAGCCGCTGCAGCCTTTCGCCGGCGATGGGCACGACTCGGACCTGTTTGCGCGCCCGGCACGGCTGCGCGAGGTGAGGCTCGACGACGGCCGAGAGGTGTTCACTCGGTGCGTCCTCCTCTCGCACACCTCGTCTCGGCACCCAGATGGCTCACTCGACACGGTGCACTGCAGCGACGACCCGAAGAAGAGCCTGCAGGAGCGGCTCGCGCGCGTGTGGGCCGAGCGAGGCGACTACTCGGAGCTGTCCGAGGAGCGCATCCTCAACCCGGCCAAGGAGCACGAGCTCGCCGACAAGGAGGACAAGGACCCGCGGCCTACGGTCGACGACATCCGTGCTCTGCAGGAGACCATGATCAACAACCTCGCGTGCGTCCCCTCACTCTCTCGTTTCCCCTCCTCCCCCCGCCTCTCCTCGCTCACCGGACCTCTCGCCTCTTCTACACGCGCAGGCTCGCTCGAGGAGAGCTCACTACCGCCCTCGACCTCCTCTCGGTCCTGTCCGCCCCGCGCGACCCGCCCGACGTCGACGTCGCCTCGCTCCCCCTCCCTCAGCAGACCCTCTCCTTCGTCCCGACTGCGCCCCCGCCTCGACCGTCGACCGACCCTCAGCAGAACCCGCTCGCGCCCATCCCGCTCGCGAGCAGCCTCGACGCCCTGAGCCGCTCGGCGCGCGCCTTCTTCAGCGCGAGCGAGGAGCTCGTCCCGCTCTCGGACGAGGAACTCGCCGCGCTCGCCTCGTCGAACTCGGCGGCGGCGTCGCGCCCTCGGCCTCGTCAGCGTGCGCGCGCGCCGGACCCGTGGCCGACCATCCTGCGGCTGCACCACGGCGGCGCGCGCACGCTCGCGCCCCTCGGGGCGGGCAAAGGCGCGTCGCTCGCGGCGGGCAAGGGCGAGAGCCGCACGGCGCGCAGCGTCGGCGTCTTCTTCGGGGCGCAGGAGGCCGGCGCGGCGTGGCGTAGGGCGAGCGTAGCCGAGGTCGGCGAGCTGCTCGACGAGGGAGCCGAGAAGAGGAAGGGGAGGAGGATGGTGGTCGAGGTTGGGGTCGAGGGAGCGGGCAAGATGGAAAGGGCAGTGTGGGACGAGGAGGACGACAAGGCGCAGGACGCGATGGACGAGGAAGAGAAGGGCGACGACGTCGATCGGGTCGAGCGGGTGCTCAAGGCGAGGGGCAGGGCCGTCTTTGCCGAGGAGCTCTTCTCTCAGGTGCGTCCCTCGCCCCTCCTCCTCGCGTGGACAAGTCACTGATACTCCTTCTCGAGCAGCTCACGAGCGAAGCTCGTTCGGAGAGCGCTCTGCGCGCCGAGCTGCAGCTCGGCAGCCGCACCGAGGGCGACACGATCGCCCTGAGCGGCAGCGGGTGGACCGTACGCGTCACGATGGTGCGTCCCTCTCCCACACCCTCCTTTTCACCTCGAGCGGGCCCTGACCTTCGTGCGAACACGTAAACGCAGGCGACCACGCCCGACTCGAGCACCCCCTCGCACGCGACCGCCGCAACCCTCTCCTCCCTCCTGCGCCTCCTCTTCCTCCAGGAGTACACCGCCCGCCGCACCTCCACCCCCAATTCAGCGCCTCGACCGCTCCTCGCGACCGTGGCGGCGTACCTCGGGCACGCGCAGCGGGTCGACGCGCTCCGAGGCGTGCTCGAGCGGCTCAGGGCCAAGGCGTGCGAGGGCGAGGGTGAGGTGGAAGCTGCGGTCGCATTCGACGGCGAGGACGAGGGTCAGGGTGCGGGGCGGCAGGCGGCGGACGTCTTGCACGTGCTCAACGGCGCGAGCGTGCTCGGTGGGCGGGCGACGCTCCGGCTCGGCAAGAGGTGCGCTCTCCTTTTCTCTCCCGTCGTCCTGCACGTCCTCGGTCTGACTCTCTCTCTCGTCGTCGCCTCGCAGCACCGTCTTCACCGTCCTCTACTCGTCGCCGCTCCCTCCCTCGCCGCACGCCGCCGCTCAAGCCCCTCCGCCCAGCCTCCCGCCCTCGTTGCAGCCGACCTTGACGCTGCGCGTCCCTGGCCGTCCCGCCCCGCTTCAGCTCCCGTCGCTGAGGCACCTCGAGACGTTCTTGGGCGAGCAGGTCGACCGGGCGTGCAGGGTCGAGTCGGCGCGGCGCGAGAAGGAGCGAGAGGGCGCGGGCGAGGACAAGGACAAGGAGGGGCTGTAGCGACTTGGGCAATGCGGAGAGTGTCGACTCCTGCATCTCTCTCGGGTCGAGGCGAGGAGGCGAGAGGAGGACTGCACAGGCTGTGAGTACAAGTACAAGGACGAGGACGAGGTACTGCGGCGAGAGAGGGTGTCTACAGCAAGGAAGGGTACGGCTCGAGAGCGCTCGGAACGAGAGCGACTCAGGACGTCGCAGGCCTGAGAGCCCTCAACCGCTGCGCGAGCGCGTCCTCCTGCTCCTCGCTGACGGCCGTCCTCGGCGTCTCGAGCTGCGGCACCTGCTCGGTCGTCTTGCCCTGGAGCTCGTGCTGAATCTCGAGGCCGGCCTCGTCGGCGACCTGCGACAGGAGCGAGTCGATCTGGTCCGAGGGCGCGGCGATGGCCGTGTCGGACGAGAGGGTGCCCTCGAGGTAGCCGGTCTGGACGTCAAGGTCCTCGAACTGGCCCTCGAAGCGGTCCATGACGGCCGAGATCTGCGCGTGACGAGAGCGTGTGAGCCTGTTCATCAAACATCGCGAGCCGGACAGGAGGACGCGCAGGCCGAAAGAACCGGGCGTCCTCGCCCGGCGAGGAAGCGAAAGGCGGACGCACGCGCTCGAGGTTCATGTCCTGCATGGCGCGGTCCATGTTCTTGACGACGGCCGTCATGCTGCCCGTCACCTGGCGCATGGTGACGGCCGTCTCGACGCGGCTCGCGACGGCGTCGATGCGCGACGAGAGGCGAAGGAGGTTGAGGCTCTCGTTCTTCTTGCGGATCGCGTTCGAGGCGTAGATGCGCGCACCCTCGGTGTTGCCCTGCTGCAGGGCCTGTTTCAGGTGGTACGAGTGGTGTCAGCATGCGGACGGGCGGGCGGCCGAGGAGGAGGAGGGAGAGAGGGACGGGCGGACCTTTTTGAGCTTGAGCTTCTCTGTGCCCTCGTCCTTTGCGGCCTTCTTGGACTGCTTCTGGAGCTGCTTTGTCGTGAACTGCGGTGCGCGACGAGGGGCAGTGAGCGGGAGCCGAGTGGGGCGGTGACGAGTGCGAGGCGGACCTTGAGCTGGAAGAGCGACTCTGCGGGTGGGGAGAGGGTCACTCGAGGTCGAGAGGGAGAGGCTCGCAGTCGACGCACTCTCGAGTCCACTCGACATTGACGGGGCGGTGTGTGGGAAGGAGGCGAGCAAGGGGAGCTGCCACGGCCAAGTCCGGTCGGGCGGCGCTACTGGGACAGCGTGACGACGGCAGCTCGTGTGGATCTCGTACGAGTCTCAGCGTGACTGTATGGAATGCAGTGGAAGATCTAGCTACTCAAACTCGGCACAGAGGGAGCGAGAGGGCGAGACGAGGGCTCGCCGTTGGTCGCGCTCGGGGCAAACTCGACGGCGGCTCGCCTCCGGTCTCCCTCTTTCCTCTAGGCAACCCCTCAACCCCATTCACCGTGCGTCCAGTGCCACCAGATGTCGCCCACAGAGATGCCCTAGCTGACCGTCTTGCCCCCTCGCCGCCCCGTCCCCTCCCCGTGCGCCCTCGCCGACTCGTCCTCCTCCACCTCTCGCTCTTCTCGCCGCCGCCTCGACTCGGCCCTCTCGCACTCGTACACCCACCAGGTCATGGCCTCCAAGATCAGGTGCGTCCTACTCCCCCTCCTGTCCAGCACCCAGAGCGTCTCGTTGACCCTCGCATCGCGCACCCTCTTGCGCTCGTCCCCGTCCACAGCGTTAGCAGCGTGCGCAACAGCATCAAGACGATCCTTGACGAGTCGGCCGGCGAGAAGAAGCGCAACTTCGTCGAGACCGTGCGTCCCTACCCCCCTTTGCCTGCCGAGCGCCGACGCTGACCTCGTTGCGCCCGCCGACAGATCGAGCTCCAGATCGGCCTCAAGAACTACGACCCGCAGCGCGACAAGCGTTTCTCGGGCACGATCAAGTGAGCCCGCCGTTCACTCTACTCGCACGACGTCGGCGCGAGACGGGCCCGCTCAGGCGGTTGGGAGGGGAGGCCTGCAGGCGCTCGCGCTGCCGCTCCGCCGGCCGTGCCACCTGCGCCGCTTCGTGGAGCGCACCGAGAGGACTCGCACTGACCCTCTGCTGCTTCCACAGGCTCCCCAACATCCCGCGTCCCCGCATGTCGATCTGCATTCTCGCCGACGCCGCCGACATCGACCGCGCCAAGCTCATCGAGCTCGAGTACATGTCGGTTGACGACCTCAAGAAGCTCAACAAGAACAAGAAGCTCGTCAAGAAGCTCGCCAAGAAGTACGACGCGTTCCTCGCCTCGGAGGCCCTCATCAAGCAGATCCCGCGTCTGCTCGGTCCGGGTCTCTCCAAGGCCGGCAAGTTCGTGCGTCGCGCCCTCTCTCGCTCTCTCTCGTCGCTCGTCGAGCCGTCCCTGACTTTCTCTCTCTTGCGCGACTCGCAGCCGACCCCCATCTCGCACGGTGAGGACCTCGGCAACAAGGTCGCTGAGGTCCGCTCGGTGCGTCCCTTTTCTCTTCTGGGTCGCCAGCCAACCGTCGACTGACGCACGTACTTGGCGCACTCGCAGACGATCAAGTTCCAGCTCAAGAAGGTCCTCTGCCTCGGTGTCGCCATCGGCCACGTCGAGATGGACCAGGAGCAGATCCTCGCCAACACCATGCTCGCGATCAACTTCCTCATCTCGCTCCTCAAGAAGCACTGGCAGAACGTCAAGTCCCTCAACCTCAAGTCGTCGATGGGCAAGCCCCAGCGCCTCTTCTAAGCGCGCCCTGCCCTCTTGACCGAGCCAAACTGGCTGCGCCGTCGCCTCGTCCCGCTTCACTGCGGGGTGGGTCGGCGTCGCGGTCGGGGAGGACTCGCACGGAGTCGGAGCGACGGGAACAGACGAGGAGGAGCAACTTTTCGAGGCCAAGCCGACGACGTCCACGGACGGAGGATCATCAACACACACGCGCGCGCTGCCGTCACCAACACTCAGCACCCCTTTCTCTCCCCCTTTCCCCTTCCCCTCTCCCTTCCCTGCACTATTTTGTCGTGTGGCACGGGGCGAGGTTCGGGGCGCGGGAGCGAGCGAGGGACTCAGACTGGGTGAATGGGAGCTGATTCTACCCTCTCGAGGATTTTGTAACTAGCCACGGCGGTTCTTTCTCCCACTTGGCCACTTGTCCTGTGTCTCTCGAGAGCAGAGAGCTCGAGCTGTTTGTCACGGCGAGAGATCCTGTCGAGCGGCACCGCCTCTTGGACCTCGCTGTGCGAGCCGAATTCGGTCACGACGAACGCAATGCTCTCCCTCTCGCCTCTCGGCTCGCCAGTACAGCGCACCACCCGCACATCGACACCACGACCAGCATGAGGTGCGTCCACATGCCGCACGGCTTCTGCAGAGCCTCGCGCTGTCCCCCTTCCCCACTTCGACTTCATCAGCCCGCGCTCACGTCGATTCGATTTGTGCGACAGCGGCGGCACGAGCGAGTACCTGACTCAGTCGGCCATGATGAGGTGCGTCGGCTTCATCTCTGGCAAGGTCTCGGGGCACCCGGACGGGTCGACGAGCCGTCGACGCAGGGAGCTGACGACTTGCCTCGCCCGCCCGTCGTCGCCCTCCTCCCTCATCCGCCGTGCAGCTTCGGCCCGATCAACGCGATCCACCAGGTGCGTCGTCGGTCCCCTTCCTGTGCCCCTCGGTCCATGCGCTGACCTCTGCTCCCCCTCGCACCTCTCCCTCTCTTTCCTCGTCTCGTCGTCCGGCCACGCCCGCCTGCAGCACCTGTCGGGCCTGCACTGCTACGCCGACGACCGCACGTCCGTCGTAGCGGCGCACCACTTCTGCAGCTGCCAGAGCAAGGACGACGACGGCGTCGCTAAGCTGAGGTGCGTCGCGCCTCTTCCTCTCGCATCCCCTCCTCGTTGGCCACCTTGGCGAGCGTGGAGCTGATTGTTCTAGGCGGACGTCGGTAACGCAGGCAGTGCGTCATCTATGACAGCGACAAGCCCGATGCGCGCCTGATCGGGATCGAGTACGTCGCGTCCGAAGCGGTGCGTCCCCGCCCTCTCTCTCTCTCTCATCGGTCCCTTTAGCCGGGCTCGAGCGTACTGACCGTCTCGTCGTCCCTCCCGATCACGCAGCTCTTCAAGTCTCTGCCCGAGGAGGAGAAGAAGTACTGGCACTCGCGTGAGTCGCCTGTCGACGATCAACTCGCTCTCGACGCCGGAAAACGAGCAGCGCTCAGTCGACGTTGGCCTGGTCATTGACTCCCTGAACACGTCCGCAGACAAGTACGAGGTCGAGAGCGGGCAGCTCGTGTTGCGGAGCAAGAACTGGGTCCCGCTCGCGGCCGAGGACCTCGCTGAGCAGCCGACGATGCAGGAGCTTCAAACGACCTATGGCAAGGTGCGTCCCTTCTTCTCTCCTTCTCTCCTCTGTCGCTCGACGACCTCGCCCGACGAGCCAAGGCGCTCATGGTGCCGCAACTCGCAGACGATCCACACCTGGTCGGTCGACGAGCATCCCGACGTGCCGCTCGGTCCTCCTCGCCTCATGATGTCGTTCACGGCCGACGACCAGGTCGACCCGTCCGTCATCGCTGCGCGCGACGCCAACGAGGGCACGTCGCAGGCGCGCAAGCGGGACCTGCGCGCAGGCTACCTCGACCTCGGGTACGAGGTCGCGGCTGGTGCGGACGCGTGGGCGCAGGGCGGCAAGGGGCTCCGGTTCGAGCCGAGGGAGGTCGAGGTTGAGCAGCCGAAGGAGGGCAGGGCGACGGCGACGTGGAAGGGCCGGCAGAGCTTTGAGGAGGTGCTCGAGGGCAAGGGAGGGGATCCGGCGCCGGCGGCTGGGTGTCACTGAGGGGTCTCGTGGGCGCTTCTCTCGCCAGCACTCGACGAGCTGTACATAAGGGTCTTCACACGGCGAGCAGATGCGAGAGAGAGGGAGCGTCGCCCTGGCTGCTCACCGAGCGGTGCGAGCTGCAGGGCCAAGTCGAAGCAAGATCCTTCGTCGTGGCCTCTCTCTCCAGCTCGTTCGCCCGGGTAATGGGCCCTGAGAGCTCTTGAGCCATGTCAGAGACTCGGCAGCGCAAGCGTCGATGCGAACGAGTGAGCTGGCGAGCCCTGCGAGACGTAGCTCGCTCGCCGAGGCCAAGGGCGCGATTGCTCTCCGCCTCGCACCTCGCGCTCTCGACGCGGGCTTGTGGCAGCTGCCCAGTGGGCGTGTACACCTCTCTCGCCGTCGCCTCATCGCGCCCTCAATCCGCCACCTCCGACTCCCGCCTCGCCGCCCTCCCCACACGCCGCCGCCTCATCTACTTTCGTCGCTCTCGACCTCGGCGCGGCCAGGGCTTGCGCCGCCGCCAGCCAGTCGACCACCAGTTCCCCCAGTACCGCCCTCACCTCCCTCTCCGTCCACCCCATGACCTCCACGCCACGCCACCAGTTGCGCGAGCTCGGCTCGGACGATGTCGGTGTGGGGTCGAGCGCACTCGCCTCGCACGGCGCGTCGCGCGAGTTGGGCCACGAGCCGCAGCTTCGTACGACGCTGGGAGGGCGGCGCGCGATCGGACTGCAAGCCGGCGGCGAGGTCGGCGCGAGCACGTCGCGAGGGCGTGACCGGTCGCACGAGCTCGACTCGGCGCAGCTCTCGCTCGAGCGCACCACCGGCGGCGAGATGGCGGGTGTCTGGGACGAGTCGAGCGGGAGTGTGCCCACTGCGCCGTTCGGCGCCCCAGTCGTCCTCATCCAGCATCGCGGCGCCGTGTCCTCGCCGCAGGTCGCACTCGCCGAGGCGCCGTCGTCGACGCCCGTCTACAAACCGGCCTTTAACAAGACGGCCTATTCGGGCTCGGGCTCGAGCACGAGCGCGACGGCGTCGGCCAGTCGTGGCGCAGGCGACGCGCCGCATCGTCCCGTCGAGCGCATGTCGCGACTCTCGTCGTTCGCGCACCGCCTCTCGTCGCACTCGCGCGACACGTCGCCTTCCTCCTCCTCCCCGAGGCCCGCCGACGACTCGTTCCCTCGCCGCCCTCGGTTCCCGCGCCGCTTCTCGCGCTCCCTCACCTCGCTCCAGGCGTCCCTCCACGTGACGTGCGACGGCCCGCAAGACGCGCTCGAGCCCTCGCCGTCGGACGAGCCTGACGAGGGCAGCAAGCTCGCGAGGTGGCGCGCCAAGGGCAAGGCCAAGCTCGTCGCCGCGTTCAAGCCGCCGACGCTCGAGTCGCCGCCGACCTCGCCTCCTTCGGCGTCGTCGCCCTTTGCGACCTCGTCGCGCACGCCCGAGCTCGGCCGTGCCCCGTCCCGTTCGCGCTCGTACTCGGCGCCCCTTTTCCTGCCGCGAGCGCCAGCGGCGCCTCTCGAGCAGAGCCAGGTCGTCGCACCGGTCGCCGCCGATCCGCCTCCACTCGCAGGGCTCGCGAGCCCGGCGTCGCCCGGCCCCCTCTTTCCTCTCGGCGCCTCGTACATCGACGGGCGCGACTCGCCTGCGCTCGACGCCTTCGCCACCTGCCCGTCGTCCCCGATCGGCGACGCCGACCCTTTCTCTTCTTCGTCGCCGCCGAGCCTTGCCCGCGCCGCCGTGCGGCCTGCTCGGCGAGCCACCACGTTCGACAACCTCCCGCGCGAGGTGCAGCTCGGCGTCTTTGCGGCGCTCGTCGAGGCGTGCGAGGACGAGTGGCGGAGGGACGTGCGCGAGGGGAGGTGGGTCGGCAAGAAGGCGAGCGAGAGGTGGAGCGACGGGAGGGCGAGGGGCAAGCGCGAGGTCATCAAGCTCGGGCGGGTGCGTCGTGCCTTTCACTCCTTTCTGCGCGCTCTCGGGAGCGCGAGGACCTGACGAGTCTCGCCGACGGACGCAGGTTAGCCGGGCATGGCGCGCCCTCTCGCTCGACGGGCAGCTTTGGGCGACGGCCCCGGCGTCGAGCGTCCTCGGTGGCGACGTGTTCACGCAGGCGGGCGTTGCAGCGCTTCTCGAGTCGGCGGGCGACTTCTTGACGACGCTCGACGCCAAGGGCATGGGCGACACGCTCGGCAACCCGGCGCTCGAGCCTCTCCTGCAGGGCACGCCGACGAGGCTCGCCAAGATCGACCTCACCGGTGCGTCGCCGTTCTCTGCCTCTCTCAGCATCGACCGTCACTGACCCTCACTCATCTCGCCCGCAGGCTGCACCGCCGTCACCTCTTTCGCCCTCACGCGCCTCATCACCTTCTCGCCCGACCTCGTCGAGCTCGTCGTCCCAGGTCTGCCCTGCGTCACCGGCGAGCACCTGCGGGCGCTCGCGATGCACTGCCCTCGACTCGCCAAACTCGACGTCTCGCGCTGCCCCGACCTCACGGCGCACTGGCTCTTTAGCCTGCCGTACCCACCTCCGAGGTCGGCCGACTCGCGCGCGTCGTCGATCGAGCCGTCGATCGAGCTGTCGAAGCGGCGCGGGCTCAAGAGCCTCAAGGCGTCGGGCCTCGCCGGCATGGACCTCGTCGACGTCGGGCTCCTCCTTCACTGGCACCCGCACCTCGTCACGCTCGACCTGAGCTTCTCGGTCGGGCTCGACGACTCGGTCCTCGAGCGCCTCGTCGTCCGGCCGCAGCCGCCCGTCCTCGCACGACCTTCTCAAGTCGACGGCGGCGCGCGACTGGCCTACGTCCCGGCCCCGGTCACGAAGCAGTCGTACCCGGCCCTGCGCCACCTCAACTTGTCGGCGTGCAAGCGCATCTCGTCGGTCGGCCTGCACCACCTCGTCGGCGCGTGCCCCAACCTCGAGGTCCTCGAGCTGTCGCGCATTGGCGCCGGCCTGCGCACCGACGGCCTCGCACGCTTCCTCGCGTCGTGCACCAAGCTGCGCAAGCTCGACCTCGAAGACGCGACTGAGACGACCGACGAAGCGCTCCTCGCGCTCGTACCGTCGACCGTCGGCGGCGTCGTCACGAGCGGCGCGCCCAGCCTCACGCACCTCGTCATCGCCAACTGCCGCTCGTTCACCGACGGCGCCATCTCGGCCGTCGCGCTCGCGGGCGGCTGCACCGAGCTGAGGGTGCTCGAGGCCGACGGCACCGCCATCTCGGACCGCACCGCCAAGGCGTTCGTCCGCCTTGCCGCGCCTCGCGCCCTCGCCGCACAAGTCGCCGCTCTCGCCCGCCTCGGCGACCGCGACCCGCTCGTCGCGAGCAAGCACCCGGCGCTCCTGAGCGTCCTCGACGACCGCACGGCGGCGCGCCGCATGAGCCGAGACGTCGGCTGGGCCTCGATGCTCCGCCCTCGCAACGGGCAGCGCGGGCCCTGGACGAGCGCCGTCGAGTCGTACCACGACCGCGAGCCGCACGACATGCGCCGCGAGGGCGACCGCGACGAGTCGCTGCCGGAGCGCGACCGCAGGGCCAAGGGCGTCATCGACGAGTGCGACCCGGCCAGGGTCGTCGTGCGCTCGTTCTACTCGCACCTCGCCGTCGATGCCGCACGTGTCACACGCGATGCAGCCGTCGCGCTCGAGCGCGAGAAGGCGGCGGCGGCGAACTCGAGGGGCTCGTGCGCGGGCAGTGCGAGTGCTGCGGCGCCGGCGAGGGAGTCGCTTCTGCGCTCGAGGGCCCTGAGCGACTCGCACATCTTGCGACCGTCGAGGCTGCTCGACGACGAGGACGGAAGGGCGGCGTGCGTGATCTCATGAGCTTGCCTTTGTCTCTTTCTCTCCGTCGGATTCTCAGTCTGTCGCCTCTGTAGCTTTTGCCTCTCGTTCGCTCTCGCGTGCTGCACACCGTTCTGGGTCAAGCGTACACGTTGCACGAGAGAGAACACACAGAGAGAGAGAGGGAGAGGGAGAGAGAGAGAGAGAAAGACAAAGGGGTGTGGTACGGCAAGCGGGGAGTCGACGAGAGCGAGAGAAAGACGGGAAGGAGTGAGTGAGGATTACTCCGAGTCCGAGATGACGATGACCTCGCGCTTCTTCTTGTGCGGCGCGGGCGAGCCGGACGGCTCCTTCTTCGGGTTGGGCAGGTCGGCGGATGGTGGCGAGGGGCGCTTGAGCGGTACCGTCGACGGGAGGGCGGCGGCGGCGGCCTGCGGAGCGGACGTCGCAGCAGTAGCGGCTGCTGCGTGCGCAGCCGACGACGACGACAACGAGGGCGAGGCGACCGGCTTGCCGAACGAGAGCGCCGTCTGCTTGAGCTTGGGGGTGCCGCTCGAGCTCTTGTGCGACGTGTCGGACGCGCCGCCGCCCGAGTCGACCCGAACCATGCCCGTCGAGGACGACGACTTGACGTTGCTCGTGCTGGCGGCGAGAGACGGACGCGAGGCGTGCGAGTCGAGCGAGGATGCGGCGGTCGCGGAAGAGGCGGGCTTGACCGGGTTGGCGACCGTCGTCGGAGCGTGGCGGGCGCCCTTGCCGGACGCAGAGCTCGAGGCCGTCGTGCCGCGAGCGACAGGCTTGTCCTTCGACGTTGAGGTAGGCGCAGGGGCCTTGCGGACCGACACGGGCTTGACGACGTGCGCGGAATTGGCGACGGCGGCGTTGTCGACGAGCGCCTTCTGCTTGAGCGCGAGTGCGTGCTTGTCGAGGTGCTTGATGGCGTCGAGAACGAGGCGTGCTGGACCGGGAGCAACGTCAGTTTGCGCCCGAGGAGAGGAGGCAGAAATGAGCGGACAGAGGTGCTCACTCTGTTCCTTGACCGTCTCAACGTGCTGCGCCCGCTCGAGGACGCCTTGAGCCTCGACACAGCCGATCTGGATGGCCTGCTGCAGGAGCGAGACGACCTTTTGCTTGCGCGTCGAGGCCCGAGCGTCGTCGGCATGCTTCGTCTTCTGCTTCTTCTTGCTCGGCCCTGACGGCTTCTGCTTGCCGTCGTCGCCGACCTGGACGAGCTTGTCGTCGGCGTCGAGGCGGCCGGTCCAGTCGTCGTCCGAGTCGAGCTCGTCGCGGTGGCGGTAGTCGTCGCCCGAGCTGAGGTCGAGGTCGGTCGCGGTCGAGTGCGGCGAGGTGCCGCGCGTCTTGCCCTTGTTGTGGTACGCGACGTCGAGCTTGTAGTTGACCTGCAGGGGGCGATAGAGGTGAGCAACGGCGTCGAGACGAGGACGACGAAAGGGGGACGGGGACGCACCTCGGCGCGCTTGCGCTTGCCCCGACCGGCCGCCGCCGCCTGCGCCGCCTTGTTGGCCTTCTCGGCCTGCTGCTGCTGGTCGACGACCTTGCTCCAGAAGTCGTGCAGGTCCTGCTGGACGCCCTCGACGGCCGTCGGGACGGCGTCATCGACAGCGACGGGCAGGGCGGCCGGATCGTCGTCGCCGTCCTTCTGACGGGTCCACATCTGGGCGTGAGCGAAGGTGGCGGCCGAGTCGGACTCCTTTGCGGCCGGGTCGGCCGTTTTGGCGATGAGCTCGTCGATGTCGGCGTCGCTATACCGAATCGCAGACGCCTCGGCCGCCTGATCGTCGAACACGGCCTTGGCGCCGAACTGCGAGACGGGAAGAGAGAGAGAGGGCGGGAGACGAGGTCAGAACGGAGAGAAAGTCTTGTAAGAGAGGACCGACGACGCACCTGGAGCATGCCCTCGACGTCGTCCGACTCGTCCTGAGCGTCGATGCGTTGGATGATCAAGTGCTCTGCGAGGTCATGGCGACGGTCAGTCGTCGGCGCAGCGGCAAAGAGAAGAGAGAGAGAGAGGGGACGCACCGAGTCCACGCTTCTTCGAGCCGGCGACGAGGATCTTCTCCTCGCACGTGCCCTTGACGACCAACTTGAAGACACGCACCTGCACGAGAGAGATGGGTCAGAGACGCAGTGAGAGGGGCTAAACAGAGAGGCGAGGCGACGCACAGGCTTGGTCTGGCCGATGCGGTGCGCGCGCGAGATGGCCTGCAGGTCCTGCTGCGGGTTAAAGTCCTGGTCGTAGCTGCGGCGTAAGAGGATGTCAGGTCGCGTACAGGTCCACGAGAGGCGAGAGAGGTGGGCGCACATGATGACAGCGTCGGCCGAGGTGATGTTGAGCCCGACACCGCCGGCCTGTGCAACTTGAGAAGGTCAGTCTCGTTCTCGATGGTTGCGACGAGGGCTGGATGGTGGCTCACCCTCGTGCTGAGCAGGTACGCGAAGTACTTCGAGCCCGGCGCGTTGAACTTGTCGACGTCTGCGAGGCGAGGTCGCTCAGTAAGGTGGGAGGAAGAGAGCCGAAGTGGACGAGCGGACGCACCTCGTTGCCGGTCGAGCTGCGGCGTGTCGCCATCGAGACGCAGGAAGTCGACGTCGAGGCCCGACAGGAAGCGCTCGATGATGTTGAGCGTGATCTTGAACTGGGAGAACTGCGGGCGCATGTCGACGAGGTCAGAGCGGTCACGCGAGGGAGGAGGAGGAGGAGGAGGAGGAGGAGGAGGGGGACGCACGATGAGGACGCGGTGGCCAGCCGCCTTGAGCCTCGGGAGCATGCGCGCGAGAAGTACGAGCTTGGCCGACGCCTCGGTCAAGTTGCGGTGCGCGTCGCGAGCCGAGGCGACGAGCGGCTCCATGTCGGCGTCGACGAGGTACGGGTGGCACAGCGACTTGCGGAGCTCCATGAGGATGTTGCTGTGCGCGCACAGAGTGGCTCAGAGTCTCGTCGCGTCGAGAGGTAGGGAGGAATCTGGCTCGACGCACCTGAACGTGCCCGTCTTCTTCTTGCCCTTGGTCGCCTGCTCGCGCGACGAGCCCGACGTCTGGACGATCGTGCGGATGGCGGCGGCGTTGCGCTCGAGGATGTTGCGGTACAGGCCACGCTGCAGGACCGTCATGGTGACAGGGACGACGACCTCGATCTGCAGGGAGAGAGAGCGTCAGGCCGAGTCGACGAGGTGGACGAGGACGGATGGACGGACGAGAGGAGGCAGATCGAGCACCGTCTCCTTGGTGCGGCGCAACAGGTACGGGCGAAGCATGCCGCGAATGTTCTCGACACGCTCGGGCGTGAGCTCCTCGTACTCCTTGACGAGCTTTTCGACGCGACCATCTCGGTACTCGTCCGGGTCTGCGACACAGACAAGTCAGGTCCTGCACGCTGACAAGCGCACTCAGAGAGAGAGAGAGAGAGAGAGAGAGAGAGAGAGAGAGAGAGAGAGAGAGAGAGAGAGAGAGAGAGAGAGAGAGACGCACTGATGAAGCGGAGCAGGTTGAAGACTGCGAACGAGGAAAGGCGAGTCAGTTGTCGGCTGAGACGAGGTGAGGGAAACGAGGGGACGCACGCTCGTGGATGTTGTTGTTGAGGGGCGTGCCGGTCAGGATGATGCGCTGTGCGACACGCAACGAGGCGATGGCGCCGTACAGGAGGCTCTCGGGCCCACTCTTGAGGCGCTGACCCTCGTCGACGACGAGGCAGTCCCACCGGTCGACCTGGCGGAAGACGCGCGCGTTGTTGGCGAACGCCTCGTACGTCGCGAGGACGACCTGCGTCTTGAGCGCGCCGTTCGAGTCGAATAGCTCGTAGTCCTCGACGATCTTGCGCGAGTTGGCGTCGCCCTGCGAGCGAGTCGGGGAGGGAGGGTCAGTGCGGGTGCGGGGCGTCCCCGACAGACGAGGGCGAGGACGCACGTTGTAGGGCACGACGCGCATGCTCGGCGCCCACTGCGAGAACTCGCGCATCCCTGCAGGCGAGTGGCAGCGTCAGATTGGGCAGAAAGTGGGAGAGGGAGCGAGAGGTGGACGCACAGTTGCCGATGAGCGAGTTGGGCACGAGGATGAGGAACGGCCGAGCGCCCTCCTTCTTGTTGAGGTACGTGAGGAAGGTGATGACCTGGCACGTCTTGCCGAGACCCTGCGTGACGAGGAGCGAGCGTCAGTACAGGCCGAGGTCGGCGAGAAGAAGTCGGCGGGGACGGACCATCTCGTCGGCGAGGATGCATCCTTTGCGCAGCCACCAGCGACTGCAAGAAGGAGCTCGAGGTCAGGGTACGTCGTCGACCGAGGGAAAAGAGGCAGGCTGGGACGCACTTGCGCAGATAGTTGACGCCGGCGAGCTGAAAGTCGTGCAGGCGGTGGCCCTCGATGTAGTCGGGCTGCTCGTCGATCTCGACGAAGCGCGCCGGGTCTCGAGGCGCGTCGAGCTGGTCCATCTGCTTGACGCTGAGCGAGGGCACGCTCATCTGCGGGCGGCTCGCGACGAGGAAGGCCTCGTAGGCCGAGACGTAGTCGTCGTAGCCGGCCTCGTCCGACTGTGGCGGCTCCTCGACCGTCGCTGCAGGATGACGGCGAGTCAATGAGACGCACGAGTGGCAGAGAGGGGCAGAGAGGGGTAAAGAGGCGACGCACATGAGCTGTAGGCGAGGTCGCCCCACTTGAAGTAGCACTGCGACACGAGCTTGATGCTCTCGCCCGGGTCCTCGGGCAGGCGCTTCTTGAAGCTGGCGAACGGCGTGTCCACGCCCGTCTTGGGGTGCTTGTACCACACGTCGAGGACCCGGTCGACCGTGCGCCACGCCTCGGGGATGCGCTCGAGCGCGTTCGGGTCGGGCAGCGGCGCCTCGCCGGCGTCCTCCTGGTCGTCGGTCGGGTCGGCGTCCTCCGGGTCGTCGTCCTTGGCCGTCTCGAACTTGACGAGCGACCCACGCGCGAGGAAGCCGCCGAGCTTGCCCGGGTAGTTGGCGGCGATGAAGGCGTGCGGGACCCACTCGAGGCGGCGGTAGCTCATGTCCTGCCACTTGACGAGGTACTGCAACAGGTCGGAGAAGGGGTCAGTGTCCGTGTGCGAGGCGGCAATGCTCGACGCTGAGAAGGAGGAGAAGAGGGTCGAGCGCACCTTGACGTTGGCCCACAAGTCCTTGATCGACGGGAGCACGACCACCTTCTGCGTCTTGTCGTCGATGCGGGTCTCGCCGGCGACCGGCGCGACCGCCTCGTCGTCCGGCTCGACATCGTCGCCGTCGCCCTCGGGGAGCGGGTCCGCCTCGGCCCACGCGAGGATGACGTTGAGCGGCGCGTTCCAGTTGTAGCACTGGTGGCAGACGTCGTACTCGTTGTAGCTGCGGACGTGCTGCGCGAACGACCAGTCGGGCTCGTCGTTCTCGAGGCAGCCGTAGTGCGCGACGCGTTTGCACCTGCGGGTCCGGGCGCGAGACGAGTCAGTGCGAGGGTCGCTCGAGCCGGCGACGCAGGTGACGACGAGCTCAAGCTCGGCGAGGAGGGAGGAGGAGAGGGAGAGCGAGCGGAGGACGCACTTGGTGCACCGAAACATGACGCCGGGCTTGAGCGCCTTCTCGACCTCGTCGACGCCGTCGAGCTGCGCCGAAAACTCCTCCTTCTCGCCTGTGTCTCAAAGAGTCGAGTCAGGAACGTCGCCTCGGACGAGAGAAAGACGGTCGATGGCCGACTCACGCGCCGTGACCCTCCTCCCACTCAGGGCGCACACGAAGCACTTTCTCCCGCCGGCCTTCTTGCACATCGGGCATTTGGCGATGGTGAGCACGCGGCTCGTGTTGAACTCGCGCTTGGCGCGGACGGGCGCGGCGAGCGGCTTGGCCGTCGGCGCCCTGAGGGCCGCCGGCGTGGCGGACCCGGTGTGGGCTGCATCGGCGACGACGGCGAGGTTGTCGCCATCGGGCGTCTCGGCGGCAGGGTCGGCGGCGACTTTGGCGACAGGAGGAGCTGGAGGCGGAGGCGGAGCGTGCTTGGCGAGGTGGTCGGCGTTGAGCTTGTCGACGAGGTCGCGCTTCTGCAGCGGCGGCAGGCACAGGAAGTGGTACGACTGGCAGCTGCAGGGACAGAGAGGATCAGTACACGTCTTTGTTCACGGGAGGAGGAGATCGACAAGAGGAGAGGACGCACCACACGCCGCACTCGACCCACGAGCCTAACTTCTCGGCGCGCGCCTCCTGGTCGTCCGTGTCGTCGTCGAACTCGTCGCGCTTGCGCCTGCGACCGCCCTTGCGGTTCTTGCGGCGATTCTCGATGCGCTGCAGGAGGACCGAGGCCGGCTCGTGGCCGCACTTGCCGCAGATCTGCGAGGGGCGAGGGTGGGTCAGTTCGTCAAGGCGGGACGGCGCCGCTCGACGAACGAGAAGGGGACGGACCTGGCGATGGTCGTCTTGTGGACGGTCCTCCTCCGCCTCGCCCGCCTCGGCCCCGCCGTCCTCGACGAACACGTCGTCGTCGTCCTCCGAGTCCTCGACCGCCTGCTGCGCCGTCTTCCTCGGCCTCGCAAAAATGCCCAGCTCATCGCTCGACTCGCCCTTGCCGTCCTCCTGCTCGTCCTCTTCGGGCGAGCGTGTGCCCGTGCCCGACCGCGAGCCCGTGAGCGTCGCCGAGGCCCTCGTGATGCGCGCCGACGTCCTGGTCGCACGAGGCGCCTCGGACCGCGACGACGCGCTCTCGTCGCCGCCGCTGTCGCCGTCCGACGACGACGCGTCGCCCGAGCCGTCGTTGCCGAAGTAGCGCTTGGCCGTGCGGGCCGTGCGACGGGTCGAGCGGCGCCCAGCCTGCTGGATGGGCTTCTTGGCCGCCTTGGTCGTGCGGCGCGACGATGCGCGCGTCGAGCGGCGTGGGCCGTAGTCGTCGACGTCCGAGTCGGCCGAGCGGGCGGCATCGTCCGACGACGAGGACGAGCCCGAGGGCGCCGAGACGTCCTCGTCGTCCGGGTCGTCCGGGTCGTCGCTGCTCGTCGCCGCCTCCTTCTCCTGCTCCTTGTTGCCCTCGCCGCCCGAGCTGCTCGACGCGTCGCGCATCTCGACGTCGTCGTCGTCATCATCGTCGTCGCCCTGCTGGACGGCCCGCCCCTTGCCCTTGTCGAGCTTCTTCTTGGGCGGGCTCGGCGCGGTCGGCTTGGGCTTGCGTTTCGGCTTGACGACGATCTCGAGCTCGTCGTCGCTCGAGTCGTCATCGTCGAGGGCGGCGGCGGTGGCGGGCTCGCGCGAGCGGGTACGGGTAGGGGCAGGCGAGTGCGCAGCGTCGAACGCCTCGAGGAGCGCGGGAACGAGACGCTTGAGGTCGGTGCGAGAGCGCTGCGGGTAAGGGGGCAGTCAGTTTGCCGCTTCAACCGAGCTCTGCCGGTACTCGCTGCTGGACGGGCCCCGCAGCGGTCCTCGCACCGGCCGCATCGTCGACGAGGAGAGGGGGAGAGGGAGGGAGCTGGGGACGCACCTGCACCTTCTTGCCGTCCTCCGTCTTGCACATGTACAGTCTCCCGAGGCCCTCGGTCTCCTGGACGCGCAAGATCTCGCTCACGCCCCTCGCCTTGACGGGCGACGGCGGCGGAGCCGAGCGGTTCGAGGCCGAGCCCTCGCGCGCGCGAGGCGGCACGGACGCGCCCTTGACGTGCTTGTGGGTCTGCTGGAACGACGTGAAGACCTCGGGCGCGAGCGGGACGCCTTGACGAGGCGGGCGGCCCTTGTCCGATGAGGCGGCGGCGGAGACGGCTCGAGGCTGCTGAGACGGCTTGGAGCTGCCGCTCGCGGTGCTCCGAGGCCTGCTGTCGGCCTGCTTGGGCGGTGGCGAGACGGACCGCGCCATCAGGGCCGGCGTGTGTCGAGAAGTTGAGGAGGAGCAACGCGACCCGACGCGCGAGCAACTTAAAACGAATCGCGGTCGCTCTCGCTCTCTCGAACAATAACGGCGAGGCACTGCAAGGCTGATGACAGAGGCTTTGCAGGGCTACACAGAGACGACGCTGCGGCAAGGGAAGGAGACGCTCTCGCAGGCAAGGAGAGCTTTCCTCTCGCTGCTCTCGACAGCGCAAAGCCGCCGCCCGACAGAGCGGGAAAGTTCGAGCGGAAGCAGAAAACAGACCTCAAGACGCACAGTAGCACAGGTGCCGCACGCGCGCGGCGATGCGACCGTCGCCGCCGCGCTGCACGAGCGCACGAGCCGACGCCGCCTCGGCTCGAGCCCGACGAGTCGAGAACGCGCCCGCCGTGATGGCGACGGCGTGGAGGACGGAAGGCGAGAGCGACGGTCGAAGGTGCGAGAAGAGCTGAAGGGAGGGTGCGCGATGATGAGCGCGCCCCGAGCGAAGAGAGAGAGAGACGAAGAGGAAGGGCAGGCTCACGCAGAGACGGCCGACCGAGCGACGCGCGACAGACTATTTCACAACCGCTCGGGCGACGATAGTGGAGGAGAGGAACGAGGAGGGAGGACAACAAAGGGGAAGGAGGGAGAGGAGGGAGGGAGAGAGGATGGCGGGACGCACCCGAGCGAGCTCGGCGGGCTCAACGGCGGATGTACTGCTTGCGGCTGCGCTGCGGGCCGTAGCCCTTCTCGCCGGCGACGGCCTTGTGCCCGGCGTCATCGGCGTTGGCGCGCTCGTACGGGACCGTGCCCGTCTTCTGGGCGTGCTTGGCCTCGAGCGTCTGCGCCTTGCGGGCACCGATCGCAACCGCCTGGACGCCCGACGTGGCCTTCTTGATCGTCACGGGGCGCGTGCCGACGTACTTGCCTGTGGCGGAAGTCAGGAGTGAGTACGTCGCGCGAGAGGGAGGAGGAGGAGGGAGGAAGGGGGGCGCACCGTTCATCTCCTTCCACGCCTTGAGAAAGTCCTCTGGGTCGCTGTACGAGACAAAGCCGAAGCCCTTGCCCTTGTTGGTGTACTTGTCGCGGATGACCTTGCTCTTGACGAACGAGGGCCACTTGCCGAACGCCTGCTGGAACAAGTCGTCGCTGATGGCCGGGTCGAGGTCGCCGATGAAGAGCCGGAAGTGCTCTGCGCGAGAAGCGCACACGAGCAGCATCAGTGACATGCTCGAGGACAGGACAGAGAGACGCAGAGGGACGCACTCGGGTCCCACTCGAGGAGGCTCTGGTCCTCCCACACCTCTCCGCCGCCCTTGCGGAGCACGGTGGTCCTGGCCTTGCCCTTGTTGCCGACGGTCGCGACGGCTCGGCCTGCAGGCGAAGTTGCTGCGTCGGGCGTGTCTGCAGGCGGGTGCGGCGAGTCAGTCTCTGTGGAAGGACGAGGACGAGGAGGGAGAGGGAGAGACGGACAGATGGACGACTGCTGGGCAAAGCTCGGGTCGTAGCCGGCCTGCTGCGGGTAGGCTGCCGCAGGCTGGGCCGGGTAGGCGCTAGTGCTGGCTGCTGCTGCGCCCGGGTAGGCCTGCGGGTAGGCGGCGGCGTACGAGGCGGCGTCGGCGGGAGGAGGGGGGGCAGCCGGGTAGGTGGGCTTGGGCCGCTTGGCGTACGGGTTCGAGGACATGCTGGGCGAGGTGCTCGAGCAGCAGGACTGGCTCGGAGTGGTCGGTGCGAGGTGGGACGGGGCAGAGAGGCGACGAGGACGAGAGGGAGAGCTGGCTCCGGTCCTCGCTCCTCCTCTACTCGCTCTGCTAGCCGTAGGACAGTCACGATGAGCGCACCGTACAAGCAGTGCGTCCCACCCATCCTCTCTCGCACACCGCGCGGCCGCCCTGCGCTCCCCCTCCTCGTCCCCTCCTCCTCCCTCGTCTCCCCGCGTTGACCACCGCGCCTACTCGCTCCGCAGGGACCTGCCGCCACAGGGTGGCTTCCCCGCCATCAAGTACAAACGCAACCTCCCGACCAAGGGCCCCGGCGGTGCCCTCATCTTTGGCGTCGTCGGCGCCATCTGCACTTTCGGCTTCTGGCGCGTCGGCCAGGGCAACCTCGAGAAGCGGTGCGTCCACCGACTCGCCCGTGTTCTCTCTATCCCTCTCGAACAGCCCTGACGCCTTTGCACCCGAGCAGTGAGCTGCAGCGCGAGAGGGCGTGGGCCCGCATCCACCTCGTCCCGGCTCTCCTCGCCGAGAACGACCGCGACATCTACCGGAGGGAGCAGGCCGCCCTCGTTCGCGAGAAGGAGATCATGAAGGATGTCAAGGGCTGGGAGGTGCGTCCCTCGTCGCCTGTCTCTCTCGTCTCTCCCTCGCCGCTTACCCTCCTCTTCGCTCTCGCAGGTCGGCGCAAAGGCGTACCACTCGAAGCGGTACACGCCCGCATCCATCGTTGTCATCTAGCCTCGTTCCTCTTCTCTCTCTGCAACACTCGGTCGTCTTCTCTGTTCACCTCTCGGCCGCCAGTCGTGCTCGCGCTCGAGAGAGAGAGAAACGCTCGGATCTATTGCTCGTGCACTCTCAGGACGTCGTCTAGCAACGGCTCTATGACGCACGACAACCCGAGCGTGTCGTCGTGCCCTGCGTCCTCGATCTCGTGCCACCGACTCGGGTCGACCATCTCGAGCCGGTCGACGAGCAGCGCGCGAAGGTACCGTCGCCCCTTCTCCGGCACGAGCGCGTCGTCCTCGCCGCACCATGCGCTCAGCTCGACCTCGCGCCCCTCGGCCCTGAGCAGGTCCCGCAGGCCCTCAAACGCTCGCTCGTACAGCTGGCCCTCGTCAACCGCTGCTCCTGCTCCTCCTCCCGCCGCCTCGCTCTCGCCCGGGCAAACCCACCTCGCGCCGCCCTGCCGCAGGCACAGCATGGCCTCCTGGCCCATCGCGTCGAGCCCTTCCTCGATGGCCACCTGCATGCCGCGCGCGAACAGGCCGGGCGGGAGGTAGTAGCCGCCGTACAGGCGCTTGTGCGGCGGGCGCTGAGCGTTGAGGCGGCGGAAGCGGGCGAGCTGCTTGGGCGGCGGGAGGAGCTCGGGATCATCTTCTGCTGCTGCAGTCGACGCCGCTGCTGCTGTCGGCCGAGCTGGTGCCGCCGACGACGACCACGGGCCCATCGAGGCCCACCCGCCCCAGTCGCGCACGGCGGCGCTGCTCCAGCCCATGCCGCGCTCAAGCGGGCCCGCGAGACGCTGCACGGCGCCGGCGACCGTGCCGAGCTGGCCGACGAGCGGCGCCGGGATCCACCTCGCCGCCGAGAGCGCGACCGAGCCCGACAGCCACGGCGGGACGTACGGCGACGACAGGTGCCAGCTGCGCACGCTCAGGTCCTTGGGGAGGTGGCGGAGCGTGTACAGGGCGTACAGGATGCCGTTCGAGTGGCTCAGGAGCGAGAAGGTCGAGACGTGCTCGGCGGCGAGGACGGCGACGAGCGCGTCGAGCGACGCCGGGACGCGGTACGGCAGCGGGACGGGCGTCGACTTGCCGGCCGACGGTCGGTCGAGCGTGACGAGGCGCACGCCGCGCGACGCAAAGATGCCGTCGAGGAGCGTGGCCGCGAGGCGGTGGCCGCCCATGCCGTTGAGCCACACGACGACGGGCGCGGTCGGATTCGAGGTGCTGCCGGCGACGGCGTACGAGACGATTTGCGGCTCGAGCGTGCCTGCTGGAGCGTACGACGGGGTGTAGGTCGTCTGGCGGTGGAACTGCTCGCGGTGGAGGTAGGCGTGCGGGTCGAGGTAGGCCGGCGGGAGCGCCGACTGCTCGGTGCGCGCTGCGGTCGGGGTGTTGTCCATGCTCGGAGAGGCTGACTCGTGCGCTCAGTCGGGCGTGCTGGTGAGAGGGCGGTACTCGACGTGGAAGTGGGGGTGCCCGACGCGGCGCTGATGACGAGAAGGGGTCAGTACGCGCTTGACTGGGCGACTGCGCAGTGGAGGGGACGCACAGAGTCGAGAACGAGGGCTGGCTCGGCTGTCGGTACGACTGGACGAGGACGAGAAGAGCGAGGGGTGCTGAAGGTGGTCAAGCCGGCGAGGTGCTCTCTCGGTCGGATTGCTCGCAGCTGGCATGCCTCCTTGCTCGCTCGAGAAGACTCGCACGACAACTGGGACCAACGTTGCCGCCTGCTCGCCGCCGTCTCCTAGTTCTACAGCCACGCAGAGCCCTCCTCACGCGAACGTGCGCGTGACATTCTCCGTCTGCCAGATCGAGTTGGTCGCAAACTTCTTGGGCGCAATGGGCTCGGTCTGCGCAGTAGTCGAGACGACGAGGAGGACAGGTCGGGTGTGCGGGCAAGGTCGAGGTCGGGACGGGAAGGAATGTCGGATTGACGAGGGCGGGGACGAGGACGAGTCGCGGCGATGATGGAGGGGAAGGCGAGCGAGGCGAGGGCAGGGAGTGACGTTCATAAGGGGGAAGGGGGCGGGAGAGATGCGGTCAGTAAGCGACCACCGGTTCTGAGAGCAGGCAGAGGAGGACGCACCGACTGCCCTCGCAGCGAGCCGGTCAACCTCTGGTCACGCTCCATCATGCGCTCCTCCCACATGTCGAGGGTGTGACGGGTCGGCTGTTTCGATGGGGTTGCACGAGTCAGCCTTGCCTCGGCGAGGGCGTAGTGTGCTCATCGCGAGGCTCGAAGAGGCGAGGAGCTCACCTTGCCGTCGTTGGTGATGCGGCGCGCAGCCGACATGCCGGTGCCGGTGACGGCGAACATGACCGTCAAGAGACCTGTTGTGCGAGACAGATCAGCGCCTGGCGAGCTGTGGGTCGCGAACGAGACGTCGTCTTCGAGAGGACGCGGAGAGGGAGGCTCACCGAACGGGATGAGGGCCTCGAAGGGAACAGGCTGTGGGACAGGACATGATCAGTGTCTGACTGTTTGCTGGTGAGGCTCGGAGCTCACCATGGTCGAGTTGGCGTGGGAGGACGGGGGGAAGAAGAGCGAGAGCCGAGGAGGACAAGATGAGACGGCTCTCTCCTCGTCCACCCACCGCCGGCGACTGCTGCGACCCACGAGCGTGCTCTACAGACTCTTCGGTACCACCCAGACACTCCTCGCACATGCTGCGAGCTGTTCCCGCGCCCCCCCCTCTCCTCTCCTGCTCGCGCCTCCTCGGCGAGCACCCTGGCGTCCGTCCGCGGACAAGCCGCGAGTTTGGCTTGGCGCTTTTCTCCCGTCCTCTCTGCTCTCCCGCTGGCGGTCCGGCAGCTCTGCTTCTCTCGAGCACTCGCCAACCCGCGACGCCGCGAGCCTTGCCTCGTCTCGACGCTTTCCCTCTCGTCAGAGACGCCGAGCTCCGCCTCGCCGAGCCGCACCTCTCCCACCATGGTCGGCGGTCACATCATCCCGCTCGAGCGGGCCGTCTACTGCGCCAACCCGGACGCCGTCGAGACGTGCCTGCGCATCTGCGCCGCTCCCGACCAGGTCAGCATCGGTGTGCGCGTCGGCAGCTACCTCCAGGCCGTGTCGTACTTTGTTCTCGTGCTCGTTGCACCCGACGAAGGAGGTGTGCGTCCCTCTTTCACTCCTCTATCTCTCCTTGGCGGTTCGGAGCTGACTCTTCTCCTCCCGACGCAGGCTGAGAGCGTCTGGCTCGGCCTGTCCATCTCTTTCAGTTTCCTGTTCGCCCTCATCATGCAGCTCGTCTATGTGCGTCCCTCTCGCTCTAAAGTCGCGCCCAAGGAGAACGCCGCCTGACCCATCTTGCGCGCAACAGGGCTCGGTCACGCTCCACCACGCCGTCATCATCACGCTCCTGTCGCATCTTCCCTACATCAGCACCCTGGCCGGCATGAACACGTTGACGAGCTGTACGTCTCCTCGTTCCTCCTTCTTCGAGTTCACGCAGACTCGCACTGACCGGCCTTTCCTCGCAGACGAGGTGCTCGGACCCGCCGGCGTGCGCTTCCTGCAAAGCGGTCCGTCCCTCACTCGCACACGAGCCTCTTTCGCGCCTCGCGGACCTGACAAATCTCTCACGACCGCGCAGGCATGATCCTCAAGAGCGTCCTGACGGCCTTGATCTGGGCGGCGTGCCTGTGGGCCTGGTACGTCGGCCAGCTGCCGGGCTGGACGTTCCTGCAGTTCCGCCAGGCCAACTGCTTCTCGTCGACGTCGCTCGTCGTCTGGATGTACCCGGTCTCGCCCAAGGACGAGCGCACGACGCTGTCGACCATCCTCATCGTCACCTACGTGCGTCCCTCTTGCCCTCTCTCTCTTCCTCGTCCCTCCCCTTGCGTACGACGGACTGAGACTGTTCCCTCCTGCTCTCTCTTTCTCTCGCAGTCGGCCTTCTGGTTCCTCGTCCTGTGTCTCGGCTCGTACTGGACCCTCATCGCGCCTCGGGTCCTCTTGCGTCGCGGCGGCCACCTGCGCGACCCGAAGAAGAAGAAGGTCAAGGGCTTCGAGGCGCTGCGCCGGCGCGTCGAGGACGACATTGGCGACCTCGAGCACGAGCACGGGCATGGGCGCGAGCGCGAGCATGACGGCGCGGGCGAGTCGGGCGACAGCAGCGACGACGAGCGCAGGAGGGCTTTCATCAAGCGGAACCCGAAGGCGTACCATCGAGACGAGGACGACGGGGTGAGCAGGATTGGTTTCGCTCGCTGTCGACGAAGCCGTCTCGTCGAAACGGCGTCGCTGATTCGGCCGAGTCCACGTTCGCTCGCAGATCGGCCTCGCCATGATGACGCTCCGGTCCATGTCCAAGTCGCGCCGCACGCCCTCGCCCACCTCGACGCCCCTCCCCGTGTCCTGCTCCGCGTCGACCTCGTCCCTCCCGTCGTACCGCTCGAGCCGCACGGACCCGTCCCGCACCGCCGCGGCTCTCTCTGAGGCCGGCGGCGTCCAGGCGTCGCGTACGTTGAGCCCGCCGTCGGCGACGAGGGGCATGACGGCGCTCAGTCCGTGGAGCAAGGGCTTGAGGGGCAGTGACCAAGATGCGGCGGTACGATGGACGAGGAGGCAGGCCGAGAGCCGGCACCACTTTATCATTGTGCGTCCTCGCGCTCTTCCTTCTTCTTCCTCTCGACTTGTCGTCGAGCAAGCGGACGAGCCTCTGACTCTCGCCTTTCGACCCGCAGTGGCCCCTCGTCGCGCTCCTCCTCGTCTTCGTCATCGTCACGACCGAGCTGCAGATGGTCGCCAACGACGTCTTTACCGGCGAGATGGAGCTCGACTTTCCCGGCGCGTTGACGCTCGCGCTCGCGCTCCCGACGCTGTGGGCCGTCGCCAAGAGCGTCAACCGGATCCGCGAGGGGAGGCGGCCGACGCCGACGCAGAGGCGGGACGAGACTTTCTGGGAGGTGAGTCGCCGCTCTCTCTCTTTCTCTCGTCCTATTCCCTCGTGCCGTCCGTCGAGCGTTCGAGGACAGTCCTGACCCGCCGTCCGCTCGAACAGATTGCGTCAGGCGAGCGCGCCGCACAGCGCCGCCGAGCCGACGAGCGGCGACGGGAGCGCAGGGCATACAGCAGCAGCTCGTCGCACGAGTCGAGCATTGGCGAGAGTGCGAGCGAGTCGGAGCCGGTGGCGCGAGGGAGGAGCAGTCGGCGGTAGCGGCGGCGAGGCAGGCAATGGACTCTTTCTGAGCGGCGAGCCGTCTCTCTCTTTCGGAACGGGCGATGCGAGAGGGGTATGCTGTACATTGCGCTGCTGTGGAACGAGAGAGAAACGCTCAGGCGAGAGGGGAGATGAGCCTGCGCGAGGAAGGGGAACGAGGTCAGCCGAGATGACGAGAAGGAGGGTGAGGCGAGAGTGGGCGCACCTCATGATGGGCGGCCTCGGGTTGCTGGCTCTCCACGCGACGACGAGGATGGTCGGGATCCACCCGTAATGGACGACCGTCTGCGATGATGAGGAGGAGGAGGAGAGCGAAGGGTGAGCAGCCTGTCGCGAGACAGACCGAACTGTCGCTCAAGTGGGCGAGCTGCAGGCTGAGTCGAGTGAAGCGAGTGCGCACCTTTGCGACCTCGATGGCCTTGGAGATGCGCTCCTGCGAAGCGAGGCGAGAGTGAGGTGAGCCGGGGTCACGACGAGGAGAGGGGCGGGACGACGTCGGGACAAGGGAGGGAAGGGATGGGCGGCGCACCTTGTTGTCCTCGGAGAGACCGACGAAGCCAAACATGGTCCTGGTGCGGGTAGAGGGGGTTGGAGAGAGCCGAGGACGAGACCCATCTCATCTCGACAGCCTCACCTCCAGAAAACTACTCGCACCGCTCCCTGGTCACTAGAGCCACTAGCGTGCACTCTCTCCAGCTCTACTCTACCCAACACAGCCGACCGGCGCACCCGTCCCACCCTTTGCCACCTCGCCCTCGCCCGACCCCCCGGCCATGCTCATCGCCCGCCAGGCCACCCGTCTCGCCTCGAGGAGGGCTTCCGCTCCCTCGGTCGGCACCGTCCGCCTCCTGCGCTCCACCCCGGGCCAGTCGCCCCCCGACTCGGCCCAGAGCCAGACCCCTCAGCCCGCCAGTCCGCTCCCCGACTCGTCGTCGTCCACCTCGGCCCCTCGCGAGACCCAGACCGGCGCCACGGCCTCGGCCGACGACGTCCCTCCCCTCAGCAGCACCGACGCCCCCACCGCCGCCGACGCCCCGAGCCCGGCCTCGCAGGTCCCGCCCGTCAACGCCTTGTCGCAGCGCCAGAACTCGCTCGCCGAGGCCTTCCTCGACCTGCACCCGGACGTCTCGCCGCGCACCGACGAGGAGCGCCAGGGGAGCCAGTTCCCGGGCGAGACGACGGGCGCAAAGGCGCGCGGCGCGGGCAAGTCGTCGATCGAGAAGAAGCGCGCCTTCCTCGCGCGCGCGGCCGGTCTCGCGACGCTCGGCGGCCTCGCGTGGGCCGTGTACGACCTCGGCAAGGACTGGGACGACGACGAGGAGAAGAAGAAGATGTTTGCCCGGAGCGACGACGCGCAGGCCATCGAGGAGGCGCAGGAGGGAGGCTGGGCCGGTTGGTGGGGCAGGCTCAAGATCCGTGCGGCCGACCACCTCGACGTGCGTCCCCCTCTCTCTCTCGACGTCCTCGTCCCTTCCCTGACCTCGTCGTTAACGCCCGCAGTACCTCAACAAGCCGGCATGGGACCCCCTTCTGCCGCCGCCCTTGCCCGAGCCTCACTACCGCCCGTACACGCTCGTGATCGACCTCGAGGACATGCTCACGCACGACAACTGGGACGTGCGTCCCCCTCTCTCGTCTCTCGTCCCTCGCCCTCGTTGACTGACGCAGTCACCTCTCGCAGATCGAGCACGGCTGGCGGACAGCCAAGCGCCCGGGCGCCGACTACTTCCTCGCCTACCTGTCGCAGTTCTACGAGATCGTCCTCTTCACCACCCTCCCGTCTTATGTGCGTCCCTCTCTCTCTCTCCCGTCCCGCCCTCTCCGGTCACAAAGACGTCGTCCTGACTCTCGCGCACTCCCTCGCCCACAGCTCGCCATCCCGCAGATCGAGCAGATCGACCCGTACGGCGCCTACATCCCGTGGAAGCTGTTTAAGGAGGCGACGCGGTACAAGAACAACGCGCACATCAAGGACCTGTCGTACCTGAACCGGCCGATCGAGCGCACCGTCATGCTCGACGTCGACCCGGAGCGGACCCAGCTCCAGCCCGACAACTCGATCGTGCTCAAGCGGTGGGAGGGCACCCGCGGCGACGCGACCGCCAACGAGCTCGTCGCCATGATCCCGTTCCTCGAAGCTCTCGCCATCAAGGGCGTCAAGGACGTGCGCCCCGTCATCAAGCACTACGAGGGCAAGCACATCCCGACCGCGTACGCCGAGGCCGAGCTCAAGGCCAAGCAGGAGCTCCTCGACCAGTGGGAGGCGCAGAAGAGCGACACGAGCGTCAAGGGCTGGATCGGCTCGCTCTTTGGCGGCCTCACCAAGGTGCGTCCCTCGCTCTCTCTCTCTCTCCAGCCTTCGTCCCCTCGAGACTGACTCTCGCTCTCTTGTGTGCAGGGCACTATCCGCGATGCCCCGCCCGAGACGGACGTCGAGAAGGTGCGCAAGACGGCGCAGAAGCTGTACCTCGACGAGCAGAAGTACTGGCGCGACAACGCCGAGACGATCAACGCCCAGATCGAGGAGGACAAGCAGCGCCAGCTCAAGGAGATGTCGAGCTCGCTCATCGGCATGATGGGCCTCAAGCCGCCGGCGCCGCCGCAGCAGGCGTGAGTCACGAGTCGAGGCGAGGGACGAGGAGCGAGGGAGTGTGTATATTCGCAGAGGGAGACTCGCAACAAGCAAATCTGTACGACCGTCGCCGACCCATTGTACCACCCCCTCCCCTCGTAGTCGTCTGCTGCAACCTGCCCTCCTCTCCCATCTCTCGGACCGTCGTGAGCGGCCCCGAGAGCGCTTGCGACCTCGCTCTGGCTCGTGCGCTTCGAGTTGTCGAGCTGCGAGGGTGCGGCTTGGCGATGTCGTCGGGGTGGAAGGTGCTGTGGCGGACCTGCATGCGTCGGAGGGACAGGGAGAGAAAGAGAGTCAGTGAGGTTGCTCGGGACGAGGAGAACGGCTGCTTGTGCTCTTGAAGCGGGAGGGGGGCCAAAGGATCAGATCTGGCCTAATGTGTCGCCATGTCGAGCGCCTCGTCCTCGCCGATCCAGTCGAGCGCACCGCGCCGCCGGAACGCACAGCGCGAGGGAAGGGTTGGCGACGGCGAGTGAGGTCCGTCGAAGAGGGAGGGCAGGACGAGAGGCGCCACGAGAACTCGGATATCCATTCTGTGTGTGTCATCGTGTCGAGAGGGGCCCTCCTGCTTCGCGTTCGAGTGAGAGAGAGCTCACCTCGAGGTTCGAGTGCGAGTCGAGCGGTCGGGGCGAGGGCTCAGCCGGCGGGGATGCCGCGCTTGTGGTGCTTGACGGCGGCGAGGCTCATGCTCATGGTGACGAGGACGAAGCCGAGGAACTTGAAGAAGGCGGTGCGCGAGTACTCGCGCTCCTCGAGAGGCGAGCGGAACGAGGCGAACTGGACGGTGGGGACGGGGTCAGCGCGGGGCACGCACGAGGGAGGGGAGGAGAGGGTGCGCACAATGTTGCGCAGGTTGGGCAGAGCCATGGCGGTGTTGGTCGAGCGAGTCGAGTGACCGTCCTGGACGAGACGTCGAGCGACAACGACGCTTGGCTCCACCGCCGCGCCCGCTGCAGCACTAGCCGCTCCCGCTGAGCCAGCTTGCTCCCTCTCGTTCGCACTACAATGGCTATCGACAAGCGCGTCGTCGTCCTCGGCACCGGCGGTGAGCCCCAGCCCTCACACTCTCCCCCTCCCCCCCACTTCCGAGGCCTGACTCTTCCCTCTCGCCCCTCGCCTCGCAGTGGTCGGCCTTTCGTGCGGCCTCGTCCTGTCCCGACAAGGCTACCGCGTCCACTTCATCGCGCGCGACTTGCCCGAGGACTCGACCTCGCAAGGCTTCGCCTCCCCCTGGGCGGTCCGTCTCCTCGGCCTCAACCCTCCCATTCTTCCCTGTTTATAGACCCGAGCTGACCCTCTCGAGTACGTGCACGCAGGGCGCCAACTGGACGCCGTTCTACTCGCGGGACGAGGGCCCTCGCCAGGCCAAGTGGGAGGAGGCCACCTTTGCTCGCTGGGTCTCGCTCGTCCCGTCCGGCCTCGCCATGTGGCTCAACGACACGCGCCGCTACGCCGACACCGACGCCGGCCTCCTCGGTCACTGGTACCGCGACACGGTCCGCAACTACCGCGAGCTCCCGCCGAGCGAGCTGCCCAAAGGCGTCGCGGCCGGCGCCGCGTACGACACCCTGTCGGTCAACGCGCCGCTGTACTGCCAGGCGCTCGCGAGGGAGCTGCAGACGCTCGGCGCGACCTTCGAGCGCAGGTCGGTCTCGTCGATCGAGCAGGTGTTCGAGGGCCAGGACGACATTGCGCTCGTCGTCAACGCCACCGGGCTCGGTGCGTCCTCTTTCGCCGACCTGTCCTTCTCCTCTCCTCGAGCAGAGTCGCTCACCGTGTCTTCGAGTGTTTGCAGGCGCCAAGTCGATCGCTGGCATCGAGGACTCGGCGTGCCACCCAGTGCGAGGCCAGACGGTGCTCGTCAAGTCCGGCTGCAAGCGCTGCACCATGGACTCGTCGAGTGCGTCCCCTCGCGTCCTCTTTCGGTCTTGGTTCCGGACGAGACTGACGCTGCGCTCGTACAGACCCTGAGGCGCCCGCCTACATCATTCCGAGGCCTGGCGGCGAGGTCATCTGCGGCGGCACCTATTTGGTCCGTCCCACTCTCTCTCTCGCTCTCTCCCGACGCTCGTGCGAGACATGCCCTGACCTTGCTTCCGCCCATCCTCACGCAGGTCGACGACTGGGACCTCTCGCCCTCGGCCTCGACCGCGCAGCGCATTCTCACCCAGTGCCTCGCGCTCGACCCGTCCATCTCGACCGACGGCACGCTCGACGGAATCCACATCCTGCGGCACAACGTCGGGCTGCGCCCTGCGCGCACCGGCGGACCGCGCGTCGAGGTCGGCAAGCTCACGCTGCCACTCGTGCGCTCGACCGAGCCGGGCACGGCGCTCGCGCTCGGAACGGCTCGCCCTGCTCCTGCGGGCGCGTCGAGCGAAGCGGTGGGTGCGCCGAGCGAGGCGGTCAAGCGCGAGGTGACGCTCGTGCACGCGTACGGGTTCTCGAGCGCCGGCTACCAGCAGAGCTGGGGCGTCGCGCAGGACGTGCTCGGGCTCGTCGAGGGCGAGATCGGGCCGCCTCGAGCCTGGTGGACGCAGAGGGGCAAGCTGTAGTGCGGGTCGTGCGCATCGGAGCGAGTTTGTGTCGGCCTTCGCAAGTTGGCTCGAATCGCGGTGGCGGCGCAGCTCCCTCAACCTCTTCTCTCTCTTCCCGGACCGTCTCGCCGACAGTGAGCGCATGTCGAGACGCTCTTGTGCACGTACGAGAGCCGTCGCTCGGCTTCTTCTCGAGAGAAGAACCGCGAAGCGAGCGCTCATCCCTCGTCCAGAGCTGCTCGCAGGATGGCAGCTTGCGGACGACAGTCTCGTACGAGCCGAGCTGCGCTTTGACTTGGGTCCTGCGCAACCCGAAGCTGCGACGAGTTTCCGCTCGCTCTCGGCGAAGCGACCCCGAACGATCGCTCGTTCCGGCGCCGCTCTCTTTCTCGCACCTTGCTCTGCTCTGCACTGCATCTCGACTGCACCTCGCACGACACCACCACCGCACCACATCCCCCCCGTCCAACCACCAGCATGGTCCAGGTGCGCCTCGTCTCCTCCTCATCGCCTCCTCCGCTCCGTCGACTGACATCACAGCCTCGCCCTCTCCTCCCTCGCCCGCCCTCCCTGGTGCCCGCTCGCAGCAAACCGTCGACCCGAACGACCAGTCGCAGCACTACCGCGCCACCGTCGCAGGCGGCGCCAAGGGCGGCCTCGCCGGCCTCGCCGTCGGCGGTGCAGGAGCTGTGGCGCTCCAGCGTGCGGGCGTCAAGGGCTTCACCCAGCTCACGCTCCCGCTCAAGGCTTTTGCTGTCACGTGCGTCCCTCTTCCCCTGGTCCCGATTTCTCTGTGGCGCGAGCTGACCCTCTTGCCCTCCCTCCCCTCCTCACCCTCCTCGACCCGCTCGACCGTTCCGCACATCCACGCACGCAGAGCACTCGGCACGGCCGGCTTCATCATCTCGGCCGACAAGGCGGCGCGCGAGTTCGAGCTGTCCAAGTACGCGACGGGCTCGGGCACGGAGCTCGAGCGCATCTCGCACGAGCAGCAGCGCCTCGAGCAGGAGGCCGGGATCGCGCCCGGGTCGAAGAACAAGGGCGCGGCGGGACCGGTGAGCACCAAGGAGGCCGTCATCGAGTGGGCCAAGGAGAACCGGTGGACGGCGATGGGCGTGACGTGCGTCCCTCCTCTTCCTGTTTCTCAACCTCGGACGACACTGACTCTTGCCCGACGATGTCCCGCAACAGGTGGGCCGGCTCGATGGCTGCTTCGGGCGCATATATCGCCGCGACGCCGCTCTCGTTCGCGCAAAAGCTCGTCCAGGTGCGTCCCTCGCTCTCTCCCTTTCTGCACATCCCTCTCTGACGCCTGCTTTCGTCGTACAGGCGCGCATGGTCTCTCAGGGCGTCACCGTCGCCGCCCTCATCGCCTCAGCCGGCCTGAGCCAGATCCCGAACGCGCAATCGGGCAAGTCGGACGACCAGATCAAGCGCGAGGAGCGCGAGGACGGCATGTACGCCTGGAAGAAGGGCTCGCCGCACACGCGCAGCGACGCCAAGACGACCAACTGAGCACGCGAGCGAGCACGTTTGCCGGTTGCGCTCCGGCAACGCTCGAGCGACTCGGTCGAAGCCACCAACCTCCGACTCTCGACCTGTACCATCCATAGATCTTTGTCCGCCTGCAGTACATACATACAGCCTCGCTCGAGTATCTACAGAGAGAGCGAGAGAGCATCTCGATCGCGGCAAAGAGAGACGAGAAGAAACCGCGAGGCCGCACCGACCCTCCCTCGCCATCCAGCTCGGCCCTCGCTCACAGCTTGGCCTTGATCCGCCCCCGTCCGACCGCCTCGTCCCTGACCGAGTTGACGAGCGTCCCGCACCCCTCGACGAAGCACCGCACGTCGTCGCCGTCGCGCATGAACGGGCTCTGGTCAACGACGTCGCCGGGCGCCTTGCGGCCGAGCGCGATCGGGGACCCGGTGAGGATGAGGGACCCGGCGGGGAGGGTCGTGCCGTGCGAGAGACGCGCGATGAGCTCGGGCTGCAGGAGGGACGAGGGGAAAGGGTGGGCGCGAGCGCGAGGTCAGGTCGAGTGCGAGAGGGAGAGATCCCGAAAAGGCGGACGAGAGTGGGAGGGAGAGAGGACGCACGATCTTGATGACGAGGTCTGCCGTCGTACCCTTCTGCGCGAGCTTGCCGTTGACGTGCGTCGTGATCGTGAGCTTGTGCGGGTCTGCGCCGAGAGCTTCTGGCGAGACGAGGCAAGGGCCGAGAGGGCACCACGCTGCAGACGGCGAGCGTGTCAGTCTCGTACTGCGTCGTATCGGCGACGAGATCGAGGGGACACACTGTCGTAGCTCTTGCCCATGCCCCACTGGACGCCCTTTGCGCACAGGCCGCGCGAGGAGACGTCGTTGACTGCGGGCGAGGGGCGTCGTCAGCTCCTGAGCGGGGCAGGAGAGTGACGAAATACACTCACCGACGCAGTAGCTGTGTGAGATGTGGACGAGAGTCAGGAGAGGTGCGACCTGCGCGACCGCGAAAGGAGAAAGGCGGACGCACCCGCCGACGTAGCTCATGGCGTCGTCCTCCTTGACGTCCTTGGCGTCCTTGCCGAGCACGACGCACAGCTCGACCTCGTAGTCGTTCTTCTCGCCGTCGGCGAGCTTGGGGAGCACGATGGCGTCGCCTGGACCCGCGAGCGAGTTGGTCGCCTTGAAGAAGACGACGGCGACGTCGGGCTTGGGCTGCGGCTTGGTCGGGTCGGCAGAGTACTGGAGGCCCATGCCGCGGATCGAGGGGACGTGGTGCGGGGCGAGTGGCGGGAGGAGGCGCTGGACGGTGAGGCTGCGGCTCGAGGACGAGGGAGAGGAGGTCCAGGGGGACGACTGGTCGGCGAGCGGGCGAGCCGTGATGCGCTCGCCTTGGGCGTACAGCAGGCCGAGGTCGCCTTGCTGGTCAGGCTCGCCGTAGTAGGTCTGTGGGCGGACAGAAGACGGTCAGCCTTCGGGAGGTGGGGACGAGTGGAGGAGAGGGGGAGAGGAAGGGGAAGCGCACCTTTGCGTCCTCCTTTGCGACGAAGCGGACAAGGCGAGACCAAGCAGGCGCAGCCATTGCGTGTGTAGTGTAGCAGACCAAGCAGGAGGAGAGAGCGAGAGAAGGGCAAGTTGGTCCGCGAGTCGCCGTCGGCCCGTCGAGCCGCTCTCGCGCCCACCCTCCACCCACGCTCGCTCCTGAGCACACAGACGCAGCGTGGGCAAGTCCCACACAGGCTGTGGACCACGCGGCAGCCGTCCTCGCTGCGCTCCGCACCTCCGCCGAGCCGCCCCAGCTTCGTCGCGATGACGACCTTCTCGTCCCTCCACCACCGACCACCTCGTCCAAGGACCGCTGAACCACCCCGGCCCACTCCCACAACCACCTTCGTCCCCGCCCGTGCGCTCGGCGTCTTCGCCCACACCGCCCGCACCTCGCCCGCATCCACCGACGTCGCAGCCCGCCCGTTCAACAGCTCGAACCGCTCTCCCGCCAGGCTCAGGAGGTCTAGCTGCGTCGAGCGAGGTGCTCGCTCCGCATTGAGGAGCCGGGCCGGTGAGGCGGGCGGCCAGAAGCAGCGCCAAAGCAGGCGAGGTGAGCCGAGGCGGACGAGCGCGGGCAAGCGGCGGCAGGAGCAGCGCTGTGCGCGGCAGCGTATGCTCTGAGGGCGAGCACGGAACGGGACGGCGAAGCTCGCTGGCTTCGTTTGCGCGGTGGCTGGTGGCGCGACTCGTCGACGCTCGCTCGTGCTCGCCGTGCATGCCGCACGGCCGTGGCTCCATGCCGGCCAAGGCTGCGCTGCAACAAGCTCTAACTACCCGTCCTGCTGCCGCACGCTTGGCGCTCGCTGCACCGACGCAGCCGGGTCGTGCTCTCGTCGTCTGTCCGCTGCGGGTGGCGCGCTCGTGCGCCGGCGGCCTCCCACTCTCCTGCAGGTCCCGCCGCCAAGCGCCGCCCAGAACCGCTGCGGGCACACACTCTCGATGAATCGGCAAAGACGCGCACAGGAGCTGGCGTGCTCGATCGTCGTGCGGCGCCCGTGTCCGCGGCATGGCATCGCTCGAGGTCGTGCTCGCGTCGTCTGCGCTTTCGACGGCCGGTCGAGGGGCAGCCATGGAGCAGCAGTGCCGGCGCGCAGGAGGAACGAGCGCATGTGCGAGGAGTCGGGCGCACGTCGAGGTTATCGAGGCGGGAGCGGTCGCGTCGGGCTCCTAGACCGCCTTTTGCCCACGTAGTTTCGTTTCGTTCGAGTTGCAGCGATCGGATCGTCGTACCGACAGTATCGCTGCGCAGAGAGACGCTCGGGAAGGCTCAGCTGGTGGCCATGAAGCCGAGCCTTCCGTCGACGGCTGCTGCTGAGCGCTGAGACGAGTGTCACCTCGCTCTTCGAACAACGCTAGCCGCTCTCTCGACAGCGCTGAGCCCTCGAGCCGCCAATGGCCACAGCAGCACCCGTCGCACACCTGACGGCGCTCCTCGCCCCGCCGTCGGTCGACCAAGCCCGCACCTCCGCACGCGGCCACCTCTCGTCGGCCCTGCCGTCGCCGCTCACGGCCTCGCAGCTCGGTCCGACCCTCGCCAAGCTCCTCGAGCAGCAGCAGGCCCGCGCAGCCCAACTCGAGCGCGACCTCGGGGCGTCGCGGGACCAGAGCGCCGCCCTGCTCACCTCTGCGCGGGGCCACCTCGAGCGGGTCAAGCAGCGCACGGGCGCGCTCAAGGCGGGGCACGCGCAGGTCGACGCGGGACTGCGCAGTGCGCGCGACAAGCTCGTGTCGGGCCTCGAGGCGCGCGACGAGGACGGCGCCGGCCAGACGCTGCGAGAGCGGCTCGTCGAGTTGAGCGTGCAGCGCAAGGAGCTCGAGGCGGCCAGGACTTGGTTCGGCGCCGTCGCAAGGGCAGAAGAACTCGGGTGCGTCGCCGGCCTCTCCCTCTCCAGCGGCCGCACACCCCGTACTGACCTCCTCGCCGTCGTCACAGCTTCACCGTCCTCCGCTCGCTCGAAGCAGGGTCGCTCCCGCAAGCCTTCCGCGCCTACGTCGGCCTCGTCGAGTACATCAAGGCCGTTTATGCCGACAGCGACTCGGTCAAAGGCGCTCAAGGCGGTGCGGGCCTCGTGGCCCTCACCTCGCACCTCGTCGGCATGGCCAACTCGGTGTGGAGCTCGCTCGTGCGCGTCCTGTCCAGGTGCGTCCCCGCCTGCCTTTCTCGCACGACGATCTCGAGCCTGACCCTACCGCCTGTTCGCAGCCGACTACTCGGCAAGCTCGAGGTGCTCGGGTGGCCCCAGCCGTTCGAGGAGGCGCTCGACCCGTACGAGGACGCCAAGGTCGCCGAGTTCCAGACCGCCTTTGCCGACCTTCTCACGCTCGAGCTCGTGTGCGTCATCTGTCCCCCTCTCGACGAGCCTCGGCGCCCGTGAGCTCATCCTCCTTCACCACCCACCGCCACAGTCAAGCCAACAACCCGATCCCGGGCCCGCCCAAGACCGGTGTCCTCGCGTCGACCAAGCCCAAGCCTCTTCTTGCACTCGCGCCGCTCGTCCACCCGTTGCTGCTGCGCTTCAAGTGGCAGTTCGACGGCGACAGGAGCACAAACCGCATCGACAAGGTGCGCCTCACTTTCTCCTCGTCCTGGGACCTTCTGCTCTCTCTCTCAAGCCGCCTAACGAGTCGTCCTCTGCGCCGCAACAGCCCGAGTACCCGCTCTCGCACGTCCTCAACCTCCTCACGGCGCACGAGCGCTTTCTCGGCGAGGACATCCAGTACCTCCTCGACTCGAACGGCTTCGAGCACATCGACGCCATCGTGAGTATCTCGCACTCGCCTACTGTGAGTACGACACACTGACTCTCTCTTTGCGCCGCAGAACGAGTTCACGTCCCTGCTCCTTCCGCCTCTCGCCTCTCGGCTTCGGCACCACCTGCCGCAGCTCCTCTCGATGCCGCCCGTCCTCGCGCACACGGTCTACCAGGTCGTCGAGTTCGACCAGCAGCTGCGCAGCCGTGGTTACCGCCCGAGGACGTGGCCGACCGTCCTGCGTCCGGACGAGGTCCCGCCCGAGGAGGACGAGAGCGAGTGGGAGGGCCTCGGCGAGACGATTCTCGGACGCGACGAGTGGTTCGGCCGATGGCTCGACGGCGAGCGCGAGTGTGCGTCCCTCTCTCTCTCTCTCTGGACTCGTCGATGATGATCACCCCCTGGACCGGGAGGAATGAAGGGGGGAGCGATCCGAGACATCTCCTCGCCCAGGCCTCGTCGCGCCAGTCCTGATCATGTCCTCTTCCTCGCCAGCAGTTTTCGACCAGCGGTATTACGACTGCATCACCGCGACCGACGCGTGGCACGTCGTCTCGGAGGAAGACTTTGACGCCGGCGAGAGCGGCAGCGGGACGAGGCCGACAAATTCCGCGCTCAGGGTCAAAGAGCTCGCAGAGCAGCTCGCCGGTGCGTCCATACACCTCTCTGCGACGATCCCTGAGACGAGAGAGCCCCCTCCTGACCCGCCCCATCGCGTCGGCCCGCAGAACGATACCGCCCGCTCCCTCTGCGCCACACCCTCCCGTTCCTCCTCTCGCTCCACCTCCCTCTCCTCCAGTCGTACGCCGCACGTATCACGTCGGCGCTCGACGCGTTCGAGTCGTTGTCGTTCGGCATCCTCCCTGGCGCGCTCGGCCAGACGACGGCGGCGACGGCGGGCGTTGGCGGTGTCGTACGGCTCGTCCGGGCCGGCGTCAGTGCGAGGTGGATGAGTGAGCGGTGCGAGGAGTGGGGCGAGGACGCTGTGCGTCGCAGTCTTTCTCCTCGTCTCGCCGACAGAGGATGGACGCGCACTGACCCTGCTCGAGGCGCGACCCGCAGTTCTTCCTCACGCTCTACGAGTACCTCTCGACGGCCGCCGCGACGCCGGGCAAGCTCGACGACACGCTGCAAGATGCCGCCGAGGACGTGCTCGACAACAGCGAGGGCACAACGTTCGACCGCGAGCGCAAGACGTTCGAGTCGCTCGCCGAGCGCAGCGACGAGCTCATCGTGCGGCACTCGGTCCGCGAGGTCGTCAGCGACCTCAAGCCCTACTTCAACAAGTGCGCCTCGTCTCTCTTTCCGCCTGCAAGCGACCGCACCTGACATTGTCCTTGCGCGTGCAGGCGATGGGACGTCGCGAGCGGCGAGGACGACTCGGCCGACCTTTCCCTCAGCCCCGAGCTCATCTCGCCCCTCTCGCTCCTGTCGTCTCTCCTGTCGACACTCGTCCAGTCGTGCCCGCCCTCGACCCGCACGACCCTGTACCGCCGCATCGCCGCCGGCCTCGCCCAAGCCCTTTTCGACCGCCTCCTCGTCTCGCACGGCTGGACCGAGTCGTCGGCGCGGCAGCTCCAGTACGACCTGCAGCACGGCTTCCTCGTCGCGGCGCGCGAGGCGGGCATGCCGCAGAAGGGCCTGCAGCGAGGGTGGGACGTGGCGCGAGCCGGCGCGACCGTCCTCGCGCTCCCGGCCATGGCGAGCCAGCAGGGCGGGTACGCTCCCGGCGGCGAGTGGACCTTTTCAAAGGTCATGCAGGTCGTGTTCGACGACGACAGTGCCGGCGCGGCGGGGGAGGAGGGCGGCAGGTTCGCCGAGGTCATGGACGACTTGGGCGTCGGCGAGGCGCTGTCGAGGGCCGAGGTGCAGCAGCTCATGCGGCGCAGGCCCGAGTGCTGGAGATAGCGTGTCATTGCAATTCTCGTCACCCTCTCTCGATTTTCTGTGTTGAGCGAGCGAGAGCTCGTCGAGAGAGGCTGACTTGAGAAGGCCGCCCTCTCGCTCTCGCTCGCACGGACCTCGAGAGACAAGGAGGCGGCTCTAGGTTGTGCATGTCCACCGTGTGCTGTTCCGACCGAGACTACTCAAGTTAAGAGGCTTCGAGCCAGAAAGGAAAGGGGTACAACACACAGCGTGGCGCACGGTGACATGGGCGAGGGAAGGAAGAGGAGGGGGGACGAGGGGAATGGGGCCAGCTCGCCGCAGCCGAGGTGGGTTCGACGGTCGAACAGACCGTCGGCAGGGGCTGGAGGAAAGGCCAAGGGACTGGCGGCGACGGGAGGACGGCGAACGAGGGCACAAGTCCGTGTAGGGTGAGGATAACGAGGGGAACGAGGCGAAGGACGAATGAGGGGTAGAGCCGAGGGACCTTGCCGAGTTAGGCGCCGTAGCAGAGCACAGCCTGTCGGTCTTGGGTGCGCTTGCTGTAGTAGCCGGGCGGGCAGTCTGCGACGCGAGAGGGCCACGTCAGATCGGCGACGATGAAGTGGAAAGGCGAGGAGAGAGGGCGACGCACTGAGTTGGCAGTTCCTGTTGCGGCACTGCGGCTTCCCGATGCCGTTGTACGACCCCGGGCACACGTTGCCGACGGCGCCGCAGTTGCTCGGCGACGTGACGAGGCTGACGCACGTGCCCTGTGGCGTCGCGACATAGCCGTTGGCGGTGTCGCACACGAGCGTGCACACGTTGGCGCCGGTGCAGAGGAACGCGCCGTTGTCCGTCGACCCGCACGTAGTGCTGCCGCACGACGAGGAGCTCTGGATGCAGACGCCGCCGGCGAGGAAGTAGCCCGGCTGACAGCCGACTGTGCGAGGGAACGTGCGAGGAGCGTCAGGCTGGGTCGAGGCAGGACCCGAGAAGGAGGGAGAGAAGACTTGCCCTCGCACAGGTGAGTGACGGGGTCGCAGATGGCGGCGCCGTTGGCCGGGATGTCGTTCGGGTCCGTGACGGCCTTGGCGCACACCTTGCCTGTCGCGATGCGCAGCAAAGTCAGTCACGGGCGCACAGGTAAGAGAGAGAGAGAGAGAACGAGAGACGCACTCTGGCCACAGCGGTAACGCTTGAGGACGCGGGCAAAGAGGGCGCGACGGGCGAGCAGGCTCTTCGTGACACCCTCGCGCTCGTACGTCTCGGTGATGTGCCGCTTGAGGAGGGCGTGGGCCGCGTCGTGCTGTTCTCCTGCGCCGCGCCTCGCCTTCTTTGCGGCGGCCAGCTTTGCGCGCTTGACGCGGGCCGCCGACTTTTCGCGCGACTCGGGCGAGCGCTTCTCGACAGGCGACGTGTTCGAGTAGAGCGACGGCTGCGACGTGGAGCGGTGAACGAGATCGTTCCCTGTGTGTTGGAAGGATGGGCGCCCTGTCAGCTTGACGTCCTGCGGGACGCAGGCCGAGGAGGAGGAAGTGAGGACGAGGTCGGCTCACCTTGCAGCATGATGCCGGCTCGTGCGGTGGGTGCGAGGGCGAGAGCGACGAGGACAAAGGTCGACAGGAAAGCCTTGATCGACGGCATCTTGAAGGGAAGGACGAGGCGGGTGAAACGAGTGACTGGGAGATGAGGGAGACGAGGGAGACGAGGGAAGAGCGCCAGAGAGAGGGAAGCGGGACGAGAGGAGTGACGAGCACAGTGTTTGTTTGCAAGCATGTACAGCGCGTCTGAGAGCGCGCAGCCAAGAGTGTGCCTCGAGACGACTCCTCTCGCTTCGCGTCCGAGTTGAACGACCGGGAGCGGAGCGCGGGAAGGACCTTCTGTGGCTCCTGTCACAGGTTCGGTTCTCGCCGCTGCACGAAGCTGGCGACGACAGATTGCGCTGCGTATCGGCGCTATCTGGCTCGCGAAGAAAAGGAGAAGTGGACGCAGACTCGAACTCGCAAACGCACTCGGCGTGCTCGTCTCGACGCGACTCGCGTTCCCACGTTCGCTTTCCTACCTGCGTCTGCGTACCTCGAGCTGCTCGATGCGGTAGGCGCTGCGCGGTCCTGCCGGTGTGAGATCGCGCCCGAATGGAAGCCTGAACCATCCCCGACCTTCCCAAGTCCGCGCACGCACCTCTCCGTGTCCGTCGTCGACAGCGAGCGACTGACGTGCTCCTCGCGCTCGGTGGCTGTGTGCGTCCTACGTATCGCTTCCGAGGCGCGCTTGTGCCATTCCGCGGCGTCGCCGGGCCCGAGCCCCGTTCGCGGACGGGCCGGCAGCGCGCTCGCACCCCTCGACTTTCTCCGTCTTTCAGGAAGCGAGCCAGAACGCACGCCTGAGAGCTCGACCATACACGACCGTGCATGCGACTAGAGAGAGGAAGCAGGACGAGACCGGCGGTCGGCTGCACGGAGGCGCAAAGCGAGAGAAAGCTCGAGGAAGCCCAACTTGAGAAGGTCGCTTTCTCGGCTCTCTCGAGGTGGGAGAGACGGGGACGGTGATTCTAGGATTTACAGGTTCACCGCTATGTGCGCCCTAAATAAAGTGAGGGAGAGAAGGAGGTACAGGTGCCGTAAGGGCGAAGGAGAGTGGAAGGACTGCGGTACTGCTGGAAGCGCTAGAAGAACAAGTGAGGGGATGTGCTGGCCCGTCCGCCCTTGGCTCGAGTCCCAGCAGCCTGTCGCGCGCCGTCGACGTGTCCCTCGAAGGAAAGAGTGGGAAGGAACGAGTGGGAGGTGGGCGGGGAGGGTGAGGGGAGGGAGGGAGGGAGCGAACGTGGACCGGGTACCCAGATACAGCGAGCGAGGAGGACCTCGAGCTTATGCGCCGTAGCAGTAGAGCGAAGAGCCGTCGAGGGTGCGACGAAGCGTAGTGCCGTTCGGGCAGTCTGCGCGAGGGGGAAAGAGAAGGTCAGCTCGCGGCCCATGTTCGAGGCGCGAGGGCGAAAGGAGGGGACGCACTGAGGCGGCAGACGCCGTTGCGGCACGAGGACGAGCCGACGCCGTTGTACGAGCCCGGGCAGACGTTGCCGACGGCGCCGCAGTTGTCGGGCGACGAGCGGATGCTGATGCACGTGTTGTCGGCGGTCGCCATGTAGCCCGACGCGCGGTCGCAGATGAGGGTGCACTGGTTGGTGCTCGACGGGCAGATGAAGCTGCCGTTCGGGGTCGAGCCGCAGACCTGGCCGCCGCACGTCGGGACGTTGGCGATGCAGGCGCCGTTCTGGAGGGTGAAGCCCTCGGCGCAACCGACTGCGGACAGGCTCAAGCTCAGTCAGGGCTCAGGCTCGTCTGGAAAGAAGGGGGAAGAGCGGCGACGCACCGGCGCAGAGGTGAGAGATCGGGTTGCAGACGGCGCGGCCGTTCGAGGGAAGGTCGCTCGCCGAGGTGACGGCCTTGGCGCAGACACGGTCTGTTGGGGGGAGCGAGCCGGGTCAGCTACGCCGCTGCAGAGAGAGACAGGCTCGGGGGAGAAGAGGACGCACCGGTACCGCACCGGTAGCGCTTGAGGGCGCGAGCGAAGATGGCGCGGCGCTCGAGGTCACGCTTGGTGACGCCCTCGCGAGCGTGCATCTCGTCGATGTGGCGCTTGAGGAGGGCCTGGCTCTCGTCCTGAGCAGCCATGGCGCGCTTGGCCTTCTTAGCGGCGGCGAGCTTGGCGCGCTTGACGCGGGCCGACGACTCCTTGCGCGACTCGGTCGAGCGCTCGACGAGCGCCTCGTTGGTGTAGAACGACGGCTGCGACGAGCGGCGGACGAGGTCGTTGGCTGCAAGGACGTCGACGAGATAAGGAGAGGGGACGGGCGACGGCAGAGGTCAGCTCGTTGCGCTACGTCGACGAGGAGAGGGGGAGAGAGGCTCACCCTGGACCGGCGTGGCCTGAGCGAGGGGCGAGATGGCGAGGGCCGCGAGGGCGAACGCGGCGAGGCAGGACTTGATCGAAGGCATGATGGACGGAAAGGAGAGGAGGGATCGAAGGCACTGAGGTGGCGAGGCGAGGACGAGGAGGAAGTGAGGGAAAGAGGAGAGAGGGCGGGTCGGCTCGAGCGGGTGGACAGGGAGGGGCGAGGGAGAAAGAGAGCGTGTGAAGGAATCGACGCTGGGAAGGGCTCGATGGAAGAACGGGGGCGCGGAGGAGAATTGTGACCACGAAATGGAGCTTGGTGGTGGGAAGTCCGCCCAGCTCGCTCGCACGCGTGGGTTGCGAGGTCAACGTTCTCCGCGATCGAGCGAGAGGCACCTTCCGCTGTGGGCCTCGAAGGACTCGACGCTCGCCGATAAAGCCCAACGGACAAAACCGACGACCTGCCGCACTGGGGAGGCCCGACCGCGCTCGCCCCCCTTGGCAGGCCGGCCGACGGTGGAAGTGCGGAGGCCCCGGCCGCAGGCCGGTTGCTTCGCTCGCTTCTCCAGGTGTGATGGACCGCATGCTCTGCCGGCCAGCGGGGCATCGACCCACGCTGGGTTAGATGCGCCCGAGGTGCGCGCCTCTCCCCAGACTGGTTCGACCTGCGCTCGGCCGCGCGCCGTACGTCGCGGGATCGTCCTCTTTGGACGCTCTCGCTGTCGCTGTCGCTCTCTCGCTCGGGCTGGGTCTGTGCGCGCTCGCCAGAGTGTTGCCCTGAATGCCGAGCTGCAGCGCGTGGCTCGCACCTTGCAAAGCCTCCCGGTCCGTAAAGCCAGCGAGATGCACCGCCGCACGCGGCCTTCATCAGGCGAGAGAGGCGGCCACGTTCGCCGAGGCGGCTTTCCGATTCGATTGGATCAATCGTGCGAGCGCAGCCTTGATCGGCTTCGTACGCCACGCTTTTCCCCGGGAAGTCTGCCCCTTGGCAACCGGTTCCGGCGAGGCGAGGCTGGCAGGCAGGCAGCAGGCGCCGACCGCCGACCGGGTCAGGCAAGGTTTGCGCTCGGCCCTTTGCCAGCGAGCACTTGCACCCCGGCCTGCTTGCAGCTTGCTCTTGACGACTCGCAGCTGCTGCTCATCGCTCGAGCCCGAGCTGTCCAGCCTCCACCACCGGACGACGCCTCGCCGACCACTCTCGGGTTGGGTCCGAGCGACCTCGCCAGGGAGGGCAACCTGCTCTAGCCCAGGCTGGCGCTCAAGGTTGCGCTGCGAGAAGGACCCCGAGCTATCCCACCTCTTCTCGCTCCGCAGTCGTCGCTGCCGCCGAGGCAGAAGACTTGACACAGGCCGCTCGGGCCTCGGGCGAACGCGACGTCGAGCTGCATCGACGGCTCGTTGCGCCCGCTCTCACGTCTGCTCGAGCATCTCACGGATCTCACTCGGCTCTTTGCGAGCCTGCACGACACCGCATGACCGCTAATCACGACGGCGAGAGTGGCCGGATCGGAGCCTTCCCAAGTCGCTCTTCGCCTTCTCAGCCTGCTCTCGCCCGCCGTTCTCATCTCGCGTCAACGAGCACACCTTGCAAGTTGAGCTCCTTTCGCTCTCTCGATGAACTCGGACTCGCTGCGGATGCTGTCAACACGGCGGCCTCGCCTTGCGAGGTCCGAGCTCCGACTTTCCCATCCGCCGCGAGGGAGGCTTGCTCGCCGGCGGCACAAAACGTCCTTTGCGCTGCGCCGCTTTCATCTGCTTCGCTCCTCGGCAGCGAGGACCGCTCGACGACCTCTTAACGTCACGTCGCGAGCCAGCTATCGACGCCTTTCCGCATCGCTTTTCCGGAAAAGGCGACGCTCCTGAGCTGCAAGGGTCCGGCACCGTCGACAGAGCAGACGCTCTGCAGCTCCACCTACTCGACACCGTACGCGCGAGTGGGCAAAGTGGAACCCTGGCGCGAGCGCATTCGAAGAGCGCTTTGTTCTGCGGCGGCAAGTGGCGAGACTCGGCGCGCGGTGGTCCGCCTGACGCGACCTTGACGGCGTGGCAGCAGGCGGTGTCACGACAAGCGGTTGATCGATGTTCTGGTACCGCACGGGCAAGTGCAGCGCGAGAGACGCAGCCGACGCAGTTGACCCGAGGCGCGACGAGGGTTGACATTGGCCGACGCGCCCGCGGCCCGCCCGGTTCGCGCCCGGCTTGCATAGCTCCGAGGAGATGGCGCTCTCGCCGTCTTTGCCTGGATTTTCTACGCATGGTGGGTGCGTCGTCGCAAGCTGATCATAGTCTCGCTCAGCCTGGTCAAAGGTCTGCGCCTGCGAGATGAGAGCGAGCCTCGGAACTTGGCTACGGCGGAACGCGACCAAGCTCGTCGCGGCGGTCCGCTCCACAGCACCCCCACACCGCGCACTGCTGCCCAGGTGTGCAGTTTGAGCCTGCGACAAGCACCCGACAAGCTCTCAGCCCCGCCCGCAACCTCGACCGGCCGCAGGATGGCAGAGTTCGCCCGCCTGGTCGTCCCGAAGCCGCCGCGCACCTCGACCGAGAGCCAGCAGCAGAAGGAATCGGTCTACTGGCGCAGCTTCAAGGTGAGCCCCTCCTTGTCCGTTCTCGCAAGCGTGCGGCGCCCACAGGGTGTGGTGACCCCGGCTCACCTCCTCATCTCCACCCTCCTCCCTTCGTCCGCCTGCCACAGTCCCCCACGTTCCTCAAGTCGTACGCGCCCATCACCCACGTCCACTTCTCGCCATCTTCGCCCCATCGCTATGTCGTCACGTCCGGGACCCGCCTCCAGATCTACTCGCCCAAGACCAACCGCGTCGTCAAGACCATCTCGCGGTTCAAGGAGACGGCGACGAGCGGCGAGATCCGCACCGACGGCAAGCTCTGCGTCGCAGGAGACGAGGGCGGGACGGTGCAGGTGTTCGACATCAACAGCCGCGCTATTCTGAGGACGATCCGCGCCCACAAGCAGTGCGTCCTCGCCATTCTCTCGCCAGCACGGCGGCACACGATCCTGACGTCGTCCCTATCCGCAACAGGGCCGTGCACACGACCAAGTTCTCGCCCGGCGCAGGGACGCAGATCCTCACCACCTCTTCCGACACGACCGTTCGCCTCTTCGACCTCTCGACCTCGGCTCCCCTCCGCACCTTCTCCTCCCACACCGACTACGTTCGCGCCGCCTCCTTCGTCCCTTCCTCTCCCTCACTCGTCTTCTCCGGAGGCTACGACTCGACGGTCCGGCTGTGGGACTCGCGCGTCCCCGACAGCGAGGGCAGCGGGTGCGTCTGGGTCGGCCGTCACGGCAAGCCCGTCGACGCCGTCCTCGTCGGCGACCAGGGCACGATGGCCGTGTCGGCCGGCGGGCCCATCATGCGCGTGTGGGACCTCCTCGGCGCGTCGACGTCGCGCTCGGGCGCGCTTGACGGCGGGTTCGACGTCGAGGGCGGCGCCAGTGGGGCGCGCGAGGACGACGTCGAGGAGGACACGGGCACGCAGTACTGCCTCAAGGCGTTGAGCAACCACCAGAAGGCGATCACGTCGCTGTGCTGGGCCGAGTCGGAGCAGGGCGAGAAGCGGGTGTTGAGCGGCGGGCTCGACGGGCTCGTCAAGGTGTACGACCCGCAGGAGAGTTGGCGCGTGCGGCACACGATGCGGTACGGCGGGCAGGTCATGAGCTTGGCGGTCTCGGTGCGTCCCCATCTCGCTCTCTTTCCCTGGTCCGCTCGCGTCGGCGACAGACCCTGACCCTCTTCCTCCTCCTCTTCCTCTTCCTGCCTCTCGTGCCGCAGCCCAACAACTCGCACCTCGTCGCCGGCCTCTCGGACGGCTCGCTGTCGATCCGCACCCGCGCTGGCGTGGGCCGGAAGGCGGGCGTGCCCGTCGAGAAGGTGACGCCCTCGTTCGACGCCATGCTCGCCGGCATGGGTCAAGGCGGCGTCGTCTACAGCGGCAAGCAGGCGGGCGAGGGGCTCAAGGCGACGTTCGAGGGCGAGGTCAAGGTGTCCAAGGAGCGGCGGCGCAAGCTCACCGAGTGGGACCGCATGCTCAAGAGCTTCCGGTACGGCGACGCGCTCGACTCGGTCATGCGCGGCGACGTGACGCCGGCGACGGCCTTTGCCCTCATGGACGAGCTCATCCGCCGCGACGGCCTGCCCATCGCGCTCGCCAACCGCACCGACCTCACGCTCGAGCCCGTCCTGTCGTTCCTCGTCAAGCACATCACGCACCCGCGGTACTCGACTCTCGCCGCCGACATCGCGAGCGTCCTCATCGGTGCGTCCCGTCGTCGTCTCTCTCTCTCTCTCTTGTCGGCGACCTTGGTCCTGACGAGCAGTACGTCGTCGCACGCGCAGACATCTACACGCCGACCCTCGGCCTCTCGCCCCTCATCGACACGCTCTTCTCCCGACTGCGGCGCAAGCTCGACGAGGAGCTAGACTTCCAGCGCGAGCTCACGCAGGTCCAGGGCGCCCTCGACATGGTCTTCTCGAGCAGTGCACCCGTCTCGGTGCGGTAGAGCCACGAGCGGCGCGAGCGCACCCTGTCACGTTTCGCGGGCTCGGCCCCTGTTGTCACATCTCTCGCTCTCGGGATCACGTGCGCTTCGACGAGAGTGCGAGAAGCTGCTCTGTTGTTGCAGACAGCAGCCGAGAGAGAGAGAGAGAAAGAGGCTCAGGCGAGGGAGCGGGTATGCGAGCGAGGGGATGCGCGAGTCGTGAAGGACGAGGGGAAAGAGGGAAGGGAGAAGTGTCTGTGTACTACTGCAAGCGAGTCGTCCAGCGGTTGAGGGTGGGGGTGGGAGAGGGTGTACTCTGTACAGGCGTAAAGGCGGGAAAAGGCGTCTAAGGAGGAGGGGAAGGAAGATGGAAGGGGGCCGAGCGCCGACGTCGCTCAGAGGTTGACGCCCGACAGGTTGAGGTCGAGCGTGTTCTTGAGGATGAACGGCACCACGATGAGGGCGACGAGGCACGCAAAGACGGCGCCGAACAGGATGCCGTACCTGCGACGAGGTGCGAGCGAGAGGTCAATACTCTGTGCGGCGTCGTCGCTGAAGACGGGGTCGACGCGCAGGAGGAGAGAAGAGACGCACTTGGCGATGATCTTGCGGCGCATGCTGCGCTGCTTGATTGAGTAGAGCGGCGCGCGGATCTGCTTCGACGGACGAAGCCACAGGAGCGCCGTCGCGTGGATCGTGTTGAAGCCCGGGATGAGGGTCGGGATGGCGAGGAGGAACAAGAGGAAGTGGGCGGCGCAGAAGTCGCCCGAGAAGAGGCCCATCTCGACGACCTTGACGACAAACTCGCGCGCCGGCTGCGTCCACGCCGAGGCGCCCATGCCGTGACCCCACCACTTCTGCGAGGGTGCAACGCGACGAGGCAGAGCGTCAGGAGCTGCGAGAGACTGGCCCGGCAAAGAGGGGGAGAGAGCGAGGACGCACCCCGGTCCACCACGCGCGGTTGACCTCGTCGTGCTTGTACTCGCGAGAGACGACGACAGCGATCAAGATCTTGTAGATGCACCGCTGGATCCTGCAGGTGACGACCGAGGGGCACCGTGAGTACGATGTACGAGAGAGAGAGAGTGAGAGAGGGGACGCACGCGATACTGGCGATGAGGCCGAGGACGGCGTGGCTAAAGTTCCACCGCTCGAGGACCCACAGGAACTCGAAGAAGGCGATCATGCCGACGACGGCGAGGACATGGGCGATGCCGGCGATGACCGAGCCAAACTTGCCGCCGGCGCACAGCGGGCCGGCAAAGAGCGACGTGAAGAAGAGGACGAGGAGGACGGCCGCGTTGAAGACGATCGGGCCGAGGGCGACGACGGCGAGGCGCAACAGGCCCTTGACCTCGGGGTTGGCGAACGACTTGACGAACAGGTACGCGACCGAGAGGACGACGGCGAGGGCGAACGGCGATAGGATCTCGTTGACGAGGATCGTCTTCCACCTCGCGCGCGGCGTGTCGGGCGACAGCTTCTCGCTCGGGTGGCCGATCTTCTTCTTCTTGAAGCCCGTCACCTTGGTGCGCGACAGGCGACAGTAGCCGATCCACGAGTTGGCGTGCGCGCGAGAGTTGCCGCGGGACATCCACCGCAGGAACTCGCGGTAGTCGATGATGAAGTCGCCGAGCGAGAACTGGTGCGGGTTGAAGAGGAACGGCGCGATGCAGAGGGCGACGATCGAGATCCAGAAGTAGATGACTGCGAGCGCGAGGAGGGCGAGGAGGGACGTCAAGTCGGGAAGGCGCTCGAGGAACACGAAAGAGAGTGAGAGGGGGACGCACTGTGCGGGATCCACAGCGTCAACGAGATGTAGAGGAGCATGAGGAGGGTCCTCAGGCCGAGGTACAGCGCCGGGCCGGCGAACCTCGAGTAGAGGATGCAGAACGAGATGCGCGTCGTCGCAAAGCCTCGGCCCGTCGCGATGTAGCGCGCGCCGCCGTACGACAGGTTGTTGATGACCGAGTTGCTCGAGATCTGGGTGCTGAAGACCTCGAAGAAGGGCGACAGCGACAGGAAGTGCTTGCCGAGGCGGATGACGGCCCGGATGACGCCGCGCTCCGTCAACTCTTGCAGGAAGAGCGGGAGGAAGGCTGCGGCACGGTGCGAGATACATGTCAGGGGCTGCGGTCGAGGACGAGGGGCGAGGGACGAGGGCAGGGAGCGCACCGATGATGAAGACGATGAAGATCGAGATGACGCAGCGCTTGATCCAGTCGTACACGGGTACGAGGTTGTAGCAGCCGCCCTGGCCGCCGACGAACTGGCCCGACGACGTGTACCGGCAGATCGGGAGCTGGCTGTTGAGGGTGCCGAGGTACAGGAGCGTGTACATGAAGAGCTGGACCGACAGGATGACGAGGATGTTGTTGATGTGGAAGCCCGGGTGGCCGTAGTAGAACGTGAGGAACCGGTCCATCGGGAGCTGGGTCCCGAGGTAGTAGTACTCGCGCGAGAGCATCTGCTCGCCCATGCCCGACGAGACCTTGGTCGTGAAGTTGAGGATGGTGCCGAACCCGAGGTCGCGACCCTTGCCGCACTGTGGGCGGGAGGGAGCGCGCACGTGTGAGCGCCAAGACAAGACGAGGACGAGGGGAGGGAGAGAGGGCGAGAGAAGGGACGCACCTGGTAGTACTCGGTGTGCTTGATCTTGCCGCCGCGCTCGTTGGCGAGCATGCCGGCATAGATGTCCTCGCTCAGGTGCAGGCCCTTCTGCGCCTTGGACAGGCCGCCGCGCGTCGTCATGAAGATGGCGTTGAGGAAGTCGGGGTGGCCGTAGTGGAGCTTGCCGCCGAGGTAGGCCATGGAGCGCGCCGCGAGCGTGCCGAACGTCTGCTCCTTGCCCGCCGCCACGTCGCCGAGGATGCCGATGTTCTCGGAGAAGATGTACTCGCGCGCGCCGACGATGGCGACCGGGTTGTGCGCAAAGTCCTTGGCGCCGTCGGGCGAGTACGGGTTCTTGGGCGACACGTGGTAGCTCTCGAACTCGCCGAGGACGTTGCGGATCTTGAGGCACTCCTCGAGGTAGTTGTCCTGGTTGGCGTCGATGAGCTGGATGTACTCGCCGCGGTGGAAGATGACGGCGTGGTTCTGGTTGTCCGACTTGCCGTCGCCCAGGATCGGGTTGCCGGGGAGCTCGATGCGGAACTTGGGGCGGCGGCGACCGTCGGGCAGCATCTCCGAGTGGCCGTCGATGAGGGCCGAAAAGATGCGCGGCTCGCCGCCGGCCTGGCGCGGGCGCTCCTCGTCGAGGTACGCGATCTGGAGGTCCGGGTACGCGCGCAGGAGGAACTCGGTGTTCTCGATCTCCTCCTTGCTGAACTTGGCGTAGCGCTGCATCGAGACGACGAAGCGGAACTTGCGGCGCGCCATGCGCTCGAGCTCGAGCTCGAGGCGGTCCGTGTTGGCGCCGAAGAACTGGACGACCTCGGGGTTCTCGACGCGGTACATGAGCTTGATCGCCTTCGAGTAGTTCATGAAGCCCGACACGGTGCGGTACAGCGTCTGCGCCCGCAGCGAGGCCCAGATGCGCGTGCGCAGCGTGTACTCGGGCGCGGCCGACTTGAAGCCGATCGTGTAGAACGGGATGTCGTCCGTCTTCTTGTCCGTCTTCTCGTCGACGTCGAGGTCGGCCGACTCCTCGGCGAGGATCTTGGTGTCGCGCACAAAGTTGTCCCACTCGATCGGGTGGAGCTGCTTGAGGTACTCGAGGAGCGTGACCCGCGTGTTCTGGTCCTCCTCGCGGATGATCTCGCGCAACGACAGGAGGATCTTCTCCGAGTAGTGCGGCGTGAGGACGGTAAAGGTCGGCATGGCGTCGACGCCGAGCGGCTCGGGGATGGCCGTCGTGAGCGACTGGGCGAAGAACGAGATGCGGCGCGACGCCTCGGACCCGGGCGGGAAGAACTCGGTCTTTGCGCCCTGCGAGACGAGTGAGAGCGTGTCAGTACGTACGTCGTCGCGGCAGAGGATTGAGTGGAGAGAGGGCGCACCTTGTCGTCCTGCGAGATGAAGAACATGGGCGCCCGGAGCATGCGCTTGCCGTCCTGCTCGGACGGGACCTGGTGGTACAGGAGGCGCTGGACGTGGTCGATCGACAGGAGGTGCTCGCGGTACATCGAGATGATGATGGCGTTCCAGATTTGCGAGACGAGGACCTTGGGCTTGTACTTGATCTCCATGTCGTTGGTCGCGAGGAGCTTGGCGTAGATGCGCTTCGGCAGGCGCTCAAAGATGTCTGTCGCGGCGACTCGGAAAGGTCAGCCTCGTCTTGCGCATCGTCGTCGAGGCGACGAGAGAGGGTGGGAGGAGAGAGAGCGAGGGACGCACCCTTCCACGGCGTCCAGATCGACAGGCCGATAGAGAACGAGCGCGTGACCGAGTAGACTGTGCGACAGAGCGAGAGAGAGTCAGGACCGGGTCGAGAGTGGGAGAGGAGGGAGCGCGAGGGGAAGAGGGACAACGAGGGGAGGGAAGGCACGAGGGGGAGGGGAACGAGACGGAGAGAGAGAGAGAGAGAGAGGGGAGGACGCACCCGTGTTCCAGATGACGTACCACAGGAACGTGTCGAGGAAGAAGAGGCACACGTCCATGCAGAACATGATGGCGAGCGCGAACGCCGGCTGGTACCGGCACAGGCCGTTGCCGAACAGGGCGTCGTTGCACGTCTGGACGCGCATGCCGACCATGACGCGGACCGGGTTCTCGAACGAGAGCGTGAGGAAGAAGTACGACTCGGTGAGCTTGCATCCGAAGATGAGGACCCAGAGGAGGATCGACGCGACGCGTTGGCGGGCGAGGAGCTTGGGGTACGACGCCGTGAACGTCTGCGACGCGAGGTACTTGCGCGACTTGCCCGTGACGCGGTCGCCAAAGAGGCGGCCCGACGGGATGACCGAGAACATGACGACGAAGACGACGGCGAGGGCGAACTGGACGATGCCGACGATGAGGGCGGCCTGCGACGTCGAGTCGAAGCCGGCGATCCAGATGGTCGGGGCGAGCGTGATGGCGAGGCAGACAAAGAGGGCGGCCATGCGGCGCAGGAGGTGCGACGTGTTGTTCCAGGTCGTCGGGACGTACGAGTACTCGGCGGCGGTCGCGGCGATCTGGATGAGGGACGCGACGGCGCCACCGAGCGCGACGACCGACCACCGCAGGGCGGCGGGAGGCTCGGTCTCGGTCGAGCTCGTGTAGATGGACGGCGAGTTGTAGGCCTGCGGGTGCGCGAGAGGGGGGGCGGTCAGGTTCAGGGCCTCGGCTCGGTCGCTCGCTCGTTAAGCGCACTCGTCGCTCGTCGTCGTCGACAACAAGGGAGAGAGGGGACGCACGGTGTACATCCAGTAGACCGAGATGTGGAGGACCCAGATGCGGTTAAAGTTGACGAGGAGGTGGAGGAACGAGCGGCGCTCAAAGTACGTTTTGAAGAACGCCTTGTGCCACTCGATCTTGTCGAACTTCATGAAGCGCTGCGACGCCGGCACGTCGACGAGGCGAGTCTTGTCGGCGAGGACGATGCGGGCGAGCCCTTCCGGGTACCAGAAGAGCTGGTTGATGTCGTCGTACCCGATGATGTCCTCGTGGTCCTTCTCGCGGCGAACAAAGACGCCGTCGTTGACCTCGTACCCTTGGTCGCGGATGAAGCGGTACAGGGGCCGCACGACGGCGCGCAGGTACAGGCCCTCGGGGACCGGGTCGACGCGCTCCTGGCACTCGGGCGACCGGTAGTAGTCGTCGGCGCACTTGAAGATGAAGCACAGGCACTCGGGCACGAACCGGACCTGGGCCGCCTCGCCCCAGCACAGGAGGTACAGGGCGAGCTGCCGCACGCGGTCGTACGCCGACATCTGGAACATGGCCTGCTGCCAGCGCTGCTTGGCCGAGTCGAGCGTCTTGACCGAGGCCGGCGTCGCGACCGCCTTGACGCCCGCCTTGCGCGACGCCTTGCGCGCGAGCCGCGCGACGCCGTTGTTGGCGAGCCCGATCGCGTCGTCGAGGTCGAGCTGCGCCGCGAAGTACCACTTGCGGTAGTTGGCGTGCTCGCCCCCGATGTAGTCGGCGTGGAGGGTGAGGAGGGCCTGGTTGGGCGACATGCGCGACGCGCGCGAGTCGAGCTGGAGCATGAGGTGGTCGTACATGTTGCGCATCGAGTCGCGCTGGAACCCGAACTTGTTGGCGAGGTCGATGAAGACGTCCTCGATCTCCTCCTTGCTGAGCGGGATGTCGGCCTCGGACGACCAGGCCGGGTACGGCTCGCGCAGGCGGGCGAACGACGCGTTGGCGCCGCCGCCGCCGGGACCGCCGCCGATGCCGCCGCCCTGCCCGCCGCCGCCCTGGTAGTGCGCCGACGACGACTCGTAGTCGCTGAACGCGGCGGGCGAGTCGCGGCCGCCGTTGTTGCCGTGGCCGGTGCTGCTGAACGGGCCGTGCGGCTGCTGCTGCTGGTACCCGCCGGGGGCGGCGCCGCCCGAGTACAGGCCTTCTTGCGAGTCATCGGCTGCGAGGACACAGAGAGAGGCTAGAGTCAGTCCCAGGAGCTCGATTTGCGGGGCGATGGCGAGCGAGGTCGAGCCAAGCGGCGCGCTAAGGTGGGAGAGGGGAGGGGGGAAGAGAAGTGGGACGCACCACGGTAGACGCCCTCCTCGGACGCGTACGGATCGCGGTGGAAGTCGTCTGACGAGGTCGACTCGTAGGCTTGAGGCTGCGAGTAGAGGCCCTGCTGCTGAGGCGGCGGCCCTTGTTGCGACGACGCGGGGTGACCGTGCTGCGAGCCAAAGGGGTCGTTGCGCGCGTAGCCTTGCGGCTGCTGGGGCGGCTGGTACGCCATGGCGTGTAGTGGACGGGGTGATTGAGCGTGCGCGCGAGCACTCGCTGGCCGAGTCGTGTGCGGTCGAGGGCGGCGAGGGGCGAAAGGCGACGAGAGGGGGGGTGCGGCCCTTGGACGAGGGGGCGGCGATGGAGGCTCTGGCGCGAGCGAGGCGCGAGTCGGGTGTGGCGGGGCGGGGTGTGCTGCCAAGGTGCGGGTCGCTGAAGCACGCGCAGTCCTCGCTTGGTCGAGGTGAGGAGGAGAGGGGAGGGGACAACCAGCCTGGCGCGCGGGTCGCGCGCTCTCCGCTCAGTGTGCGACACGGCCTCTCTCGATCCGTCTCTCTCTCGCGCGAGGCCAGTCTTTCGCACACGAGCACCTGCATAAGCTTGTAATGCACTTGACCCGCACGCCACCGCCCGCGAAAGCTGTCGCCGCGAGCTCGCACGGTCGCGCCTCCCCCGCGTCGAGCACGCGCCCCGTGGATGGCTGCCCATCAACCGCTCGGCTTGACGCTGGCTCGCACGGAACTCGTCCGCTGCAGCGCGCTCGTCGATGCTCAAGCCGAGCCGAGCCCGTAAAGTGCCGCCGCCGCCGCCTCGCCCGCGAGTCGCTCAACTTGGGTCCGCGTCCTCTCGTGCGAGCGCGCAGTAAAAGGGCAAAGGCAGGCGAGAGATGCACTGCAGGGTCGGGAGAGAGTACAGGGGCCCAGACTGAAAGGCGAAAGGGGAACACCGCGAGCGCACGCAACCCTGCGCTCAGTCCTCCTCCTCGTCACTGTCCTCGTCGCTCTCCTCGCTCGCCTCGTCGTCGTCGTCCTCGCCCTCCTCGCTGCCGTCCCCCTCGACGCGGTCGACCCACGCCTTGATCTCGGCGAGCGCCTCGCTCTCGTCGAGCTGCTCCTGCGTGAGCGCGTCGACGCGCTCGCCGAACGTCTTGCGCAGCGACGCCTCGAACCGGTTGAGCGCGTTGCGCGGGACGGCCTCGGCGAGAGGGCGGTTCTGCGAGCGACGAGCGGCGTGTGAGGGGTGACTCGAGAGAGGAGAGGGGCAGGAGAGAGAGAGAGGGTGGGACGCACGTCCTTGAGCTCGTCGAGGAGGACCAGGAGCGCCTTGATCGTGAGGTCGTCGGCCTCGTCGGGCACGTACAGCTTGGGCAGCAGCTGGCACCACAGCTTGCGGCCGTCCTCTGCGGGCGCGGAAAGGTCAGGGTCGCGTGCAGGCCGCGGAGGAGAGAGAGAGAGCGAGACGCACTCTCTTCGGACCGGTACAGCGCCTTGACCATCTTGACGGCAAGGTCGACCTGCACGCTCTCGTCGGGCTGGATGCCGTCAATGTCCCTGTGACGCGACCGCAAAGGTGAACATCAGGTTCGCTCGACGAAGCGCAGAGAAACGGTGACGACGCACATGGCCTTCTGCGGGTCGGTCCAGTCGACGAGCTGTGCGCCGATCTGCAGCGGCGTCACCATGCTCGACTTGTCCTTGGTCTCGTCGTACACGTTGCGCAGCACGTCAAGGCACTTGATCATGACCTGCTCGAGGAGGAGGGAGAAAGAGGGCGGTCAGGCGCACGATGGGGAGAGAGAGGGGACGAGGGAGGGAAAGGAGGGACGCACGTTGGCTACACGACGCTGGTTGGCCGGGTTCGAGTAGCAGTAGACGGGGAAAAAGTACGACAGGCACTGCCGCAGCTCGGGGTTGTCGGCCGTCTCGCCGGCAAAGTAGAGGAGGACGAGGCGCGACAGGATCTGCATGGCGTACAGAGGTCAGTGTGCGCCGTAGAGAGGGGAGAGAAGGAGGGAGCGAGCGCACCTCCTCGTCCGTGACCATGCCGGCGAGCATGAGCTTGGCGATGCCGACGACCGCCGTCGCCGCCGCTCGCGGGTCCTCCTGGTCGAGCGAGCTGCCGAGGAAGCCGAGGATGATGTCGGTCTGTGGGCGAAGGTCTAGCTCGTCAGTCTGTGCGGCGACGGGCACCGAGAGACGAGAAGGAGGAGGGGAAGAGGAAAGGGGAGACGCACGCCGATGCCGCGTTCCTCCCCAAAGTTGACGCCGTGCAGGACGAGAAGGTCAAACAGCGTCTGCAGCACCTTGACCTGCATCTCGCCGACGGTCGACTCGCTCTGGCGTGCGAGGAGGAGGAACGAGTCGAGCGCCATCGACTGCGGGCAGTGAGACGAGTTGGCTCGGTCGGCCGGCACGGAAGGATGGAAGAGAACTGAGGGGCGCACCTTGTCGAGCAGACAGCAGAGCCCGAGGCAGACGAGGCCTTGCGAGCGAATCTCGTAGTCCTTGGTCTGCACGGACGGGACGATGAGCTCGGCGACGAGGCCGTGCAGCATCGAGTTCTCCTGCAGCGCCTGTGGGTACGATCGAGTGTCAGTCAGTCGCGACGGGTTCTGGAAGGGAGGAGAACAGAGAAGCGAGGACGCACGCTCATGACGCGCTCGAGCAGGGCCCGGACGACGAGGAGGCACCGCAGGTCGAGCTCCTTGCGACGCTCGGCCTGCTGCGGCGCCTGCACCTTGGCCTTGCCCTTCCCCTTGGCCTTCTTCCTCGCACGTGGCCCGCCCTCGTCCTCGTCCTCGCTCTCCTCGCTGCTCGAGCTCGAGTCCGAGTCGTCCTGCTCGCCGAGCTCCGAGTCGCTCGTGACGAGCTGCGAGTCGGCGCGCAGCGACTGGACAATCTCGACGACGATGCGCATAAAGTCGCGCTCGGACGTGCCCTTGAGGAGGACGTCGAGGCACTTGGGGATGAGCGACGGCGGAAGGAGCGAGTGCTGGAGCATCTCGCCTGCGGACAATGACCGACTGTGAGCACTTGAGGCAAGGTGAAAGAGAGAGAGAGAGAAGAGGGGACGCACGCATGAGCTCAAACATCTTGCGCCGGCCGATCTCGTCGCCGTAGTCGAGGTTGACGGCGACGCCGACGAGCTCGCCAACGACAAACTCGCCGGTGCCCTCGCGCTCGTCGTTGCGCTCGTCGGCCTCGAGAGCGACGACGAGCTGGGTCCACGAGGCTTGGAGGTGGTACGCGAGGGCGGTGACGACGGGCTCGACGTCGGCGAGGAGGGGCGACTCGGCGTCGCGCAGGTGGTTGAGGTAGACGCGCACGAGGAAGGCGGTCGCAGGCGTGAGGGACTGGTAGAACGAGTCTGTGTGAGGGAGAAGGGTCAGGTCGTGCGCCGGCCCTGAGGCCGAGACGATGGGGAGGAGAGCGGACGGACCGTCAAAGTCGACATTCTCGACGAGGTCGGGCCGGACCTCGAACAGCGCCTCGAGCGCCTTCTCGGCGACGCAGAGACCCTCGTCCTGGTGCAGGTCGAACAGGGCGACAAACTCCTCGAGGATGGCCTGCCCGTCCTGCTCCTCGACAGCGAGCTGCTCGACCCAACGGCCGACGAGCTTCCTCGCCGCCTTGCGAACCGCCTCCTCGCGATCGCGCAGGCCTCGACCGAGGACGACCTGGCGCTGGGCGACCGTGAGAGACGCGAGCGGGATCTCGGCGAGGACGTGCGAGAAGGCGAGGCGGCGGTTGGTCGTGTCGACGTCGAGCGTGCGGCGGAGGAGCGCAGGCAGGGTAGTTGGCGACGGGATGATGTTGAAGAGGGCGGCACGACGGACCTCGCTGCGAAACAGGGAGGTGTCAGTCTGGTCGAGGGCGAGGAGACGAGGCCCGAACGGCCCAAGGAGACTCACGCCGCCGGATCGTGGCTGAGCACCTCGACGAGCACCTCGGTGACGCTGCGCTTGTCGCCCTTGTCCTTGTCGTCTTCATCGTCCGAGTCGTCGTCCGAGTCGCTGTCGGCCGCACCCTCGTCGGCGTCTTGCAGCTTCGAGAGGGCGACGACGGCGTGCTGCCGAACCGACGCCTCCTTGTCCCGGACACGCTCGAGCAGGGCCGTCTTGAGGGTGCGGTACGACTCGTCACTGCGCGGAGGAGAAAGTGCAGGGGACAGAGTCAGTACGCGCTCGGTACTTGAGAGAGGTGGCGACGCACTCGATCTCGCCGAGGCTGTTGATCATGAGGGCGACGAGCTGGACGCAGCGGTACCGGGCGATCTTGCTCTTGGCTTGGAAGCCCCGAAGGAGGAACGCGAGGAGCTGGGCGACGAGGCGCGAAGCCGGACCGTCGTCGTCGTCGTCGTCGTCCTCCTCATCGTCGTTGCCCTCGCGCTGCTTGAAGTCTGTGTGCGCGGCAGACGGGTCAGGCTCGATCTATCACCTCAGGAGATGTCATCGGGACGCACCATGCTCGACGGCGAACCCAACAAAGCCGGCGACGAACTTGACGACCCGGTCGGCCTGGTCGACGCCCTTCTTGACGCCGAGAGGGAACGCGCACATCTCGCGAAACTTGTCGCCAAAGGCCTTCTCGCCCGACAGGCGGATCGAGCGGCCGTCTGCGCTCGTGGTCGTGACGAGCGAGCACCGGAGGAAGAGGGCGTGGAGCGAGTTGATGAGCTTGCGGTGCGAGGCCGTCGTCGCCTGCGCGCCGCCGAACAGGGCGGGCAGTTGCTGCTCGAGCACTGGCAGGAGCGAGTCGACCGTGTCGGGCTCGTGCGCCTTGCCGCGCTTGATGAGGGCGGGCATGTTGATGGAGCGCGAGGAGGTGGTCGCGGCGGGCGAGGGGGCGCGTGGAGGGTGGGCGGTGGCGAGGCGGGCGTGCGTATGTGCTGAGAGCTCGCAGGCAGGTCGTACACTGCAGCAACCTTGGCGACGAGGGTGAGAGGCGGTGCGAGAGGCCGGGGTTGAGCGAGTCGCGTCCGAGGGGAGCGCGCCGACAGCACCTCGAAAGCTCTCTCTGACAGCCTGCGCAAGCTCTCACGAGGTGTACAGTCACTATCCATGCTATTGCAGCCCGCGACAGACCCCCTTTCTACGACGAGACGACGCCGAGCTCGCGCAGCTCGCTCCGGAACATGTTCATGCGCTCCGCCGCGTACGACAGGTAGTCGAACACCTCGCCGACCTCCTCCATGTCGTCGAGGTCGACCAGCTCGTCGGCGTCGTCGAGCCCGAGCTCCTTGACCTGGTCGACGAGCGCGCTCGGCGACGGCGAGGGGGACGGCAATGGCGAAGGAGCGGACGACGTCGCGCGCGAGCCCCTCGCCGCCTTGTCCTTCCACGACTTGATGCGCGCGAGCAGGTCCTCCTTGGCCTGGACGATGCCCCACACGGCCCACTGGGCGTGGCTGCTCGGCTGCCACACGCGCACCTCCTCCTCGAGCCGTTCGACCCGCGCGTCGTCGCGCCCGCCGCCGCTCGCCGCGCTGCCCTCGCCCGACGCCGGACCGTCAAAGCCGCCGTCCGAGCCGATGTAGGCCCGCAGGAAACGTGCGCGCTCCGACTGGGTCGGGTACGTCTGGTGCGCCGACAGCGAGTGCGACAGCGACGGGTGGTGGTAGTCGGCCTGCCACTCGCAAAAGTGGTTGGCTGCGCGCACGAGAGGTACAGGGAAGAGTAAGTGAGAGGTCGTCGGGGCCGGGCGAGAGAGAGAAGGAAAGGGGGGGACGGACCGATGTCGAACGCGCGCGGGTTGGCGCCGGCGTACTCAAAGTCGACGACGATCAGCCTCTTGTGGGCCCCTCCCTCGCGCCTCGCCTTGCGCTCGAGCTCGTCCTCGGCCTCGCGCCCACCGCTCGTCGGCGTCATGAGCAACAGGTTGCCGTACTGCGTGTCGTTGTGCGCAAACACGCGCTTCGAGTGGCCCGACGCGCGCTCCTGCGCGTGGACGAACGCGCGGTACAGGCGCAGCTCTTGCTCGAACTGGGGCAGGTTGAGCGCGGCGCGGATGGCAAACGTGCGCGTGACCGACGCGAGCGGCGGGACGTGCTCGGCCGACGTCGACGACGAGGTCGACGCGCCATCGTGCGAGAGCGGCCCGGTCGGCGACGAGGCGGCGGACGGGGTCGAGACGAGGCGGGCAAGGCCGGGCAGCTGGGCGAGCTCGTCGAGCTCGCGCAGGACGTTCTTGGCCTCGCGCGTCCACCGCGTGATGTTCTCCCACACGCACAGCTTGTGCTGCTTCTTGGTGCGGCGCCGACTGCTGCTGCTGCCCGTCCCTCGACGCCTCGAGCGCTTTTTGTCGTCGGCGCGCGACTCGCTCGCCTGGCGGTGCGGGAGGAGCGCCGGCGAGGACACGAGCGACCGCGGCGTGCCGAACGAGTTGAGCGTCGACACGGACGCGAGCGACGACGTCGAGTACGACGACGAGAAGGACCGGACCGACGACGACGACGACGTCGTGCCGAACGAGAAGACGCTCGAGCTCGACGACGTCGAGTAGACGCTCGCGCCGCTCACGGGCGACTTGTTGCCGCTCGCGCTCGACAGCGGTTTCGGGCCCGGGCGCTCGTCGTGCGGTACCGGTGCGCCGCTCGGGCTGCGGCTCCTGGCCCGCCTCGCGGCGCGCTGCTCGCGCTCGCGCTCCTCGTCCTGCTCGCTCCAGGGCGGCACCATGCGGTCGAGCTCGACCGAGTGCAGCTCGCGCATGCGGCGGCTGATCCACCGGCTGAGGCGCGCGTCGCGCATCTCGTCCTTGTCGAGCGCGCGCGAGTGAAAGTACTCCTCGACGCGGCCGTTGGCGAACGTGCCGAGGACGTGCGGGCCGATGCCGTACTGGGACGACAGCGTGTGCAGGATGTGGAGCTCGTTGCGGCGCGAGATGAGCGAGCCCGACGAGGGCCCGTAGATGCGCAGGAGGAGGGTCGGCGCCGAGAGGACGACGCGCTCGGTGCGGGTGCGCGGCTCGGTCGGGGTCGGCGGCGCCTCGGTCGACAAGGGCGAGTTGGCGTGCGAGTCGGGCGGCGTGTCGTCCTCGGTCGGGAGGTAGCCCGGGAGGCTGCTCGTCTCGACGACCGGGGTCGACGGCTCCGAGTGCGGCGACGACGGCGTGTCGTCGCGCGGGTCGTGACGCGGGACGGGCGTTTGGGCCGCCTGGCGCCCGCGCTCGAGCTCGCCGAGGACGGTGAGGGGCGTCAAGACCCGCGGGCCAGCAGGGAAGCTGAGCGCTGGCCTCGAAGGAGAAGTCGAAGCTCGAGTCGGGATCGCTCGGAGCGCTGTACACGCCGGGCGACTCGACCGTGACGGCGACCTCGACGTCGCACTCGGTCTCGGGGACCGAGACGAAGAAGACGGCGTTGGTCAAGGCGCCCGAGATCTTGTGGATCTGGATGAGGGACGGCGGCGTGTCGGGCGGGAGCGAGACCCAGCCGGGGATGCGCAACTGGTCGCGGAAGAGCGGGAGGAGGAGGGCGAGGAAGTCGTCCTGCTTGTACTGCCTGTGTCGGTCACGTGGGTCGTGTCAGTCTGAGAGTCTCTGACTCGTCGCAGGAGCACAGGGACAGAGGGAGCGAGACGCACTTGGCGTCGAGGCGGAGGTTTGAGCGAGCGACGCCCTCGACGTGACCGTCCTCGAGGGTCCAGTCCTCGACGTCTGCGTCCTCGTCGAGCTGGTCAAAGTCGTCGTCGTCCTGGCTGTCGGACGCGTCGTCGTCGTCGTCGTCGTGGTCGAGGTCGAGGTCGTGGTGGTGGTCGTCGTCGTCCCACTGGCCGGGGGCGAGGAACTCGAGGTCGTTGGGGATGTCGGGGTTGCGGTAGTTGGACTGGAGCGTGAACGAGTCTGCCGAGTTGCGGTTGCGCGAGCTGTGGTGGTGGTGGTGCGAAGGGTGCGAGGGGGCGAGGAGCGGCGAGGTGGACGGGATCAGCGACTCGTGCACTTGGGACGGCATTGCGTGGCCGTGCTCGGTGCTCTGTAGCCTGCACAGTCGACCGCGAGTGAAGTGAAGAGGTTGAGCGTGCCTCGCTCCCCGTCGTCGTCGTCGCGGCCAGTCCCCGCCGGCTCGTCGTCGACACGCGCCTGGTGCCGCCCTGAGCTCGTCAAGCTGCTCTTGTTACAGCTACCAGTACCCTCGTCCTCCCCGCACCCTGCCCGAGGCCGCCCTCGACCCGCTCGCCTCGTCACCCCACCTCAACGTACCGCAACACGCTGTCGAGCCGACGCGGCCTCAAGTTGGGTACCTGACTCGGCCAACCTCTCAACACTGGCCCGAGTGCTTCATTGTGCGTCCCCTACTTCCCCCTGCCGCGAGCCACACTCGACCCTCGCCACGGATGGCCCGCGCCGCGTCGTCTCGGGCTCCGACGGCCACTCTCGCGCCTCAATCTACGCTGCCTGGCCCACACTAGACAGACGACTGACTCTACGCTATGCCCCGCCACAGACCGCCATGGCCGACTCGGTGCGCTCGCCGCCGCGCTCGCCGCCCGTACCCCTCCCTCCCTCGACCCGCCTCTTTGCTCCCTCTCTCGGCGCCAAGCCCAAGCCTGCAACCGACAGCGCTTCGGCACCTTCGTCGACCTCGCCTCGAGCTAGCGGCAAGCGCACGCCCACGTCGCGCATGTCGTTCCGCCGCCTCAGCTTCTCGACCGTCGGCGCAAGCGGCTCGTCCACCTCTGCCGCCTCGCCCGGCTCGTCGACCCCGTACAGCAGCTCGACACCAGCCTCGACCACGTCCGACGCAGGCGGCTTCACGTTCGTCCCGTACGAGGACCCTGTCGCGGCCTCGTCGTCCTCAAGCGCGCTCGGGCGCATCGTCGCCGACGCGTTCGACATGCGCGACATGGCGAGCCAGCTGAGCGCAATCGCCGACACCGCCTCGAGCCCGTCGTCGTCACGGCCCATGATCAAGCTGCGCACGCCGTTCGTCCACAAGAAGGCGCGCATCCCCCGACCGCGCACCAAGAGCGGTTCGAGCACGACGATCGAGGTGCGTTCCCTCCCTCTCCCTCTTCCCTACGCACCAGATCTGACTCGGTTCTCGTGCAGGACCTTCCCGACGAGCTCCTCCTGCGCATCTTTGGCTTCCGTGAGCCGAGCCTCTCCCCCTGAGCCCGACGAACTACCGAGTCGCTGACTCGCCGAAACCGCGTTCGCAGTGAACGACTGGCAAGGGTTCCGCCCGGTTCCTGGCAAGGACCTCGACGAGACGCCGACGTGGTACACGCCGCCGCTCCGAGTTGGGCTCGTCTGCCGCCGCTGGCTGCCGGTGCGTCGTCCTCATCTCTCTCTTTACGGCACGATGATCGAACAGACCCTCTCGTGCTGCTCAATTCCAGGTCAGAGTCGACGTACTTACACTCGTTGTGCCGCACAGGTCGCACGCGCGCTCTACTACCGCTTCCTCAAGATCTCGCACGTCGAGCGCGTCTCGGCCCTGCACGCCGCCTTCCTCGCCAACCCGAACCTGCCCGCCGCGGTTCGCCACCTGTCGATCGACCTCCCGTACGGCGCTGGCGCCAAGCTGTCGCTGTGCGCCACGCCCGAGCCCGGCGCGACCGCCGAGGGCACGGTCCCCGAGGCCGACCACAGCCCGGTCAAGAAGCGCAAGCCGCTCACTCGCGGCGACGAGCTGCGCGCCGTGTTCCAGAGCTGCGCGCACCTCCTCAGCCTCGAGATGAGCGGCGTGGCACCGGCCCTCCTCCTCGGCTCGTCGTCGTCGCGGTCGACCACGTCGGCGCTGCACCACCTGCACCAGTTGCGCCTGTCGACCGTCACGCGGTTGACGTTGCGCGGCGGGACCGGCGCCGTCGAGCGAGGAGGCGACGGCGTGCCCGTCCTCGACGCCGCGAGCGTGCGCGACGCGCTCCTCGCACTGACGGGCCTGCGGTCGCTCACGCTCAAGGGCTTCGCGTCGTCGCTCTCGCCCGACGGGGCCCTCGACTTTGCGCCGACGAGGACCCACCTCGGCCTCACAGCGCGGCCGCTCCCGCTGCGCGCGCGCACGAGCGCCCGCCTCCCGCTCGAGCGCCTCGCGCTCGTCGAGTGCTGCATCTCGGCGGCAGACCTGCGCGCCCTCGTCGAGCAGTGTCAGCGCGGCAAGCTGCGCTCGCTCGCCGTCGTCGACCTGTGGGACGCCGACTCGGCCAAGAAGAACCGCCGCGAGGGACGGCAGCATCTTCCGAGCGTCGAGTCGCTCCACGACGTGACCGACCTCGTCGCCGGCAGCGTCGAGCACCTCCGCGCGACGCTGTACAACTACCCGCCGGCGACGGACGTTGCAGAGGCGGCGGCGAGCACGGCGCTGCGCTCGCCCGAGCGGTCGACCTCGCGCCGCCTGCCGCCCGTCGGGTCAGCTCGGGCAGGAGCAGGTCGGCCCCTCGATGCCGCCACCTCCGTCGAGCGTGCGCGCAGGCCCGTCCCGCCAGCCGGCGAGCGGCACATCCTCGACGGGTTCATCGCGCAGCTCGAGGGCCTCAAGACGCTCGACATCGGCGGCTCGGTCGTCTCGCCCGCGCTCTTCGCCCCTCATGCCCACCCTTACTCGCACACCTACCCTCTCTCGTCTCTCGGCCTCGAACTCGGCGTCGACCCGACCGGCGCGACGAGCCGCTCGCACCGCGACCCGCCCGGGCTCGAGCTGCACCTCGCGCCGACTCTGCGCACCCTCACGCTCCGGTCGTGCGACCTCCTCCCACCGTCCGCCCTCGTCCCCTGGCTGCGGTCCCTCGCGCTCCCCTTCCCGGCCTCGTCCACCTCGTCCTCCCTCCACCGCTCGCACCCCTCGACCTCTGCCCCTCCTTCTGCGCCCTCTCGCCTCTCTCACGGTCCCGCTCCGCCCGCCCTGCGCACCCTGCGCACCCTCGGCGGCTCAGAGCACGGCTGGGCCCGCCCGACGGCGTGCCTCGAGGTGCAGCGCGCGTGCTGGGCCGCCGGGATCGTCTGGACGAGCGGCGGCGGGTCGGGACCCGACGCGGGCGTCGATGCGGCTGCAGGTGGAACTGCGGGCGCTGCGGAGGAGGCGGCGACGTCGTGGCGCCCGGCGGTGGCGGGCGCGCTCGGCGGTGCCGGGCGCTCCACGATGGCGGCGCCGGCGTCGCTCAGCGGCCCACCCGGGTTCCCGCAGCAGGCGCGCACGACGACGACGACGCAAGGCGTGCCCGCACAGGAGTACTGGGCCTGTCAGAGCTCTTCGAGGCTCCTGCCTCGCTCGGGCGGCGGATGGTGACGAGACGAGACGAGGAGGTCCGAGCGGCTCAAGGTTGGCTCTCTCGGTCGGTGTGCCGTCATTTGCTCGTTTTGCCATGCAGTGTATCTTTCCTCTACCGTCTCGGACCCGTCGAGAGAACGTGCGGGACAGCGATCGGTCGTCGTTGCACGAGAACAAAAGGCGAGGAGAGAGAGAGAGACAGATATGAACGAGGATGCGAGGCAGTGTCTACGACGACGACGAGAGGTGCGAGGGGTACAACAGGAAATGATATCGAGAGACGCTATAGGACAGAGTCGGGCGCGCCGCCCTCACACCGTCAAGGCGCTCGACCGACCCGCACCGGCGCCGACCTGGAGCTCGAGCTCGCGCGACGGCCGGCGCTTGCCCTGCTGGTCGCGCAGCGCTTGTTCGACACGCAGGGAGAGACGGCGCTCGGCGCCGATCGAGGGAGAAGGGGAAGAGGAAGAGGCGGAAGAGAGGGCGGTCGAGCTAGTCGAGGTGCTCGAAGGGGTATCGACGGATGGCGACGGCGAGGGAGAGACGGCGGCCGAGGTTGCGGGTGCCGGGACGAGGGGTTGAGCAACAGGTGCGGGTGGGCTCGACGGCGTGAGGGAGAGTGCGGGCAGTCGTGCGGGCGAGGGCGTCGGCGACTCTTGAGGCGACTCGCCCCCGCTCAGGATCGAGAGGGCGGGCGACGCCGAGCCCGGCGGCGAGACGAGGCGGAGCGACGCTGATGGTGGCAAAGGTGGGACGACGGCGGCGACGGCGGCGATGCCTGCCAGCTGCGTCGAGATGCCGCGCGGCGGCGACGGGCGCTTGTCGTCGTCGTCCTCGAGGTCCGTCGCCGCGTCCTCGAGCTCGATCTCGCCCTCGTCCTCCTCGTCCTCGACGTCCGAGCCCGAGCCCGCCTCGACCGACACGGCCCACCGCACCGGCGCGGGCGACGCGAGCTTGCCGCCCTTTGTGCGCACCCACCGCGGCGCCGCACGGTCCGCTCCTGGCGAGACCGAGTGCGAGCGCGCGCTCCACGGCGACGAGGCGGCCGTGTTGGGGCTCAGGGCGCGCCGACGTGAGGGCGACGCCTTGTGCGTGGTCGAGTGGTGGCCGACGACAAAGGCGGGGGAGGACGAGCGGGCGGTTGAGGAGGAGGAAGGGTGCAGGGAGGCGGGTGAAAGTGCTCGGCGTCGACGGCCGAGCGGCGAGGGCGAGTTGGACGAGGTACGCGAGGTGTGCGCCGACAGGTGCGGGTGGTGGCGCTGCAGGCGCCGCGCCAACGGCTCGGCGTCGTCCTCGTCGATCTCGAACGCCGACTCGTCCTCGTCGGCCGTCGTCGCCGGGATCGCCTTGCCCGGCAGCAGCACGTCGACGGCCGCACCCGCCGTCGCCGCCGCCGGTACAGGCTTGGCGGCGGGCGATGCCGCCGCGCCCTTGCCCCTCGCGACGACAAAGTCGCGCGTCGAGCGGTACCCGCCGATGCCGCCATGGCCCTGCTCGCCCTGCATGTCGGGCGACGCCCACCGCTCGCGCAGGGCCTCGAGATCGCCGACGAGTGACGGCTCGGCGATGCGGACGTGCTTTGCGGGTCGAGCGGGCGCGAGCGGCTCGTCACCAGACGAGGTCGAGGGCGACGGGGCGGCGAGGGCGCTCTTGAGGCAGCTGCGCAGCCCTGGCGGCGGCGAGGTCGAGCGCATGCGCCACTTCTGCGCGTTGTCGAGTGCGTCTCGGGCGTCAATGTCGGCGTCGGCGAGGACGTCCTCGTCGCCAAACTGGCGGGCGGGCAAGAGGCGCCGGCGCCATTTGCGGGCAAAGACGCCCGTGCCGCCGTTCTCGCGGCGGTTGAGGATCGTGTTGACCTCGGTCGGGGTGAGGGTGCGCCTTGGCGGGAACACGACGAGGTTGGTCAGGAGGAAGACGACGACGGCTGCGGGGAGGATGAGGGTGCGTTTGCGCGAGGTCAGCGGCGGTTCGCGCTCGGTGCACTTTGCTCCACCGTGCTCTGATGCGCCGCCTGCACCTCGCCATGCAGCGCACAGCGCGTGACGAGAGAGATGTGCGCGCCGCACGTGAAAGGAAGGGGGGCGAGTCGGACGAGAGGCGCTGGCCCTGGCCGCGACTCGTGCTGGCGTGGGCACCCGCCCAGGACCTGCGCAGTGGAACAGAGGGCTCACCGATTGCGCCTGCGAGGGCAAAGAGGGCGACGAGCTGGACGAGGTTGAGGGAGCGCCGTGTCGTGAGCGGGTCCTTGGCGAGGGCTGCAGGGTCGAGCATGGCGGCACGGGGCTTGCACCCGCGTCTGCGATGGATGCTGGCGTGCAAGGCTGAGCGGCTGTGCGGCTGTTGCAGGGCGGGAGCAGAACGAGCGAACGAGCCGACGCGAGCGAGCCGGCAACCTCGGCTCGGCACTCGGGAAAAATCGTTGCAGGAGCCAAAGAACTCAACGAGGTAGTCAACTGCACGATGCTGTACCCAGATCTGCCATCGAGGCGCGAGAGAGCGAGGACGACGAGGCGCAGCTCCCTCTCCACGCTCCTTCCACCTCGCTCTTCTACCAACCCTCGCCTGCGTACGCAGAGCCGTCCACTGTGCGTCTCTGCTCTCTTACTCTCTCGTGCGCGCGCGAGCGAACCCGCCTCGAGCCGTCGTCGTCGAGTGCGCCTCGTCAACCAAGGTGACGAGGGCGGTGCACCTCGCTGTCATGGGCTGCTGCGGCCAGTACCGTGCGCCTGGCGCAACAGCGAGCACTGCAGGACAGAGCGGCCGGACACTGGCAGCGCAGCACTGACACTCGCCTCCTCCTCCTCCTCCTCGAACACAGCCTCTCCTCGACCGCCCAGTACCAGCTCCGCCAAGATGGGCGTCTTCTTTGGACTCGGCTCGGTCGCATACTTTGCCCTCCTCATGATCAACGCCGTCGCCGTCCTCAACAAGGAGCGCTTCCTCGCCCCACTCGGCCTCACGACGGCCAGCTTCCAGCAGCAGCAGTCGTTCGCCCAGGGCTCGGCCTACAACTCGGGCTTTGACGCCTACGGCATGCCCGTCCAGGGCAACATGGCCGGCGCAGGTGGGCAGGAGGCCGGCATCAAGATGCGCGCCGTCCAGCTCGTCGACGCCGTTCGAACCCTCATGCGCAGTGCGTCCAGCTTCCCCTTGTCCTGCGGCGCTCCTCTTGTCGCAGTCCTGACACGTTTCCTCCCTCTCGCAGTCCCACTCATCCCGATCAACATCGTCGTCATCGTGTACGAGGTCTTGTTCGGCTGAACGGCGCTCGTCCGGCGTTCCTCCCTTTCCCCGTCCCCCCTCCTCCTGTACCGATACCCGCCGCAACCACTCGTCGACTCGATACCCTTCAGTACGACCGCGACATACCCTCAGCAGACGAGCAGGACGCCACCAGCATCGCCGTCGCGCACCTCGCGCTCCTCCATCCCTCTCGCCCGCTCGCCACGCCACCGCCCTCCTGCCCTCGCCGCCCTGCACGAGCATATGTGACAGACAGAAGTGGAGGCTTTGCCGGTGTGTGCAGGGAGGGAGAAGGTGAGGTAGGGCGTGAGGAGGACGCTCGTCGTCGAGCCGGATCGAGTCCTGCAACCGCCTCGTTCAGCCAGCTTGCGCCGTCTTGACCGTCCGTGAGAGTCGTGAGAGTGTTTCGAGAGTCCTCACGGGGCAAGAAGCAGGTCGTGTCTGCCTTGACGACCTTGTCCTCGCCTCGCCTCCTCGCCCTCGGCTCTCGCACCAACCTGTCGCCGTCTCGTCACCCAGGACAGCCTCGACGAGCCCATCCATCTTCAGTACCTTCATCATGGCCAGCACTGCTCCCGTCGCCTCCACCAGCAAGGGCCCCATCGAGCCGCAGACGGTCCTCTACTGCGCGAGTACGTCGCCGTCGTTCTCTCTCTGCAGCCCCTCGGGCGGCGATCCAGCCGGTGCGACCGTGAACTGACCTTGCTCGGGATCACAGTCTGCTCTTATCCGCCCGAGTACTGCGAGTTCAACTCGAAGAAGGCCAAGTGCGTCCTCCATCCTCATCAGTTCCTCGTCGCCCTCCCTCCTGTCCTCGGCCCTTGAGGCTGACGCGCTCGTTGCGTCCACAGGTGCAAGGCCTGGCTCGAATCGGCCCACCCGGCCCTGCACGCCAAGTACTACTCGGAGAGTGCGTCCTCCCCTCCCCTCCCTCCTCTCCTCCCTCTCTTTTCGCCCGCAATCTGACCGCCAGTCTCTCTCGTGCGCGACAGGCGCTCTCGAGGACAAGCTCGCCAACTTGACGGTCGAGCAGCGCGCGGCACTTGACAAGGACCTGGCCAAGAAGGAGAAGAAGGAGGAGCAAAAGGCCGAGAAGGAGAAGGCCAAGCAGGCGGTCCGTCGGCTCTTCCTCCCACCCGTCCACTCTCTACCCTGCGTCTCGAGTGAGATGGAGAGCGAGTTTGAGCTGGTGATCTGGAGCGCTGACCCCCTCGCACCCCCCTCGCCGCACCATCTCGCCCGCAGTCGGCCAAGATTATCCTCAAGCGCATGGAGCGCAACAAGAAGAAGTACGTCACGTCGGTCCAGGGCCTGCACCACTTCAACGTCGACCTCAAGAAGGCGGCCAAGCTCTTTGCCAACAAGTTTGGCGCCGGCGCGACCGTGAGCAAGACGCCCCAGGGCGACGAGGAGATCTTGATCCAGGGCGACACGAGTGCCGATGTGCGTCTCGCCTCTCTCTCTCTCTCTCGCTCGTCTCGTCTCGTCTCGTCGCGGGGCTTCGCTGCGGCGAGGTCTCGCTGCGTAAGTTGGCGGCAGCGAGCGCGACTGACGAGCCCTCGCGCGCCCGCAGGTCGAAGAGATGCTCCTCAACCAGGAGGACAAGAAGCTCGTCGCCGTGTTCGGCGGCAAGATCTCGGACAACCAGATCTCGACCGTCATCGAGCAGCCCAAGAAGAAGACGGCCGCATCCGAGGCGGCGGCCGCAGCGGCTCTCGTTCCGGCGCAGTAGAGCCAGCCTCTCGAGGAGCGTGCAGACGAGCGAGAACGAGACTTTATTGGACAACAACAAGGCGACAGGGAGAGTACGACGAGAGAGAGAAAAGGAAAGGGAAAGCTGTGCAACTCGTCCCCTCCTGCTGCGACGACGACGACGAGCTAGAAGACCTCGACCTGCGTCTCGAAGCCGCAGCCGACACACCTCTGCGTCCCGACCTCGCCCTCGACGTCCTCAAACTCGTGCGTGTGCTCGGCCTCCTGGCGGCGGTGCCACACGTTCGTCTTGGTCTTTTTGCGCAGGTCGTCGAGCTTCTTGGCAAACTTCTTGTTCTTCTTCTGCGCCTTGTCGGCCTCGCGGCGCTCAAACTCGGCGTCGAGCGCCTCGGGCGAGCCCCACTTGCGCGCCGAGAAGGCGTAGTCCTCGACCTGGCACCGCAGGAAGAGCATCATGTTGCTGTACGTCGGCCGGTGCGGGTTCGGGCGCAAGAGGTGCGGCATGAGCTCGGTGTCGCGCAGCTCGGCTGTTGCGCGAGGAGGAGGAGAGTCAGTTCTGGATAGACGAGGGCGCGGCGAACGAGACGAAGAGGGAGAAGAGGGACGGACGCTCGGTGAGCAGGTAGTCCTCCTTGCACTCGGTCTTGGTGAGGAGCGAGTACGAGTCGGGGCGGTCCTTCTTGCACTTTGGGCAGCACCGGATGCCGAAGACGCTCAGGAGCTGGTCGTCGAGGTCGGCCGTGCCGCAGTGCTTGCACTTGGGGTTCTCCTTCGGGTCGAGCGCCATCGCTGCGAGGGGACGGTCGGCGGGTCAGGGCGGGGGCCCTTGGCGGCGACGTCGAGAAGGCGAGATAGAGAGGGAAAGAGTCGACGCACTCGCTGCACGAAGCTGCCCCTGCTTCCTCGCGTTCTCGAGCCGCTTCAACTTGAGCTCCTCCTGGAGCTGGCGCTCCCTCGCGCGCTTGGGGTCGTCCTCCTCGCCCTCGAGCAAGAAGCCGCCGCGCGAGTTCTTGAGGGTCGACAGGTCGTACTCGACGTACTGGCCGATGCGGCTCGGGAGCGGCGCGAGGTCGGCAGAGCCATCGGGGCCCTGGAAGTGCTTGACGGGCGAGCGGGCCGAGGAAGGGCCGGGTGCAGGGCCGGTGAGGGCCGACTGGAGGGCGTTGTGGGCGCCGCGGACGCCCTGGGCGGTGGTCGTGGCGGCGTAGCGCAAGGCGGGAGCGGTGGGCGAGGTCGAGTCGGCGGGGAGGACCTGGAGCGGGCGCTTGCCGAGGGCGTTGGGCTGCTGGTGGGTGAGGGCGTGCTGGCGCTGGAGGCGCTCGCGCTCTTGTAGCTTGGCCTTGGCTGTCCGAGGGAGAGCGAACAGTCAGTGAGACGGCAATGATGCTGATGAGAGCCGGACGAGGTGGCGCACCCTTGAGGCGGTTCTCCTGGAGCTTGCGGACCTGCTCCGGGGTGAGGTCGAGGCCAGCAGGCAGGCCAGCAGGCGGCGGCGTGGCCATCGGGGCGAGTGAGGCGGTGTGAGCGGAGCCGAGCGGCGGCGAGTCGGCCAGCTCCCAAGTCGTCCAGAGTTGACATCTCGCACAGTAGCTTGCTCTCGCTCTCGAGTTCTGCTACTCTCTCACGCAGCTCGCGAGCCCAGAGAGAACTGAGCCGGCGCCCGACTCGCGCTCGGCCCTCGAATGTTACAACACGGCGTCGCTCTCTGCATCTGGTCCTTCCGCCCTGCTCGCGACCGCGAATGCGCGTACGTCAAAGCCCTGTCGACACAGAGAGGCACGTCAGTCGAGTCGTTAGAAGTGAACGGCGCAGAGAGAGAGCGCAGGACGCACCTGCTCGAGCCCCTCCTCGCACCCGACCTCATGCCGCGACCGCCGCTCCGCCCGCCTCGGCTCCCTCCCTGGCCGCCTGCTCTGCACCTCCAGACACATCTCCCGCCTCGGTGACAGCTGGCGGGCCGAACGCGTCTGCCGGCGCCTGGTTCTGCACGGTCGAGAGGGCGCCTGCTCGTCCGCCGGGGTCGGAAGAGGTCAGCGCGCGGCTCGTCGGTCTACCGACTGCGAGAGGAGGCAGAGGTGGACGGACCTGGAAGGATAAAGGTCGCTGGACCGCGCTGGCCCTCGCCTGGGCGCGTCTCGTACCCCACCTGGAGCTGACACCGTGGGCAAAAGAGCCTCCCTGCGAGCAGCGCACTGAGGCGTATCAGCGGCCGACCCTGGGAGAGTGAGGGACGCCGATAGAGGAACGTGTGCGACGCACGCTGGAACTCGAACCCGCCCTCGCGGTTGACCAAGACGCCGTTGCCCTCCTTGCCCGCCGCGCCGACCTGGGCCGCGCCGCCGACGGCGTCGGCCTCGCCCTTCTTGGCCTTGGTGTCGGGCTTGACGAGGTCCTTGCCGACCTCGGACGCGTTGAGCTTGTACACGCGCTGGGCGGGCCCAGAGTTGGGCAGGACGAGGGCGCCGTCGGCGGGTCGGCGGGCGAGGGCGGCGAGAGGGGCGTCGAGGACGAGGAGGAACTCGCCGCATAAGCAGTAGTGCACGTGGAGGTTCTGTCAAGGTGATACGCGGGGCGCAGGAGTGGAGGAAGGCAAGGTTGGGCGAGTTAGCGATGAGGATGGAGGAGGGGCGAGGGGGAAACGAGCGAGGCTCGGGAGGGGACTCTGAATCACCTCTGCGCTAGAGTCCTCCTTACTCTGGGAAATGGCGTGACGGCCGCCTCCTTTAGCCATGGTGAAGCGAGCGGAGTGTGACGAGACCAAGCCGACGAGCGCGCAGCGTGCGGGGTGCGCTCTCTTGCTCGTGGGCGGACGACTCGCTCGCACAGGCTTCCCGAGTTCAGTCTGTGTACAGCCAGTTGCATCCTCCTCGTCGCCGCCTCGTCCATCTCTACTGCAACCTCCCTCGCTCGCCCACTCTCCCCCTCCTCGCGCCCGCTCGTCGTCGTAGATGTGCTCGGTGAGGAGCGACCGCTTTACCGGTAGGCTGTAGATAACGACAAGGAGTCAGTCACGGGCCGAAAGAGTCAGGGAGGCGACAAGTGAGAGAGGACGCACGGTGCTCCGACTGGAGGGCGGCCGCGAGCTCTGCCTCCATCCGGTCGCCGTTGGCTGCAAGCGTCGACGACAGCGTGAGTATGCGAGTCGCTGTGAGGCACAGAGGGGACGAGGGACGCACCGAGCAGCTTCTCCTTGTTGTAGAGGAGCTCCTCGCGCGTCTCGGTCGTGTACTCCGTGTTGGACGCTGCGGACGGCGGCGACGTGCAAGGTCAGGCTCGGCTCGGGAACAGGGCGATGGAGCGAAAGGGGTGGACGCACACTCGACGATGGCGTCGACCGGGCACGCCTCCTGGCAGAACTGCATGGCGGGGAGGAGAGTGGCTGTCAGCATCGGCTACAGCATGAACGACGGTCGACCTCGCAGCGCGAGCGCGGCCGCCGAGTGAAGAGAAGTCGCCGACGTACGCCGCAGTAGATGCACTTGGTCATGTCGATGTCGTAGCGGGTGGTCCTCCTCGCGCCGTCCTCGCGCGCCTCGGACTCGATCGTGATGGCCTGCGCCGGGCAGATGGCCTCGCAGAGCTTGCAGGCTGTGGTCGAACGAGGGTCAGGTCGTGTTCGCAAGGGGTGCGCGCAGGAGAGAGGGTGGGTGGGACGCACCGATGCAGCGCTCCTCACCCGAGGCGTAGCGGCGCAGGGCGTGCTCGCCACGGAAGCGCGACGAGACGGGGCCCTTCTCTGTTGGCGCGAATCGACATTCAGTCTCGAGTCGTTCTGGACGAGGAACAGGAAGAAAGGGGGCGCACCAAAGGGGTACATGATCGTGTAAGGAGGGCTGTCGGTGGAGCGCGGCGAGGAAGGTCAGTACTGCGTCCGCGCTCGTCTGACGAGGTGGCGGCGAGCTCGACGCACCGGAAGAACTGAGAGTGGAGGCGATGCACGAGGCGAAGAAGAGGTCAGTGGCAGGCCCGAGGTGGGGGAGGATTGGCCACTCGCGCGCTCAAAGGGAACGAGGGGAGGGGGAGAGGCGCACCTGCTCGAGGACGACGGCCATACCTGGGCGGGTCGAGGTAAAGAGTTAGTGCTGCGCTCTCCGAGATGGACGAGGGGAGGGACGTACCGCGAACGATCTCGGTGAAGAAGAAGAGGGAGGCGGCCTTGTCGAGGGCAGAGGGGCCCTTGGAGTAGTCGGGCGTCTGGGCGGCGAACTGGGCGCGCTGCTTGCGGACGGGTGCTGCGTGGAGCGGGGCGTGGCCGGGCTCGGTCGGGCCAGTCTGGGGCTGGGCGAGGCGGGCGGCGGCCGAGGTGGTGAAGGTGCGCGGGAGGAGGAGACCCGGGGCGAGGACCGAGAGGGGCGCGGCCGGGCGGGCGGTGGCTGCTGCACGGAGCGTGGTACGGGCGAGGTGCGACTGCATCCTGGGCTGGCAGCGACTGGGTGGCGGGCGACGACGAGCGGTGGAGGGAGGGACGACGAGATGGAGGCGACCAACGAGAGGCGACGAGAACTGCCACGCCCCCTCGTCGCCCTCAGAGTGCTTCAGGCGGTGCTGCAGCTGCTCCAGGCTAGACTCGTACGGTCCCTAGAGTCGGCCGCGCGAAATCTCGAGGTGGTCGCCTCGCCTCCTCGTCGTCGTCGACCAACTCGCTCATCTTGACCTCTCCCTCGTCGACTCGCACCCATGGCGGCAAAGGCACCGACAGAGCAAGGTGCGCTCCCTCTCTCTCTCCCACTCTACAGACCGGGCCCCGCTCACGCACAGCCCCACACAGAGCTCGCGCAGCAGGTCCGCCTCCGTCAAAACGAGCTCCAGGCGCTCGTCTCTGTACGCTCCAGCCCGCACGCTCGTTCGCGCGATCTGTCACTGAACCTCGCATGGACCAACCTGCAGAAGATCAACGAGCTCGAGCGCGAAGCCGAGGAGCACTCGTCCGTCTCCTCCCCCTCTCCCTTCTCCCCAGCTCGTCCCGCCGCTCACCCTGCCACTCACGCACCCAGGCTCGTCCTCGACACCCTCCAGAAGGCGCACAAGACGGCCCCGGAGCGCAAGTGCTTCCGCCTCGTCGGCGGCGTCCTCGTCGAGCGCACCGTCCAGGACGTTCTCCCGCAGCTCGAGGGCCAGTTTGAGCAGCTCAAGACGGTCCTCGAGACCCTCGCGGCCCAGTACAAGATCAAGGTGCGTCGTCTGTCTCCGCAGGAGGTCCTTCGGCGAGCCTCGCCGCGTACTGACCCTGTTCTCCTCGTCCAACTCGCACAGGAATCGGCGTTCGGGCAGTTCCAGCGCGACAACAACAGTGCGTCCTCCTCTCTCTCGTGCTCTCCGTCGCCCTGTCAAGCCTACTGACACTCGAGTCCCGAGCAGTCGTCCTCCGCCAGCGGTGACCCGTCGTCGTCCCCCTCCCCTCGCACTCTGTACCTCCCCCTCGTTGTCCTGTAACATCGCCGCACCTGCTGTTTCTTGCACACACTCTCGAGATGTCGTCGACGAGGAAAGTACCTCCTGGACACGTGAGCTTGCGCACTCGCTCGCTGGCGACGTCGCCGCCTCGCGCAGCTGCAGGTCAAGGAGCTCGAGCGGCCCGAGAGCCACGAACAGGCAGCGAGGGAGGCCCGAACGGCATCGAGAGGTCATGCAGGTATCTCGGCGGGGCGTGTGCAGGTCTCGCTCGTCGTGCGGTGCCGTCCTCTCGTCGCCGCTCAGTCCTCCTCCAGAGAGCGGCTGCAGCTTCTCTTCGCGAGCATCGGCAACGGAGACCTCTCAACAGCTCTCGATGACTCTCGGCTCTCGTGTCTCGGTACAAGGAAAGAGAGAGAAAGGGCTGTGTAGAACTAGCAACAGGAACGACGAGGCGGGGGGTACGACGACGACGGCAGAGAGGACGGACGAGACGAGGAGGAACGACAGGGCTAAGCAGAGGGGGGGGAGAACGGCGTGCCATCAAGCGAGGACGAGGGCGAGAGGGGAAAGCTATGCGAGGGAGAGAGGGAGGAAGAGAGGGCGAGAATGGCTCAGTTGAAGAGGTTGAACTTGGCGAGGGTGCCGCCGACGACGAGCGTGGCCGTGCCCATGCCCCACTGTGCACGACGGAGAGAGGAAAGAGTCAGTACGACCTCGAATCGCGAGGGTCGAGAGACGGACGGGGAGAAAGGGGAAGGACCGCGATCGACATGGGAAGGGAGGGCAACAAGGAAGAGAAAGGCGACCACCGACGCACCTTGGCGAGGTTGACGATCTCGCGGTCGAACGGGAGGATGTGGTGGCCCGAGTTGGCGAGCGAGTCCTCCTGCTTCTCGATGCGCCACTTGTCGTCCTCGCCCTTGACGAGGTCGAGGCGCGTGAGGAAGCGGATCGTGAACGTCTGGAGATTGAGGAGGGGGAGAGGAGAAGAGTCAGCGAGGCGGACTTGGGAGTACGCCCTGACGAGCGCGAGAGAGAGAAAAGGGGGAGGAGGGCGCACCGGGTTGAGGCGGTCCGGGAGCGGGATGAACGAGAGCTTGAGGTGCTCGGTCACGTCGAGCGTGAGCTTCTGCTTCTCGATGCCCTTCTCGACGTAGATGCGGTCCGACGCGACCGAGTGAAAGTCGAAGCGCTGGCCGTACGAGAGGACGCGCAGCATCTTGTACGCCGCCTTGACGCCGTCGCGGCCGGCCGCCGGAGGCGAGTTGAGGAGCGGGTAGACCTGCGCGAGCGTCGAGAAGGTCAGCTACGACTCGAGGGCCTCAGGAGGGGGGAAGGGAGGAGGAGGGCAGGAAGCGGACGGACGAAGATGGCCTGCTCGTCGAAGTACTTGTCCACCGCCTGCAGCATGTCATTGGCGTCCTCCTGGGCGGCGCACTCGAGGACTGCGCGGCGGATGTCGGTGACGGGGTTGTCCATCTGCGAGCGAGGGAGGCGAGGATGACGCGGGGCGAGGGGGAGTGTGGGATGCGGTCAGGCGGCGTGTAGGACGCTGACACAGGACAAGGGAGCTCACCTTGAGCTAGTACGAGGGTCTGTGCAGTCGCGGAGGGGAGAGAGGGGGAGGGGGAGGAGGGAGAAGGGCGAACGGACCGATGAAACCGAGGCGAGCCAAAAGTGAGGCGGCGCAGCTCGCTCACCTCGGACTGGCTCGCGACGACTGTGCAGCTGTGCTACACTCTCGCACACAGTCGGGAGCTTGAGCGCACGAGCGGAGAGAGAGCTTGCGAGGCTCGAGAGCGCGAATGCGCGTGACAGGCTCGTGCTCTCACGCAGCTCTTCTCGGGAGACGAGGACAGTTTCTAGTTGCGACAACAGGGACAGAGACAAGGTAGGGGAAGAACGACGGGCAGTCGGCGAACCCTCGACCGCGCAACAGGGCGCCTCACCGCTTCTCGCTCGCCGCCGCCGCCGCCTCGCGCTCACGCTCCTCCTTGAGTGCCCTAAGGCGCGCGAGGTGCGCCGCGCCCTCGTCAATGCTGTTGCGGGCCGGTGCGGCGCCGAGCGAAGCCGGTGCGGGATCAGGCGGCGACGCCGACGCGCGGCCCTCGTCGACCGAGTCGCGCCATGCGGGCCCGCGCCCCTCGGCCGCGACGCCCGTCTCGTCCTCGCGCCGGCGCTCGTCGAGCGCCTCGACGACGTCCTGGTCGGGTTGGCCCGGCGGGCCGTCGTACAGCGGCGGCGGCGGGACGGCCATGCTGCCCGGCGGGGCGCCGAGGGCGGCCGCGAGCGGGTCGGCCGTGTCGACGTAGGCCGGCTCGACGATGCGGCCTGCGTCCATGCCGGCGCCCATGTCGCCGTAGTACTGCATGGCGGCGTTCTTGCCGTCGGTGAGCTTGACCTTGCCGTCGGTCGCCTTGGTCCACGCCCACGTCGCGTCAATGTTGCCGCCGGCCATGCCGATCGTGCCGAGCTGGCCGAACGCCTGGGCGCCCATCGTGACCCACTTGCGGTTGACGGCGAGGAGCTGCTGCTTCATGGCGTCGAGGGCGGCGGCGATGGGCCCACCGGCGACGAGCGGGCGGCCCTGCTTGGTCTGGAGCTTGCGCTGGATCGACAGGAGCTTGGACAAGGTCTCGCTCGGGAGGTTGCCTCGACGAGACTTGCTGTAGACCTGTCGTGCGCGGGGAGAGAGTCAGCGGTCGTGGCTCGACTCGAGGAGAGCGGGCGAGGGCGTGCGCTCAGGTTGGCCCTCGCGCGGCTTGGTCGCCCGCTCGAGCTCGACCGGTGCACGCTCGCGAGAGGGAAAGGCGGACGCACCCAGGCGTGGAGGATGGAGAAGGCGACGTGCTGAGGGATCGGGTCGGGCTTGCTGAGGAGGCGGACGACTGCGAGGTGGGAGCAGGAGGGGGTCACGGGTCAGCGAGGGGGAGGGGGTCTGTTGGAGTGCGAGTGAGAGGAACAGAGTGGACGGACCGTCTTCCTGAGTGAGCATGGCCGCAGGCCGGTAGAGGTGGGGTTGTCCGGGTGGTTCGAGGATCGACCGGCGGCGAGGGACGAGGGTCGCGGTTGCGGGCGGTAGCGGGCTTGGTCGAGAGGGAGCAGGCAAGCTCGCAGTCGAGTCTAGCAGTCGAGCGAGTCGGGGTGGATGCAAGCGACGAGGGCGGATCGTCCCCCGCGGAGGAGGCGCTCCTTCCTCCTCCCTCTCCCTCCACCAGCTCTGCCCGTCACCACAGAGCTTGCCCAGCCATGCGCTTGACCCCGATCGTCGCAGGCGCAGCCGCCCTCGCCCTCACCGCGTCTCCGTGCGTGTCCCCTCTCTCGCGCCTCGGTCCTCATCCACGCGCCGCTCACCCTCCCCTTGTCGTCCCCCACAGCGCTCTCGCATGGACCAACCAGGACCAGTCCGTCCCACTTTCTCTCTCTCTTGATCCACCCCTGTCGGCGCGCGCACTCACTCTCCCCCCTCCCCCTGCAGCGAGATCTTTGACCTCGTCTCGTCCCTCGAGGGCGCAGAGGGCAAGGGCACCACCTTCTGTGCGCACCACCTCTTCGTCTACCTCGCCATCCACCCCCGAGAGAGCTGACTCGGCATGCGCGCCCACAGACACGTTCCTCAACACGACCCGCAGCGCGACCCCGCAGGAGATCAACCGCGCGTACCGCAAGCGCTCGCTCGAGCTCCAGTGCGTCCCCTCGGCGTCCCTCGTCGCGCTCGTCGTGCCACACTGACCCACTGCTTCCCCTCGCCGCAGCCCGGACAAGAACCCGGACGACAAGAAGATCGCGGACCGCTTCGCTCGCCTCGGTGTCATTGGCAACATCCTCCGCGACGACGAGAAGCGCAAGCAGTGCGTCCCTCTTCCTCCCGACTACTGTCGTGCAGGCCTCACTCATTCCCCTGTCCTGCAGCTACGACCACTTCCACGACAACGGCGTCCCCAAGTGGAGGGGTGCGTCCTCTCCCTCTCGTTTTCCTCTCCCTTCTCGACCTCCTCACTGACCTGCCTCCTCCTCCTCGCAACAGGTACCGGCTGTGCGTCTCTGCGCCTTCTACCGAGGTCGAGACGAGCGCGACTGACCTCGATCGCGCCCCGTCACAGACTACTACTCGCGCTACCGCCCGGGCCTCGGCTCGGTCCTCGCAGGCCTCACCGTCTTCTCGTGCTTCATCCACTACGTGTTCCTCTACATGACTTTCCGGGTCCAGAAGATGCGCATCAACGCGTGCGTCCCTCGGCTCCCTCCCTCGCGCCCTCGTTCCCGACCCTGACGACCCTCGCCCTCGCCCTGTCCGCAGCTTCCGCGAGCAGGCCTTCGAGGCGGCGTGGGGCCCGACCAAGAAGCCCCTCGCGGGCAAGCGCCGGCTCAAGACCAAGACGGGCGAGCAGGGCGACGCCATGGGCATGCCCGGCATCAACGGCGGCCGGCCCATCGCTGGCGGCAGCACGCTCGAGCTCGCCGTCGAGGGCCCGGACAAGGTCTACGTCGTCGAGAACCGCAAGGGTGCGTCGCTCGCCGTCTTCCTCTCTCTCTCTCTTGCCTGCGCGGACCTATCCTGACCCTCTCCTCCTTCTCGCTCGCAGAGACCCTCATCTCGGAGGACCTCGTCACCAAGCCCGTCCTGCGCGACACGTGGCTCCCTCGCGCCGTCCTCAGCCGCCTCGGCTACGAGACGACGCCGTCGGCGCCGGCCGCCTCGACCGACTCGTCGTCGACCTCGACCTCGAGCGCGAGCGCCGCCGCGCGCAAGTCGTCGATCAAGAAGTCGTACCGCAAGCCGTCGCCCGAGGACAGTGCGGGCGCGACGAGCGGCGACGACGCGACGAGCGGCGGCGAGGACGGCGCTGCGCCGGCCAAGAACCGCGGCCCGGGCAAGGGCATCGAGGGCATGGGCAAGGTCGGCGGCAGGAGGCGCAAGACGGTCCCGAGGCCGACGCCCAAGTCGACCTGAGCGCGCGCTTGCCGCCGTCGTCGTCGTCGGCGTGCGGGCTGGCGGCGGTCCGAGGAGGGGAGGGGACGGAGCAGGGGGCAGGGTCAAAACGCTCGCACTTTCATCGCAACTCGCATGGTCTCCCACATCCTCGCGCGCTGTCGGCCCTGTCGGAGATTCCGTCTCTTGCGAGCTCGCATGGCTCCATGTCGCCTTCCCTCGAGCGCGCTCCATGTACCCCTTTTTGTCTCGGGGAGGTGCTCTTTCGTGGACGTCCACGAGGAGCCTTGCTCGCTCGCCGTCTCTCTCACTCTCTCTCTCCTCCCCTCTGCACCTTGCGGACGTTGCGCAGCTGCACGCCGCCGTCGGCTGGCGCGCTCGCGCCGCCGACACTCGGCTCGACTCGCGCTCGCGCACAGCTCCCGGACGCGTCCCGCCGCCTCGAATGCGTCGCCGGCGGGCCCACCTGCGTGTCCGGCTCAACCAGCCCCCCATCCCTCGTCCTGTGCGCGCCGAGTCGAGGTTGCTGCGGGCGTGAACGGCCGGTTCGAGCGCTCGAGCGTGATGCAACTCGTTCCTGCTCTCGATGGCGCGCCGGCTCGTCAGCTTCTCGCGTCGAGCGTGCACGCTCTCGCGCTGCGCGTGCACGGCTGCAGCGCACGGTCGAGCCGGACGAGGTGGACGGTGCCGCGCGTTTGCGCTGGATCCGGGAAACGCGGGGTCCCGGGTGCGCCTGATTCGATTGGCTCGTGGCGACGCGGCGCGTCTCCAGCTTCCGAAGGCGGCGGCCGTCGGTTCTCACGGGCCTGCTCGCTCCCTGTCCTGCCACTCGACCAGCCCGCGCTCGCTCGCCCCGAGCTGCCAGCAAACACAGCTTGCCTCCCTCACCCTCCTCCACCACACCGCGCGCGCCGTCCAGCACCATGGCACCTCGACTCGCCGCCGCCGTTCAGCCTCGAGCTGCGAGCCGCCCGTTCGCCCTCCTCGCCCGCCTCGCAGCGAGCGCGCTCGCCTTGTCGTCGCTCGTGGCCGCACAAGCGCAGCTGCCCTCGTCCACCCCTCAGCCGTTCGACCTCCCGCTGCGGTCCTTCCACTCGTCGCCCGTCGTCTCGCCCGAGCTGCGCGTGCACCTCGCGCCGACCGACGAGGCGTCGACCGACCTCGTCACCTTTATCGGCGTGCGAGGTGCGACGGCGGCAGAGAACGGCAACTTTGGGCCGTACCTCCTCGACTCGCGCGGCGAGGTCCTGTGGATGGGGCCCAAGGGCAGCGTCCTCAACGTCGGCAAGCATACGTACCAGGGCCAGCCCGTCATCGCCTACTACACCGGTGCGTCCCTCGACCCCTCGTCGTCGTCGTCCTCGTCTCACAGGACGCGAGAACTAACCTGCGCTCGCTCGCACGCAGGCACCGAGGAGCACCCAGGGTTCGGCCGAGGCGTCTACAAGCTGTACGACCAGAGCTACCAGCACATCGCGACCGTCGAGGCCGGCGGCGAGCTCACCAACCTGACCGACCCGCACGACGTGCGTCCTCCTCTTTCCCTCAGTCCCTTTCTCGCCGTCCCCCGGCCGGTCCCCTGACGCCTCTCTCGCGCCCCGCCTGCAGTTCCAGATCACGCCCGACGACACGGCCGTCATCGAGACGTGGATCCCTCGCGAGATGGACCTGTCGCCGCTCGGCGGCCCGGTCAAGGGCGGGTTCGCGTTCGACTGCGTCATCCAGGAGGTCGACATCGCGACGGGCGAGCTCCTGTTCCAGTGGCGCTCGATGGACCACATTCCTCTCACCGAGACGCTGTACGAGCTGCTCGAGCCGGCCGGGACCAAGTCACAGCGTGCGTCCACCTCTCTCGCCGTCTCGGTCGTCTTTCCCGCGCCGTCCCTCGCTCACCCTTTTTCTTCTCCCCTCGCGCAGCCTTTGACGCTCATCACCTCAACGCCGTGTTCAAGGACGAGTCAGGCAACTTCCTCATCTCGCTGCGCGGGCCGTCGACCGTCTACTACATCTCGCGCGAGACGGGCGAGATCCTGTGGCGCCTCGGCGGCTCCAAGACGAGCTTCAAGATGGGCGACAAGTGAGTCGTCCGCTTCACACGCCTTCGAGGACCGTCACGAGCGACGACGGATCCTGACGCCGCTCTCGTCGCCGCAGCACCGACTTCCACTTCCAGCACCACTCGCGCCTGCACGGATCGGGCGCGTCGTCGCCTTTCACCGTCACGCTCTTCTCGAACGGCGCCAACCAGTTCCGGCAGACGGCCGACCAGGCGCGAGCGGTCATCCTCAAGGTCGACACCGACAAGATGCAGGTCGAGCTCGAGAAGGAGTACCTCCCGTCGTTCAAGATGCCGTGCCCGAGCGAGGGCAGCATGCAGATCCTCGACAACGGCAACGTCGTCGTCGGCTGGGGCATTCGTGCGTCCTCGTCTCGCTCACTTCTGCGTCCTCGTCGACGCTCGCACCCGACCTGACACTCCTCTCTCGCACGCTCGCAGGCCCGCAATTCTCCGAGTTCACCGAGGACGGCAAGCTCGTCCACGACGTCCAGTTCGGCCAGATCGACGGCCGGAGCGACCTCGACCACTCGTACCGCGTCTACAAGGTGCGCTCGGACCCTCCTCTTTTCCCCAACTTGGCCTTCCCAAATTGACGCTCTTTCGCCTCGCCTCCTCGCAGGCCTCGTGGACCGGTCGCCCTCTCACGCCGCCGTCCATGGTCCTCGACGAGCACTCGTCGGCGATGGCCTACGTGTCGTGGAACGGCGCGACCGACGTCGCCTCGTACCGCCTGTACGCCGGTCCCTCGCCCGACACGCTCCTCCCCGCCGCCTCTCCTCTCTCGCCCTCTTCGTCCGAGCCCGAGAACGACAAGCAGGCCCTCGACGCGACGTACGTCGCCAAGTCGTCGTTCGAGACGCGCATCGACCTGCCGCACGACCCCGAGGCGCGCTTCGTCGCCGTCGTCGCGCACGACAAGCACGGGCGCGCGCTCCGGTCGAGCGAGATCCTTGACCGCAAGGTCCGCGTCGGGACGGGCCTGTACGCCGACGTCGATGCGCTGTGGTGGGCCGAGAGGAGGAGGGTCATCGAGCTGGGAGGCCTGAGCGTCGTGCGTCTCTCTCCCTCTCTCTCTCTCTCTCTCTTCCCTCGCACTCTCCCTTTCGCTAGCCGTGACCGACACTGACACTCGTCGATGACGCAGGTCTTCTTTACGGTCCTCGCGTACCTCGCTCGTCGCCGAGGCTTCCTCGCTCGTGCGAGCGGCTACGGTGCGTCCTCTCTTTTCTCTTTCGCGTTCTCGCCCTCTCCTCGTACAAGGTCCTGACGCATCTCCCTCCCTTACTGCCTACCCTCCTCGACGGTCGACAGCCCCCTTGCACGCCGGCTCGCTCTCGCTCCCGACGCACTCGAGCACGTCCTCGCCGCTCAAGACGCCGCCCGTCACGAGCGAGTCGCGCATGTGGAGCCCGACCGGCGAGTGGGCGACAATGCCTGTCAAGCAGGCGTAACTCTCGAGGTCGGACGGCCGTTTGCGGTGGAGGTAGAGACAGACAGGAGGTTGCAGGGGCTGGCGGCGAGGGCTCGGCACCGTGTACATCAGAGCATCGACGATCATCTATCTTCGTCATGCGCGAGAGCTGCGAGAGCGTCAGAGAGAAGAGTTCCGGCGAGCACTCGCGCCGCAGCCTCGCATGCTCGGCGAGCCTGCTGGTCTCGAGCCTCCTCGTCTGTCAGAGAGAATAGGACGGTCGAGCGCTGCACGTTGCTCGTCTCACCCGCACGAACATGCTCTCGAGGGCTGCCAAGGCGGGACCGCTCTGCTCGGACAGGGACGAGGGAGAAAAGAGTTGCCGGCACAAGAGGCCTGAGCACGAAAGGCTCTCGCAGCTCTCGATGGGACGAGTCGCGCGACGAAAGACGCTCGCGACGAATACGACTCATTGCAGACGCTCGCAAGGGAGGGTTCTACCGCGCTCAGGTCGTGATCTGCCCCAGCAGCAGCCACTTTGGCTCCCTCGCCGCCTTCTCTCTCGCCAGCGCGCGCTTGTGGGGCCTGAAAGCCCGGCCAACACCAGACGTGCTCGACGAGGTCGTCGGGTTCGAGTGGTCGGACGCGGAGTAGATCGAGCCGGACGTCGTCGTGGTCGGCTCGAGGGTCGGATAAGTCTTGAGGAGACGGCGGAAGCGGACGGGCGCGTCGGCCGGGAGCGCAAAGATGGACGGCGAGATTTCGAGGACGCTTGACGAGCTGGGCCAGTCTGGGTTGTCGAGGTCGTGGTCGACGCGGACGTGCGGCGTCGACGTGGTCGGACGAGGCGCGAGCGGCAGGGCGATGGCGCACGAGTCGTCGCGGGCGGTCACGATCGGCTCGGTGTGCGGGTTGCAGAGGCCGTAATCGGCAAGGAAGATGTCGATGACCTGCGTGCGGTGCCGAGTCAGGTCGCGTCGGTGCGAGAGAGGAGGGAGGACTGCGCGCACGGCCCTGGACTCCTCGAGAAGCGCAGACGTGCGGACGGGCTCCGCCTCGTACACCACGCACTCGACCAAGTCGTCCAACGTGAAGCGACGCGGTCTGTCGGACGGCAGGCCCTGGTGCACCGCGTACCTGTACACCGCCGCCCGGTCCTGGCACCACCCGCACATGCAGTTCGGGTCGAGGTGCTGACGCACGAACGCGTCGACGCGGGCGGCCCTCGCCTCGTCCGACAGGAACGTCTTGACAAGGTCCCACACCTCGCTCGGCACCTCGCGGACGTCCCTCGCGCCCGTCGACGAGCTCGTCTCGAGTCGGACCTGGTCCCGCCTCGAGCAGATGAGGTCGATGGCGCGCACCGCAGACTTGACGTCGGCGTAGGCGGCAGCCGTGAAGCACAGGCTGGTGACGGTGACGGTGATGCCGTAGAAGAGGGTCGAGGTGCTGAAGCTCATGAGGGTTGAGGGAGGAGGGTGGGGGACGAGGGGAGGGAAACGCGGCTGCGGCTGGAGTTGCGCGCGCGAGAGCGAGTCGGGGAGGGCTCTGCACGGACCAGAGAGTCAGTGACCGCGCAACGACGAGCTCAGTGCGAGGCGAGAGGCTGCTCACGAGGAGGTGTCGAGCGCGAAGCTGAGCGCGTACAGGCGCGACGGCGACTCGACGAGGCGGCTGGAGGACGGCAGCAGTGCGCGTCGAGCGTTGATGGGGCCTCGCTGGTGTGAAGCTTGCACCGCAGGAGAGCGTGTGAGAAGAGCGAGGCAGCGAGACGCCAACGGGCGACCGCGTCGACGAAGCAGCCGTCTCGCCTTTGCAGCAGGGTCCGCACTCTCTTGGCCAGCTAGACGAGACAGTCACTCTCTTATGCAGCAGGCTGCCGAGGAAGCGCAAACAAGGCGAGGCCACCGCCGTCACTTTGCGATGGACGACCTCGCTCGAGCTCTCCACGAGGATGCCGAATGCTCGAGGTTCCAGTGCACATACTACAGCGTGGGAGAGAGGAGGAGGGGAATCAGGCCGACGCGGCCTTGACGGCTTCCGCAGCCGCCTCGTCGAGGTTGTCGTACGCGAAGATCTTCATGTTGCTCTCGCGGATGAGCTCCTTGGCCTCCTTCTCCTTGGTGCCCTGCAGGCGCACGATGAGCGGGATCGTCATCTCGAGCTCCTTGGCCGCGAGGATGATGCCCTCGGCGATAACGTCGCAGCGCATGCTGAGGGACGCAAAGGCGAGGGTCAGTGCGGGCTCCTGTCTCTCGCGAGCCCGACGGCCGCCACGAGGAAAGAGGGAGAGAAAGAGGAGGAGACGCACATGCCGCCGAAGATGTTGACAAAGATCGACTTGACCGAGCCGTCGGCGAGGAGGAGCTCGAACGCCTTCTTGACCGCCTCGGCCGTCGCTCCACCGCCGACGTCGAGGAAGTTGGCGGGCGAGCCGCCGTTGAGGTTGAGGACGTCCATGGTCGCCATGGCGAGGCCGGCGCCGTTGACGAGGCAGCCGATCGAGCCGTCGAGCTTGATAAAGTTGAGCCCGTACTTGGCCGCCTCGACCTCGGACGGCGCCTCCTGCGTCAGGTCACGGAGCTTGAAGACCTCCTGCGAGATGACGACGAGGCGTGTCAGTGAGGGAGTCGAAGACAGAGGGCGAGAGGCGAAGCGAGAGGGGACGCACCGCCTGCCTGAAGTCGGCGTTCTCGTCAAAGCCGAGCTTGGCGTCCATGCACAGGACGTCGCCGCCCTCGACCTCGGCGAGCGGGTTGATCTCGATCTGCGTCGCGTCGCGCTCCTTGAAGAGCTGGTACAGCTTGATGAAGATGTCGGCCGCCTTGTCCTGCGACTCGGGCTTGAAGCCGAGCTTCTGCGCAATCTCGCCCGCGAGCTGCTTCGAGAGGCCCTCCTCGAACGGGATCGGGGTCGTGATGATGGCCGACGGGTCGTCACGTGCAACGTCCTCGATGCTGCAGGTGGCGAGCGAGCGAGGTGAGGGTGTGCTCGCCGGAAGAGACAAAGAGGTGAAGAGGGGCGAGGACGCACTTCATGCCACCCTGGCGCGACGCGACGAGGGCCGGGCCACCGAGGCTGCGGTCGTTGAGGATGGCGACGTAGTACTCGTGGGTCGGCGTTCGCCTCTCGGCGAGCATGACGGCGTTGCAGACGCGGCCGGCGGCGCCCGTCTGCTTGGTGATGAGGTTGTGGCCGATCATCTGCTCGGCGAACTTGCCCGCCTGCTCAGGCCTGCGAGACACGGAGGACGTGTCAGCCTGCACGATTTGGCAGGTGGATCGAGGGACGAGGGGACGCACGAGTCGACCATCTGGACGCCGCCCTTGAGGCCGTTCGGGCCGTCAAAGTGACCCTTGCCGCGACCGCCAGCGAGGACCTGCGCCTTGATGACGAGCTTGTCGGCACCTGCGTGGCAGAGGAAACAGGGTGAGTACCGGTGCCGCCGCTGCACCTCGAGGAAGGGGGAGAGGATGAGCCGCACCGAAGTTCTGCGCGACCTGCTTGGCCTCCTCGGCCGAGAAGGCGGCCTTGGACTTGGGAGTCGGGACGCCGTACTGTGTGCAGGCGGGCACACGAGGTCAGTCAGGGCACCTTGAGAGCGAGGGAGGGAGGGGTCGAGGTGATGAGGAACGCACCTCGTTGAGGAGGTTCATCGAGAGGTACTCGTGGATGGACAGGTTGCGGCGCTGGTTGCCGACAGCTGCCGAGGGCTGCACAGTGCACAGGGGAGCATCCCAGGGAAACAGGCAAGGCGAGGTCAGCTGGACCAACTCGGAGAGGGCCGGCTCGCGCGCCGCCGTCTGGCGTGGTCGACGCTCGAGGCGAGGTAAGCGGAGGAGGGGCGCACCTTGAGAGCCCTGGCGCGAGTCGCAGTACGCAGGCAGGTCGAGAACATGGTGCACGCGGTGGGAGATGAGGTCGAGCCGGAACGTGAGGTCGTCGTTGGCGCGGTCCAGGGCGAGCGGAGCGACCCTCGAGATTAACCTCTCGCTACTATTGCCTGCAATAGTAACCTGCGCCCCGTCCTTATTAGCCTCTGGCGCGCGCCGCCTCGACTCCCCCGACCGCTCGCTCTCTCTTTCTCCTCAGCCAACCGGCGACGCTTCACCTGCCCCCTCTGAGGCGCTTCCGCGGGGTAGGCGGCATCCCTTGACACGTCCACTCCGTGCTCTGCGCTCGCCTCTCTCGGGAGGGGGGCCGCACGACGCCGCTGGACCTGCCCGACCGTTTTCCAGACCGACCCACGGCAGCCATGAGTCTCCTCGCCCGGCTACCTCTCCACCAGGCGCGGAGAATTAGCGCAGCCGACATGCACCCTCGACGCCGACCCGCACGCTCCCGAACCGCGCACGAGGAGACGAGGGCGCGACGCAGCGAGGCGAGGCGAGGCGAGGAAGAGGAGCGAAGGGGCACGCAGAGCGGGACGAGCTCTCGTGCGCGGTGTGCAACTGCAGCATGTTCTTCTACACAGATCCCGACGAGAGCAGCCGGCGCCGTCTACGAGCGAGAGAGAGCGCTCGCCTCGCTTCGTTCTTGCCCCCGGACCTCTCGCTCTCTCGCATGGCAGGCTCTCTCTCTGGCTCTCTGCTGGAACGCCGAGATCGTGAGCGGACTCGATAAACATTGCAAGTCGTCCTTGGCCCTCTGCCTCACGCCGGCCCGACCTTCTTCGCGGCCGGCGACCCGTCGACGCTCTCCTCGTCGCGCTCGCGCTTGATGCCGTTGCCGACGCCGTTGCCCTTGGCCGTCGACGCACCGGTGCCGACGACGCCGTGCTGAGGCAGCGTCGTAGGCGGCATGCCCGGCGCCGCCATGCTCGGCCCCGCTCGCCCGCCGTTGCCGCCGCCGCCGCCGCCGCCGTTGGCCATGCTCATCGCCATGCGCTGCTGCATGACCTGGAGGTTCTGCAGCTGCATCATCATCATCTGCGTCTGCTGGAGCTGGCCCTGGAGCTGCATGCGCATCGGCGGCGGCATGACCGGGTTCTGGAGCATGCTCGACAGGCGGAACGCGTTCTGCTGCAGCATCGGCAGGGACGGCAGGCCGGCGCCGCCGTTGGCGGCGATCATCTGCTGCTGCATGAGCATCATCTGCTGCTGCTGCTGCGCCTGGAACTGCTGCTGCCGCATCATGGCCGCCTGCTGCGCCGGCGTCATGCCGTGCGCGAGGCCCGGGCTGACGACGGGTGGCGGCGCCGGCTGCGGCGGTGGCACAGGCGTGCCCGAGGTGGCGCGAACAGGCGACGCAGAACTGGTCGTGGCGCCCGCGGCGGCGACGGCGGACGCGCTCGGCTTGACGTCGCCTTTCGAGGCGCGGTCCTCGCCGGGTCGAGGTTGGCGCGGGTTCAGAATCTGCACGAGGGGCACGAGAGAGGTACGGCGTGTCAGTGTAACACGCAAGGCGAAAGGTGTGCGGGGCGAGGGAGAGAGAGAGAGAGGCTCGGGCGCACCTCGGGTGCACGCTCGGGGAAGAGCTCGTCGTCGTCCTTCTTGACCTCGTCGAGCTGGACCGCCGGCTTGACGTCGTCGCCCTCGCCGTCTGCTCCCTCCTCCTTCTTGAGCGCGGCCGCCTCGGCCTCGGCCTTCTTGCGCTTCTCCTCGGCAAGCCGCAGCCGCTCCTCCTCGGCCTCGCGCTCCTTCTTCTCCTGCTCGAGCGCCTCCTTGCTCGCCTCGAGCGTCTCCTCGACGTACTTCTTGCACCGCTCGCGCCGGTCATCGTCGGGCTTGAGCTTCTCGAGGCTCTTGACGCGCGTCTCGCACTCGGGGCAGAGCATGTCGTTGTCGAGGAGCGCGTTCGTGACGCACTCGTCGCAGAACGACGTGTTGCAGCACGGCGTCAAGGTCGCGTCGCGCAGGAGCTTGGAGCAGACGGGGCAGGTGAGGTCGGGGTCGGTCGGCGCCATGCCCTGGATGTCGTTGGCCGAGAGGTTCGACGTGAGGGCGCGGTGCGCGAGCCAGGATGCGCTGCGGGTTGACGGAGGCGGCCGAACGTGTGAGTAACGCGTCGCGAATGTCGTCGCTGGAAAGAGGTAGAGAGAAAGAGGGGGCGCACCTGTCGGGTCGAGCGACGACGAAGCCGCCGTCGGCGGTGACCATGACGCCGCCTTTGACGCCCGGACCGCCCTCCTCCTCCTCGGTGCCGGGTAGAGGCCCGGCGACCTCGGTGAGGAAGCTTTTGGGGATGCCCGTCGTGCGCTTGATGCGAGGCCGGTTGTCGTACGCCGGGTCGCTGTTCTTGGGGCAGTCCTGGATCCAGTGACCTGCGAGCGCTCGTCGGCGTCAGGACGGATTCGCTGAGACATGAGACAGGAGAGTAGGACGAGAAGGACGCACCTTTTTGGCCGCAGCGGTAGCAGATGTAGCCGGGAGGAGGGTCCTTGCGCGGCATGTCGCGAAAGTTGGGCCGCCCGCCGGGACCGCCGGGTCCACCTGGGCCGCCGCCGCCGCCGCCGTCGCCGTGATGTTGAGGAGGAGGCGGCCTACCGCCTTGCCCGGGCCGAGGGATGTACTGGGCGCTGCGGGGAGGAGGACAAAGTCAGTCTCGTCGAGTGGAGAAGGGGGACGAGCGCGAGGCTCGAACGGCGCGACGACAGAGGAACGAGCGACGCACTGCAACATCTGCTCCTGCGTTTGCTGCCACTGCGAGCTCGTGGCGGCGAACATGGCCGCCATGGCCGAGGCCTCGTCGCCTGAGGCTGCGACAGGAACTTGAACGTCCGACGGGTTCTGTCGCCGCGAGAGGAGAGCCAGGGACGGGAGAGAGAGGGGGACGGGCAAGAAGGGACGACACGAGACAAACGTGAGAATCTGATTGCGAATGCGCGCCGAGACCGAGGCAGACAGAAGAGGCCCGTGCGACAAGGGGAGGGAAACGGACCTGCGGAGCTGCAGACGGGGCCATGTCCTCGCGACCGTCAAACCGCTTCGAGTACATGTCCTTGTTGAACCCTCCGACACCTCCTCGCGGCGTCGGCGCCGCACCTCGGCCGTCTCGGGCGTTCGAGCCCGTGTCGTCGTTCGAGGCCATGTAGTCGAGGGCGTTGCCGCGCCCAGGCCCTCGTGCTGGCGGAAGCCGACGCGCAATGACCGATGTCGACCGAGGAATGAGCTCGCGGTCGTTCTTGTACTCTGCGCGAGGGAGGAAGGGGGAGGAGGTCAGTGAACGGCTCGACGACCGGCTCTTCTGCTCGGGCAAAGGCGGCTCCTCGACAAGTCGCAGAAGGCCGACGGCTGCATTTCGCATGGACGAGATCTAGTGCCCTCCTTGGCCCCATGCTGCACCCGCTCGAGTCGACCCGGCGGCAGTCGCCCGCCGAGCCGCAGTTCTCCGCCGTCTCGCCCTTCCACCGCCGACCGCTCCACACGATCCAGAGAGGGCGAGACGGACGCACCTTCCTCGGTGTCGGCGTGGTAGATGGCAAAGTCGAAGTCGGCGCCCTTGCCCATGCGGTTCTCGGCGATGATCTCCTTCTTGAGGTCAAAGACCGAGATGGCGGTGCCGTCGAACGCGATGCGCGACGGCTCGCGCTGCGACTTGAACTTGTAGAAGACGAAGGACGAGGCCATGGTGGACGACTCGCGGCCGAGGCGAGGAAGAGGCGGACGAGAGGGAAGGGAGGGAGGGAGAGGAGGGGGAGGGGCAAGGACGAGCTGGCGCAACGACGGGCTGGCAGTGCACACTCGCAAAGGACGCTACGACGATCTGCGCTAACTGCTGGACCCTCGCGTCGGTCCTGCGCGGCGAGTTGGCGGAGCTCGAAGTCGAGGTCGGGCTGCTGACGAGGACGAGCGGCGATGAGGGCTTTGCGAGCCGGATGAGGGTGTGTTTGACGGCCGGGGCGGACGCGAGAGTCGAGTTGTCGCAATATAGAGCAGCCGCAGCGTGTCGGGCGGTGTGTAGGAAGAGCGAGATGAGGGGAAGCTGGGAGAGGTCTCTCGGGCTCACCGCGGACGGGAATTGCAGTCGCTCTCCTCACCTGTGCTGTCGGGCGTACCTCCTGGCGCAGTTGGACAGGTCTCTGTGCGGCACACGCCAGCCCTCGAAGCCAAACAGAGACGAAACCAACGCCCTCTCCTCCTCGACTCCCGGACCTCGAGCCCGTTCTGAGTCTCTCTCGTCGCTCGCTCTCGTACAAGTCCAGAAGGAGTGAGGGAACGTAATGCGGCTGCTGGTTACACGATACAAGGGACAGCGACGACCGAGAACGAGGGAGGCGAGAGCACGACGCTTTAGACGAGGTTCGAGGGGTAGGCAAAGTCCGTGGGCGGGACGAACGTCTGTCGAACGAGAGCAGGTCAGTCTCGGGAGGCACGAGGAAGAATAGAGGGACGAGAAAGACGCACCTCCTTGATCGAGCGAGGGTTGGCCCAGCGGGTGAAGAAGCTCGGCGAGCCGGCCTTGTCGTTCGTGCCCGAGCCACGAGCGCCACCGAACGGCTCTGCAGGGACAGAAGGAACGTCAGGATCTCGACTGTCGTCGGGAGAGAGATAGAGAGGTTGGGACGCACGCTGACCGACGACGGCACCAGTCGACTTGTCCTGCGAGAGGGGCAAAAGGGCGAGGGTCAGGCCACGTCCGAGGACACGTAGAGAGAGTGAGCGCAGGGACGCACGTTGATGTAGTAGTTGCCGGCCGAGTAGCGAAGGAGGGCGGTCGCCTTGACGGTCGCGGCGCGGTCGTTCGAGAAGATGCAGCCCGTCAGGGCGTACGTCGTCGTGGTGTCGATGAGGCTGCACGTCTCCTCGAACTTGGCGTCCTCGTAGACGTAGACGGTGAGGACCGGGCCAAAGATCTCGTCCGTCATGGTCGGCGAGAGCGGGTCCTTGGTGAGGATGACGGTCGGCTGGACGAAGAAGCCGGTCGAGTCGTCGCCCGAGCCACCGGCGAGGACCTCGCCGCCGGCCTGCTTGGCCTTCTCGACGTAGGACAGGCACTTGTCGTACGAGGCCTGCGAGCTGCGGGGCAGGGACGCGAGGGGGATGGGGGGAAAGGAGGAGGGAACGTGGACGAGATGGGGGAGGAGGGCGAACGAGGTCAGTTCTCGCGCGCAAGGCAGGACACGGGCGCGAAAGGGAGAGGGGAAGACGCACATGACGGGGCCCATGAAGTGCTGGAACTCGGAAACCGAGCCCTGGCTGATCTTGGCGACCTCGGACAGGAGCGTCTCCTTAAAGTCGCCGTCCCAGAGCGACTTGGCGACATACAGGCGCGACAGCGCGCTGCACTTCTGGCCCTGGTACTCGAACGCGCCGCGGATGGCGCCGATGGCGGCCGCACGGACGTCGGCCGACGGGTGCACGAGCTGGAAGTTCTTGCCGCCCGTCTCGCCGACGACGCGAGGGTAGCTCAGGTACTTGTCGATGTTGTTGCCGATCTTCTTCCACAGGTGGCGGAAGACGTGGGTCGAGCCCGTAAAGTGCAGGCCGGCGAACATGCGGTGGTCGAGGACGCGGTCGACGAGCGAGATGGTGGCGTCGCCGTTCGGGGTCGGGAGGAACTGAATGACGTTCTTGGGGAGGCCGGCCTCGAGGAGGATCTGGAGGACGAGCCACGACGAGTAGGTGGCCATGGGCGACGGCTTCCACACGAGGACATTGCCGACGAGCGCGGGCGCGCCGACGAGGTTGCCCGAGATGGCGGTGAAGCTGCGAAGCGGGCATCTGCGTGAGCTCCTCGTCCATTCAGACCTGGGAAGAAGCGGGAGGAACGCACTTGAACGGCGTCACGGCAAAGACGAAGCCCTCGAGCGGACGGTACTCAACGCGGTTCCACGTGCCCGACGAGTTCTCGGTCGGCTGCTGCGTGTAGAGCTGCTCGACCTGGGCGGCGCCGAAGCGGAAGAAGTCGATGAGCTGCACAGGAACAAGAGGCAAGTCAGTGGGGCTGCTCGGGGCGGGTGCGGGAGAGGCGCGAGCGAGAAGGCGCACCTCGGCGGCGGCGTCAATCTCGGCCTGCCAGACGTTCTTGCCCTGGCCGAGCATGGTCGCGGCGCAGATCTTGGCGCGGTACTTGGTGCTGATGAGGTCGGCAGCCTGTGTGCGGTGCGAGGTCAGCCTCTTGCGCCGGCTCAGAACGGCGCGGACGGGCCCAGAAAGGTGGGGAGCTCACGCGGAGGAAGATGGCGGCGCGGTCGTTGAACGGCATCGACTCCCACTCGGGCTGCGCCGCGAGAGCGTGCTTGATGGCCTCGGAGGCGAGGTCGGGCGTCGAGGCGGCGAACGTGCACAAGTCCTGCTTCTTGTTGTGGGGCATCGGCTGCGACGAGCGCTCCGTGTCGAGGCGGACCTGCGGGATGCGGGCAACGAGGTCAGTGCGAGTCGCAGGATGATTCTTGAGAGGGCGGGACGCACCTCCTTGCCGCCAACGAACGCCGGGACGTCGAACGGCGCGGCACTCTCGAGCTCGGCAATGGCGTCCTGGAGGGCCTGGCGCTCCTTGGAGCCGGGAGCGTAGCTCAGGTTGGGCTCGTTGCGGACGACGGGGAGCTTGTAGTGGGCGTTGGTCGAGGCGGCCATGGTAAAAGGCGGGTGGTGGTGGTGGGAGGAAGAGGGGAGGAGGGAGGGGAAGCTGTGGGACGTTCGGGGCGACTCGTGTGAGCGACGAGGTGCGGCAGAGGAGCGCAAAGAGCAGACGGTTGCGGCTCACAGTGTCAAGAGAGCCTTGAGGGAGGAGGGAAAGGGAGAACAAGCCCCGAGGTCCACGCCGCCCTCGAACTCGAGCTCGGCAAAGCCGACGTTTCGCGAGATATGCTCGCCCCGCGCCTCGCGCTTGCCCGACCTCTCTGGAGCTCCTCTTGCTCACCGGACTAACTAACTAGGGACGAGCAGAAACTCTCGCTCGCCGACACGAGCCGCACGAGGATAAGGACGAAAACCAAGTACTCGCTCGAAAATGCACAGACCGCCTCGTTGTCGACGCACTCGTCGACGCTACGAAAGACATAGCGACAGAGGCCAGCTCTCGACGCACAGGCCAGCTGCCCGACCGCCAACTCACCGCCGCACCGGCGCCGTCCCGATCCTGCTGACCCGAGGCTTGAACCTCGCGCCCGACGACGACGACGACGGCTCGCCCTGCGCCGCCGGCTGGGTCGCCCCGAGCGGCACGCGTGCCCTCTGAGGCGCCGACGTGGACTCGAGCTTAGGCGCCGTCGAGAGGCGGCGGTGGGCCGTGCCGGACGAGGACGAGGCAGGCGGGAGGAGGGACGAGCGCGGCGCGAGCGACTTGCGCGGTGCGGTCGAGGCGGCCGTGCCGGACGCTCGGGACGCAGGTGCGGCAGCGGTGGCGGCGAGGAGCGGGCGCGACGAGGGCGCGACGAGCGAGCGTGAGCGCACGAGGCCGCCGCCTGTCGAGGTCGCCTTGGCCGACGTCGACGACGAGGCCGCACCGCTCAGGTCGGCCATGCTGCGCCTCGATGCAAGACCTGCACTCGACGCCGTAACCGTGGCCGGCGCGCGCATGCCCGGCTTGCCCGCGAGGGTCGCGCTGCTCGAGCGCACCATGCCCGACGACGACGACGAGGGTCCGGGCGTTGCCCTCGCGAGCTCGCGCTGCTTGCGCTCGGACCTGAGTCGCTCGAGCTTGACCGCCGTCGAGTCCTTGCGCTCGCCAGGCGTCTTGGGCGGCTCGGACAGCGAGCTCGAGAGGGTGCGCGCGGGCCCGGACGAGGTCGACGAGGCGGCGGTCGGGCCGGGCAGCATGGACGGCCGCGGTCGGGCGAGTCGGGGCACAGGTGCGGTGGAGGTCGAGGGGGCCTTGGGTGCGACAGGGCGGCACGGCGTCGCGCTCGACGAGGCAACAGCCGACGACCGAGCCGAGTCGTTGGCGGACGGGCCCGCCTTCTTCTGCGCGCGCAGCTCGTCGAGCCGCCGCTTGAGGCGCTCGGCGCCCGTCTCCTTGACCGACGACGGCGGCGGACGGATCGCTGCTGCGCTCGTCGGCGCCGACAGGCGCTGCGGCGAAGGCCCGACGTTGCCGATGCCGAGAAGGTCGCCCTCGGCGACGACGACAGGCTCGACCACGGCTGCGGCGCTCGAAGCGACAGGCGAGAGGGCAGAGGACGAGACACCGCCATCGAAGAACGAGCCGAGCTCGGTGACGGTGCGGGTCGAGCAGGCGAGGGTGGAAGTCGACGAGTCGAGCCGAGGACGGTCGACCTTGGTCGGCTGGATCGGGCTCTGCAAGCTGAGCTCGAGCGTCTTGGTCGACTCGGGCTTGAGCATGGCAGTCGGCGGGCTCTGGTCGAGGCTGTACGGGAGGGAACGCGGCAAGTCAGTGTAGGTCCACCTGAACGGGCCGGCGAGCGAGAGAGACTCGAGGACGCACATGCCCGTGCCGAGCTCTGCGGTGCCCCACCTCGTCAAGTCGAATGAGTCCTGCGACGGCCCTTCTGCCGTCCCGCTCCCGCTCCCACTCGACGCGCTCGTGTCGGCGACCCTGCCGCCGCCGTCGCCCGGACGCGGCGTCCTCGCCTCGTCATCGTCGCCGCCGAGCCAACGCTCGACCTGGAGGCTCGCGACGCGAGGCTTGACGGGCGAGTCGCGGTACTCGGCGAACGAGGCGGTCGAGGCGTTGAGGAACGAGACGTCGTCGCCCGACGCGTGCTGCTCCGGGCTGAGGGCGAAGAAGCTTGACTCTGCATTGAGCGTGGCCGAGACTTGGCGAGCGCGAGTGGCCGGAGAGGAAGGGCCGGTGATGGTGCGAGTCGACGAGGTGAGGTCGGAGGGGAGGATAGACGGCGGGGAAGGGTACGAGGACGAGGTCGGGAGGCGCGCATGATCGATCATCGACTCGCCGAGGCCGTGTAGGAGGACCGACATGCCGCCGCTCGTCTCGCTGAGCTCGCCGTCGTGCGTCGAGTTGTCGGCGCTCGCCGTCTGCGGCACGGCGAACGAGTCGAGCGTGACGTCTTGCTGCCGGAACAGGAACGAGCCGCCCTCGTCGGCGAGGAGCGAGAGGTCGTCTGCGCCGAGAAGCGCTGTCGACAGGATCATGGACGAGTCGCCTGCGTACGGTAAAGGTGTCAGTGAGGGCGACGGGGGAAGAAACGACGAGAGACGCAGAGACGCACCCTCGCGGATTGGGCTGCAGTCCTGCACGGGCGCAAGCGTCGCGGCCTTGCGCCTCTCCTCCTGCAGACGTGTCATTGCGCTCCACCGCCGCTGCGCAGGCTTGACCTGGACGGGCGGCGCCGGCTCGTTCTCGGTCTCCTTGTTGTCGCACGACGTGGTCGAGGGCGACAGTCGGCGGACCGTCGGCGGCGGCGACAGGTTGGCGAACGGGGCCGTCGAGGGCGTGATCTCGCCCGAGTCGAACGAGTCGTCGAAGAAGGAGAACTTGAGCGGGCTCGGGCGGCGGACGTTGGACGACGAGAAGGGGGGCGGACGAGGCGGGGTGGGGCCGCAGATGTCGATGAGCGGGGGCGGGCTTGCGGCGACAGGTAGAGGTGGTGGCTGGCCGAACCGACTGGCGCGATCGTGTGCGCCGAACGCCTTGGTGAAGGGTGTTGCGGGGCCGAGGCGGAGCTGGAGGGAGGGCTTGAGGGTGGGTCAGCGCGAGGGGCAATGGGTGAGTTGGGGGGCCATGGAGCTCACCTGGACTTGAGGGACGTCTGCTGGGTCGGCTGCACTCGCGTACGGGTCGAGGTCGGCGAGCGAGAGGCTGCGGTTGAGCGACTCGGGGCGGCCGACGAGCGACGGCGACGGGTCCATGTGCGGCAGTGGAGGCGAGCGGTGTGGGTGCCTATGTACTCTGACGTGATGCTGAAGGTCGCTGGCCTCAGCCAGGGGGACAGCGAGGTGGTGGTCGAGGTTCGAGAGGATCGAGGAGGAGAGGGTCGACCTCGTCTTTCCGTGTTGCACCCTCGCTTGCTCTGCGGTGCCTGTACAGCCTCTGCACTCGTACAGACAGGGCCACACTACACCATGGTGCGCTCGTCGTCGTCCCCTCGACTTCCCCCGTGTCCTCCTCCCTGACCTCACGTCTGTCGCACTGATGAACAGTCGGTCACGCTCCACACGTCCCACGGCGAGATCAAGGTCCGTTCACTCTCTCCCTCGAGCGACCGCTCAGCGACTGACCCGTCCCGCACCCACAGATCGAGGTCTTCTGCGAGACCGTCCCCAAAGCTGCAGAGGTGCGCCTACTTTCGCACCCACGCCAGACCCTCGCACCTCCTGACGACCCCCCACGACGCCTGCCGCAGAACTTCCTGGCGCTGTGCGCGAGCGGCCAGTACGACGGGTGCCTGTTCCACCGGTGCGCCACCGCTTTCCTCTCCCCCGGTCGTCCGTCTCGTCCTCCCGCCTCGGGCGTCCTGACCCTGTTCTGGTCACTGCAACAGCAACATCAAGGGCTTCATGATCCAAACCGGCGACCCGACTGGGACGGGCAAGGGCGGCCAGTCCATCTGGGGCCGACCGTTCCCGGACGAGGTGCGAGGGACGCTCAAGGTGCGTCCGACTCGCTCTCTCGTCCGCCTATCCTGTCCCCGTACACACTCGGTCGAGCACAGAATGATATCCAGCGAGTACGGTCCTGCGCCAATGCGCTGACACCGTTCCCTCTGCAGTTCAACCAGCGCGGCATTGTCGCCATGGCCAACTCGGGCCCCGATACGAACAAGTGCGTCACTCGCTGCCTCTCTTGACAGGCGCAGCACCTCCTTGCGCTCGAGAGCAACTTCTTCGGCGGCCTCTGACGCTCCTCATCCCGCAGGTCGCAGTTCTTCATCACCTGTCCGTCTCTGGTTCCTCTCGCCGACTCGGTCGGCCCGTTCTCTGACCCTCCCCCCTTCCCACAGACGCGAAACAGTCTCATCTCGACACCAAGTACAGCATCTTTGGACGGTGAGCTCCGCAGATGTCTACCTACTCGTCCTCGACGTCTCGCTCAACCGCCTTTCGTGCTTCGCGCAGGGTCATCGACGGGACCGACACGACGCTCGACGCGATGGTGCGCCCTACAGCTCCCTCTCGACACGGTCAGACGGTCCTAACGCTTCTCGCGCCCGCAGGAGAAGGTCCCGGTCAACGACAAGATGCGGCCGCTGCAGCCGATCAAGATTGAGCGGGTGCGTCCCCGCCCGCCTGCCCATCTCACCCTCGGTCCCATCACTCGTCAGAGGGCGCTACCGTGCTCTCGTTTCCCGCTGACGCGCTGCTCCTCCAGGTCGAGGTGCACGCCAACCCGATCGCAGAAAAGCAGGCCTGAGGCGGCCCGCACCCGTCTCGCTCGTCCTGTATCTTGTGTGTACTGCTTCTGTGTTGCAACCTAGTCGTCTGCGAGTGGAGCCTGCTGGACAAACGAGAGACAGCGGGCGAGCGAAAGCCAATCGATCCTCGCGTGCTTCCTTCGCTCGCCGACTTCTTCGCTCCTGCCGCACACCGCTCTGCACTTGCACCGCCAGCACATCAGCAGCACTCGCCCAGCACGAGCGCACCGAGCCGGGTCGAGCCGTTACAGCGCCACCGCGTTCCTCGCCCGCCTGTGGCCACCCTCGTCAGCCTCGGGCTCGAGCCCTCCGTCGTCCCCCGAGCACGCCCGAGCTAGCCAGCCAGCAGCCCAGCGCACGACAGCGTCCCGCCATGGCGTCCCACCAGCACCCGCACCAGCCGTCGTCGCCCTCGCGCCCCGCTCACCGCCGCGTCCCTTTCCCGATCTTCGAGGACGACCACGCCGCGCCCTTCCACCCGGCCCAGCTCCCCTCGGACCACTTCCTCGCTCAGCGACCCGTCACCCCTCCCCGCCCCGACTCGGTCATCGACCCGGTCTGGCTCGACGGCGCTCGCCCCGACACCTCGTCCCTCGCCGCCGCCGACTACGACGTCTCGGTCCACACGGGCTTCCTGCCCGCCGACGAGCCCGTCCAGTCGCTGCGAGGACTCGGCTCGGGCTGGGACGCCCTCGAGGGCGCCCTCGAGCAGGTCGAGCGCGAGGCGGCCGTGCCCGGTGGGGCTGTCGGGAGGATCAGCGGGCGGTGGATGCACGGCGTTCGCGAGGTCCGTCCTCCATCCTCTTTATGCGCACCCACCGATCGTCTACTGACCGCGTCATTTGACCCGCTCGCAGTTGCCGCAAGCCTCGGTCGAGCCGCTCACGACCCTCCCCCTCCTCCGCCGCGCCCACGTCCTCCTCGCCCACCTCGTCCACTTTTACATGCACGGCACGTTCCCGTCGCAGTCGGTCGTCCCGGCCTCACTTGCCGTCCCGCTCGTCCAGGTGAGCGACCGCCTTGGCCTGCCGCCCATCCTCACGTACGCCGACACGGTCCTGTGGACCTGGCGCCTCACCGACAAAGCCCGAGGGCTGCGCGCCGACAACGTCGAGATCACGACGACGTTCACCCAGACGCCCTCGGAGCGCGCCTTCTTCCTCCTGTCGCTCTTCTGCGAGCTGCACGGCCCGGCCATCCTCCGCCTCATGTCGGCGACGCTCGACGAGGTCTTCTTCGCCGACCGCACCGCCCTCGGCCGCATCGCGAGCTACCTGCGCTCGATCGCGAGCCTCGTCGACGAGCTCACGGCGCTCATGGCGGCGGCGACGTCGTCGACGGGCGGGTTCGGGCCCGGCGCGAGGGAGCGCATCGTGCCCGAGGTCTTCTACTGGGAGATCCGGCCCTGGTTCAACGGCGGCAAGTGGACGTACGAGGGCGTCGGTCCGCACGGCGAGGACAAGGAGATGGAGTGGGGCGGGCCCTCGGCGGGCCAGTCGAGCCTCGTCCACGCGCTCGACCTGTTCCTCGGCGTCGACCACATGCCGCGCGCCGCTCCCGCCCCCGGGCACGGTCACGCGCACGGTCACGCGCACGGCCACGGGTCGCTCGCGCGCGAGCGCAAGGTCGAGGCGTCGGCGTTCCCGGGCACGTTCCACGACGAGCACGACGAGGACACGGCGGCGGCGGTGCGCGCTGCGGCGACGGGCGGGCCCAAGGCGGCGCTCCACAAGGCGCCCTCGGACGCCACCTTCATGCAGCGCATGTCGCACTACATGCCCAGCCACCACCGCGCCTTTCTGTCGCACCTCGAGTCGCTCCACTCGCCCAACCCGCACGCACCGCTCGCGCCCGTCCTCCCCTCGCTCCGCAAACTCGCCCGCCGCCACCCGCACGAGCTCGGCTCGGCGTACGACGGCGCCGTGAGCGCCATGAAGCGCTTCCGCGACGCCCACATGCGCCTCGCGACCGTCTTTATCGTCCAGCAGGCCCGGCGCGAGCCCGCTCGCGAGTCGGTCCACTGGGCCGAGTGGGAGGCCAAGCGCGTCGCCAAGGAGCAGGCCGACGAGGCGCGGCGCATGCAGGGCGCGAGCGCCGGCCGCGGCGAGGCCGACAAGCTCGTCGGCACGGGAGGGACCGATCTCGTCAGCTTCCTCAAGCGCTGCAGGGACCGCACGGTCGAGGCGCTCCTCGGTGACGACGATGTGCAGGCGCAGGCCTAGCCGCAGGAACAGCAGCAGGAGGAGGCGCAGGCGCAGGTGCGGCTCGTTCGCTGTCGGGACTTGTACATAGATCAGTGCTCGGGCCGTGGTTCGCCCTTGTCGTGTTGTACGACCGCGCAAATGGACACTCGCATTCTCTCCTGCTCTCGCAAGAGTCGCTGTTCACGAGAGTGCCTCGCCGCGCAAGCCGGCCGTGCTTCTCTCGCCCGCACCGCCCCGGCCGCCCCGCGCCTCTCCCTCTCGCTCTCTCGCACCGATCGACCTCGCCCTCGGTCCAGCTTGCTCGAGCAGCTCCAGCGCACCCGTCACCGCACCGCCATGGCCGACCCCGAGCGCATCCAGCCCGTCGTCATCCCGTACCCGGCCCTCATCTCCGGCGACTCGTCCTTGGCCTCGCTCGTCCAGCAGGGCTTCGACTCGAGCCCAGACGCGCTCGGCCTCGTCGTCGTGTCCGACTTGCCGCCCGAGTTCCCGCAGCTGCGCCAGCGGCTCCTCCACCTGTCCAACTCGTTCGCCTCGCTCCCCGCCGCGACTCGCGAGAAGTACGCCCACCCTGGGAGCCGTTTCTCGGTGGGCTGGTCGCACGGCAAGGAGGTCATGAACGGCAAGCCCGACCTCCTCAAGGGCTCGTTCTACAACAACCCGTCGTACGACCTCACGCCGGGCCTCCACGACGGCGACGAGCCCGTCGCCAACATCTGGCCCGACGAGCGCGGCGTCGAAGGGTTCGAGGAGGCCTTCAAGGAGCTGTGTGCGCTCATGGTCCGCATCGGCATCCTCGTCGGCGCGGCGTGCGACCAGCTCGTCGGCAAGACGGCCTCGTCCAAGTCGGTCGAGCAGCTCGTCAAGGAGAGCCACTCGAGCAAGGCGCGGTTGCTGCACTACGTGCGTCCCCCGGTCTCTCTACTCTCGGACCGGCGCGGCGAGGGTCAGGTCGTTGACGAGCTCGTTCTGCGCGCAGTTTCCTCGAGACGGCGCGTCGTTCACCTTGCCGCCCTCATCCTCGGTCCCCGACGAGCCGTACAAGCCAGAAGAGGTCGACGACAGCTGGGTGAGCTCCACGAGCCTCTCGCTTCGTCCAGGGCCGCCTCACTGACGACCTGGACCTGCAGTGCGGGACCCACATCGACCATTCCCTCCTCACGGTCCTGTGTCCCTCCCTGTACCTGTTCCACCCCGATTCTGCGCCCCTCGACCCGCTCGTCATCCCGGCACCCGCACCCTCGACCGGCCTCTTCATCAAGACTCGCGGCGGCAAGGTCGTGCAGGCGACGATCCCGGCCGACTGCGTCGCCCTCCAGACGGGCGAGACGCTCGAGCTCCTCACGTCAAAGCGCCTCGCCGCGACGCCGCACTTTGTCAACGCGACGGCGGCCAACCTCGGCACCAAGGCGCTGCAGGCGATCGAGCGCAAGAAGGAGGACGAGCCGCAGACGTGGGGCCGGGTCGAGAGCGGGTTCGTCACGCGCGAGACGCTCGCCGTTTTCCTCCAGGTGCGCCCTCCTTCCTCTGCTTCTCTCTCCAGTCGTCTCGTACCGACCGCGTGTGACGCACCGCAGCCCAACCACGACGAGGTCGTCGCCGACAGCGGCGAGACGTTCGGCGAGTTCTCGGCGCGCGTGTTCAAGCGGCACTACGACGAGACCGAGTAGCTGGGCGAGCGGGTGGAGAAGGCGGAGGTGTGACCTTGCAGCGAGGATTCGAGTTCCCTCGCGCACCGTGTGCCGAAGCTGCTCGAGCCTCGAGGTGTCGCCCTCGCGCACGAGCACAGCTGTCCCGTCTGTGCCCACAATGCGAACACTTTACGAGCTCGGAAAGCGACTCCTGCGGAGCGCTCGACGAGGTTTGGGCGTTCAAAGTCGATCCGCGTCAAGCGAGAGCCGAGACCGTTCGCGCGAGAGCAGCTCCTCGCTCTCGCCCATCGCGCACGCCCGCTGCGTGCTGCTCGAGCACCGACCCTGCGAGCAGTGGCCGCACCCACAGCAGCTGCACTCGCCCCGCCATGCCCGCCGCCGACCGTGGCAAACCTCCCGATGTCGCCGCTCCTCCATCTTCATCACTGTTGCCGCCCGCCGTCGCTCGCGTCCGCAGCGACGCCGCGTGGGACGGCCAGAGCAAGGGCAAAGGGCGAGCGTCGGACTGCGCCCAGTCGCACGAGCAGGCGTCGCTCGCGCGCAACGGCGCCCAGGTGCCACCTCCACCGCCTTCGGTCCGTCGCGGGTTCCCCTTCCTTCTCGAGCGCGCCAGCTCCTGAGCGCCACACCTGACACACGCTCTGCCCCGCCTGCAGCAGAACAGCGACTTGCACCAACCGCCCTCGACCACGTCCCAGCAGCAGCCCGACTCGCTGTCGACCCGTCGCCTCGGCGCACTCGGCATCCCCCTACCCTCCGACAGCGGCTCCGAGAACGGCGACGTCAGCCCCTCGAGCACGTCGTCCAGTGGCTCGCTCGAGGCCAACCCGCCTGCTTCACCCGTCGTCCCTGTCTACCACGAGCCGCCAGAGCCGACTTACTCGCGCGGCGGCAGCACCAGGTCGGGGCCGAGTACGCGCAGCGGGACGCAGGACGGTGGCGCCTTCGTGTCGGAGCAGAGCTTCAGGGACATTGTGCGTGCCTCTCGCTCCTCGGTCCTGGTGTCCAGGGACCCGTGTCTGACCCGATCTCTCCCCTCCTCCCAGGTCGACGATTTGACGCTGCAGAGTACGTCCTCCTTCTCTATCACTCCTCTGAATGTGACAGCATGCTCACGTCAAGTTTCCGCCACAGACCAGAAGCTCAAGGCGCGCCTCAAGCGCTTCGAGTCGGCGAGGGTCCCGAGCAACCTGCGCAACGAGCGCCTGTTCGAGGTCCGCTTCTTCGACGGTTTGCCCAAGTCCGTCTCTCCCCAGGATGCCTCGTCAAGGTCGGCCACTGACTAGTCGCACCTGCAGACAACGCCGTCGCGAGATCGAGGGCTTCTTGACCGACTACGTCCAGACCCTGTCTACGACCGCCTCGTCGGGCGACCTCCTGAGCTCGTCCTCGCGCGTCAACGTCAGCGGCGACGTCAGCAACCACGACAACACCGAGTCGACGTCGTCGCTTGGCGCGACCCTGCGCTCGTTGCGCAGCTCGGAGCGCGAGGCGCTCGGCAAGGAGGCCCTGCTCGCCGCCGGCAGCGGGCCGAGCGCGGGCGCCGACCGGTCGGCGACGGGTTCGGGCAGCGCGTCGGGCAGCGGCGGGAGGGCGCAGAAGGTGTCGAGGGAGCGGAACGCTGCGACGATCGAGCCGCTCGGCGCCACCTCTTCCCTTCCCCTCCCTGATCCTCCCGCCCTCTTGCGCCGCCCGACCGACATCTTTCCTCCCGAGCGCGACGTCCTCGCCGCCCCCTCGTTCTCGGGCGCCGAGCCGCTGTCGACGATGGGCACGGGCAGCGGGATGCGCATCTCGGACCCGACGTCCAAGAAGCGCAAGCGCGCGCCCAACACGTCCGAGGAGGCGCCGAGCCCCGAGCGCGTGCCCCGTGCCCGCCGCACGGCGAGCTACGACGGCTCGACGAGCAGTCGAGACGGCACGCCCGACCCGGAGCGGCTCGAGTTCGTCATCGTCGACATGATCGAGCGCCTCTTCTCCGAGTCGCTCCCGCTCGACGACCCCGACCACCCGCACCAGTCGATCCCGTCGCCCAACCCGCTCCACACCGAACCGCACCCGCTCCCGGCCCAGTCGTCGACCAACACGGCGTACCTGCGCGCCATGCTCGTCGCCGACGACGTCCAGGCCCGCGGCGGGTGGCTGTACCTCAACCTCGTGTCGACCATGGCCGCCCTGCATCGCCTCAACGTCAGCCTCGCCACGGTCCGCCACGCCCTGCGCACCAAGAGCACGCTCGTCGAGGTGAGCGCCGAGGGCAACAAGATCCGGTGGAAGGGCCCGCGCACGAAGCCCGCGCCGCGCATGCAGGACGCCGCCGCCGCCGACGCCAAGTCGACGTTCGGCATGGGCGACATGGAGGACAACGCGATCGAGGCGACCCGCATGCAGGGCGTCGAGGACGCCGAGCGCGAGCAGGAGCACCGCCGCCACGTCGTCGAGGGCGGCGGCCGAGGGTCGAGTCGCTCGAGCCGCTCGAGCAACGGCGTTCCCGACTCGATGTTTGACGAGCGAGGCGGCGGCGCCCGGTCGGGCTCGGGCGCTCGTGTCGCCGGCGAGAGCGGGTCGGGCCGGCCGTCCAAGGGCTCGACGGCCCCGACGTCGCAGTACCCGTCGATGGGCTCGAAGAACGGCTCGAGCTCGCAGGGCGACAAGCGCCTCTCGGTCGGCCACGCGCAGGCGGTGCTCGAGGCGCACGACACGGCCTCGAAGTGGTCGCCGCTCCCGCCGTCGACTCGCGCCGAGCTCGCCGCCGCCCCGCCGGCCCCGAGCGCGCTCCGCCACTCGGTCAACGAGCTGCACGAGGTGCCGGGCGCGTCGAGCGGCCATGACGGCGCGCACGTCCTCGGCTCGTCCGTCCAGCCGGCCCCGAAGCACCTCCTGTACACGCCCCTCTTCGTCCGCCGCAACGACTCCGAGTCGGAGAAGGGCAGCAACGACGACGCCTCGGTCGCGTCTGACGTCTCGGCCGAGGACACGCGCCCGGCCAAGCGCCACAAGGAGGCCGGCGGCGTCGTCTACTTCGCCAACCCGCTCTTCTACTCGGACCTCGCCGGCGACTCGGGCGCGCGCATGCAGGCGCTGCAGGACCGCATGGGCGACATGGTCGCGCCCGAGGCCGTCCTCGGCGCGCCGTCGAGCGCCGTCGCGAGCGGGTCAACCGCCCCCGACGCGGCGTCTCGGTCTCGATCGAGCCTGACGCCTTTGAGCGAGCTCGGCACGCTCGACTCGCACTCGATGAAGCTCGACGGCGTCCTCGAGTGCGCCCCGGCGTCGACGGCGGCCTCGGACGACGCCCGGTCGGCTGGGTCGGTCCTCGAGGGCGACCTCGCGTGGGACGCCATCGAGGCGGTCGACATCGCGCCGGCGGGCCCGTTGCCCGCGAATCTCGAGGACCACGACGTCTTCCAGATCACGCCGTACCCGAATCTCCAGCTGTCGGGCACGAGCGACGACGTGACCGCCGCCGACCACTTTACGACCCACACCAAGCACCTGTACCCTCCCCTCCCTCCTCGTTCCCCTCGCCGCATCTCGGCGCTGCCCAAGCGCCTGCACTCGTCATCCGCATCGATCCTCCCGCCGCCACTCTCGGCGCGCAAGCACTATCCCACCCTCGTCGCCTCGACTTGCATTTCGTCTCTTACCCTGCACCACCACCCGTCGGTCTGCGTCCGGTTCCCTCGCCACCGCCTCCGCATGTCGTCGACCGCCTCGAACTCGGACGATGGCGACGACGTGCGGGGCAGCGCCTCGCCGACGTCGACCCAGATCCGCCGCCTCGCCAACGCGCACAGCGGCCTGTCCGGCGCCGACTACCTCATGTCGCTCGCGCTCCCGCTCAACAACTGGGCACCCGAGCTGCGACGCGGCGCGAGCACCGAGGAGCGCGACACGAGCGAGGCGTTCCGCACCGGCGACAGCGCATCGCTCATCACCCTTGATTAGCCTCCCCTTTCCCTCCATCTTGTTCCTCTCTTCCTTGGGCACCCGGGCAGGTGTTGTAGGACTCGCATACCGTCTCGCTGTACCTTCTGCACTACACGCATCTATCTCTTTATCTCTCTCTCTCGTTCTCGGTCGAGAGAAGCGGCGAGGAAGGGTTGGAGGAGGACCGAGCGGCCGTGCGGGATGGCGCACCTTGCGGGTCGCTCTTGTTGTACGACCCCTCTCGCTGCCCTCTCTCTCTCGGTGTGCGCTCCCTCTAATCATGTCATCGGTTGTCGTTTCAGCGCGCGCTCGCCCGTCTCGTCTCTCGTGCACCTGCGCCTCCCTCGACAGCTCGAGAGCTCGCTTTCGAAAGCCAGCTCGGCGTCGCCTGTGCCGCTTTCGGCTCGAGGGTGGACAACACGATCTTGAGAAGAGTCTGACGACGCAGAGAGGAGCGTAGAGACGCTCGAGGAGGAAGAGCGACCGACCGCGAGTCGGCCTTCTCAAGTCGAGCCTCCTCCCACAGCGGTCGGCGCAGACTTATGAGCCCAGGACGAGCTTCCGCAGCACACTCTCAGAGACGCAAAGAGACTGCTCGCGAGAGAACGAGCCAGAAGAGAGAGCTCTCGCCGTCTCGCCGACCTCGGACTCAAGTGAGCAGAGCAGGAGGGCCAACTCGCGCTGTACACGACAAAGTAGCTCGGCAAACGCGCTCGATTGCATCGCAGACACCTCGTCGTCCGATCTGGCGTGCGCAGGAGGCCGTAACCCTGCTAGATCAAGAGCTAGCGTTTGAGCGAGGGTGCGGAGGATCCCCCTGTCTTTTGTAGGTGGCCGGGCGCACGGTCGCTCCGCAGGGGTGCGCGCCGTGCGAGCGGCTCACCACAGTGCGCCCGCTGCCCTCAGGGGCACGAGAGGGCGGGCGCAGCCTCGTAAAGACCCGTCCGCGACGGCTCGACTCGCTGAGCCGCCGGGACGAGTGCGACGACGAACGAGAACTCTAAACGGACCGGGAGAGCTCGCAGGTGACGAGAAGAGCTATGGGAGAGGATAGAGCGCCTTCGCGCGGCGCAGCAAGGGCGCGAGGGGAAGCTTTCGGGGCCGAGAAGGGGGAGGTGCCATCGAGGGCGCGACCAACCTGCGGTGCGAGGTCGAGAGGATCAGTGCGTGGCTCGGCGAGGAGCACAGATCCATGTGAAGGTCCTGCAGGGAAGAAAGAGTGTGTGCGTGACGTACAAAGGACAACATGAGCCGCCTCGAGGTCGAGAGCCCGCCTCGTGCCGCCCAGAAGACCGCCCTGCTCGCCTTGCGCAGCCGTTTCGCCTGCAAAGGGACTAGGTCAGTCCATCAGAACCCCTGCATCGCGTCGCGACGTAGCAGAGGGGGCGAGAAGAGAGGGAGAGGGGGGCCAAACACGGGGAGGCGGGGAGGAGGTGGACGCACCAGTCGCCCACAGCCCGCGCAGCGCGGCCACCTAGCCCAGTAGTCTCCTTGACGCTGCCATAGTCCTCGACGACGATGCCCACAGCCCCATGAACCGTTGCCACCAGTTGAGAGAGGTCGGACGACGCGAGTTGCTGATGAAGATGCGACGCGCCCTGCGCCCTCGGTAGCCGCTCGCGGCGGCGCGGGAGCAGGCCCCATAGATAGATGATGCGATGCAGAAGAGCTGGACGCGCGTCGGCAAGGCACAGCATCGGTGCGGCCGAGTTGAGCGTGGAGGACGAGGTGCGGGGCGCGAGTCGTCGAGATTACGACCTCGCGCTTGACTTTTGTATTCGGCAATAGCGTCGAGGTCAAGCCTAGCGAGATTACAACCCGAGCTATCATCGCATAGCTTTCGGCTCGCTCGAGGGGAGGGTTTTGACGAGGGCTCGAGCGCTTTCTGCGAGTCTGCAGCTGGACGAGGATCGGGTGCGACGTCATCGAGGGCGACCGACAAGCTTCGGGTCTACTCTCGAGCTTGCGCGGCCCCGGGCGCGACAAGTCCGCGAACGACAAGCGAGAAGAAGGGTCGACTTGAGTCGAGGAGGAGGACGAGGTTTTGCGCAGTCAGCAGGTGTCGGCGCACTTACTCTCGCTTGTGGGACACTCAGAGAGACTCGAAAAGAGAGCGCGGGAGCAGAGGAGCCGACAGGAAGAGCTGTGTTCGAGTCGCTCCTCGACCAACTTGAGAAGGGAGGCGAGGCTCACAACTCGCGCTCTACAAGGTGAAAGGGCTCGGGAGACGCGCTCGATTGCATCGTAGAGACGTCCTCGTTCGATCCTGGGCAAGCAGAACGCTGTAACCCTGCTAGATCAAGAGATAGCGTTTGAGCGAGGGTGCGCAGGATCCCCCTGTTTTTTGTAGGTGGCCGTGCGCACGGACGGGCCCCGAGGGGCGCAGCCGTGCGCAACGGCTCACCGGGGTGCGCCCGCTGCCTACCGAGGGCAAAGAGGGCGGGCGCGGCCTCGTCAGACCCGTCCACGACGGCTCGGCTTGCTCGGCCGCCGGGACGAGTAGCTTTCACGGGGCGGGCAGCTTGGTCCTCCGGGGCCCGCCCATAACCTGCAGAGGGCGTGTCGGCGTCGACAGGGGCCGGCGCGGGAGGCAGGAAGGGTACGAGGGGAGCTTTCGGGGACGAGAAGGAGGGGATGCCATCGCGGGCTCGGCTAACCTGTGGCGCGAGGTCGAGAGGGTGAGTGCGTGGCTCAGGGCGGCCTGGAGTCCCGGCTGTAGGCCTTGGGGACAAGGACGAGAGCGAGGGGGACGTACAAGGATGCAGATGAACCGGCTCGTAGTCGACAGCGAGCCGCACGCCGAGAAGAAGGCCGACCGCCGCTCCTGCGCAGCCGCTCGACCTGCGTCAGGACCAAGTAAGCTCCACTGACCACCTGACTCGCGTGTCGCGTCGGCAGGTGGAGCGGGAGAAGAGGGGGAGGGGGGCCAAACAGAGGGAGGCGGGGAGGACGAGGACTCACACGTCGTGCGAGGCTCACAGAGCGCTGCCGCCTTGTTGAAGCGCTCCTTGACCCTCCTCGAGCCCTCATGGCTAACGTACTAAGCTCTCATGTTTCACGTACTAAGCTCTCATGTTTGAACAATAAAATTAATATAAATCAGCAACTTAAATAGCCTCTAAGGTTTTAAGTTTTATAAGAAAAAAAAGAATATATAAGGCTTTTAAATCTCATGTTTCACGTACTAAGCTCTCATGTTTGAACAATAAAATTAATATAAATCAGCAACTTAAATAGCCTCTAAGGTTTTAAGTTTTATAAGAAAAAAAAGAATATATAAGGCTTTTAAAGCTTTTAAGGTTTCACGTTCTCAGTAGTGTACAGAGTGGCCTCGCCGGCGTGCAAGCCCGCAGGAAGAGTGCTCTCGCCTCGGACCTCGACCGACTCGAAGACCCCGCCGAGGAGGTCAGCTCGCGCTCTGCACGCATGTTCTCGCTGTGAGCCGACACGAGAGCGAATGCTACAAGATGCAGATACGATGCGAGCTCTACCAAGCCGTCCGTCCTCCCTCGTCCTCCTCAGGCCGACTTCATGGTCTTCTGCTTCTCGGCGTGCAGGATCACCTTGCGGTCGACAGCCATGCCCTGCGTCACGAGAAGGAGTCAGTCATCGATTCGGCGAGACTCGAAGACGAAAGAGGAGAGAGCGAGGACGCACCTTGCGCCTGCGGACAGCGTCCATGTACTTCTTGGCGACGTTCTCCTTGTCGGCCTTCTCGCCGAGGTCCTCGAGCTCCTCCTCGGTCGTCGGCACCCAGTACGGGTCCTGGTCGAGCGTCTCGTATCCGTGGAAGACGAGCTGGGGCGAGGCGGCGCCCGAGGTGCGCGTGCGGATCTCTGCGAGGACGGAACGGGGCAGGGCACGGTCAGGAACGACTCGATCGAGAGGACGAGAACGGCTCGAGGATAGAGAGCGAGAACGAGGTCGCACCGTCGGCAAAGCCGAATGACTCGACAACAGGCAAGAGCGCCGAGACGGTGAAGAAGGCCGTGCCCTCCTTCATCTCCTCCGAGACGATGCGCCCCTTGCGCTTCGTGACGACGCCGTACACCTTGCCGAGCACCTCGCCCGTCGCCCGGATGTCGCACGAGTAGGTCGCGAGCTGGAGCCGAGGCGACCAGTCGAGGAGGCCGTTGCGGAACGCGTCCTGGCCGGCCGAGATGAGCTGCCCTCGGGCGTTTGACCACCGTTGCCGAACTGCAAGATCGAGAGACTGAGTCAACTCGGATTTGCAGGAAGTGGGGGAAGAAAGAGAGGGAGAGGAAGACGCACCCGAGGCAATGTCCTGCTCGCCCGGGTTGAGCTCGACGGCTTCGAGGAAGTACGCCATGCCGACGACGGGCTCGGCGCACAGCGGACCGCGGTTCATCGCCAACTGGAACGCCGTCTCAAAGTTCTCGTCGAGCTCGCGCACGTCCGGGAGGCGCTCCATGGCCGACGACGACATGTCGACCTCGGTGAGCGACTGCTTGAGCGTCGACAGGTCGATCTCGCCGGCCGAGAACTCGGTCGAGGCGAACTCGCGTGCGAGGGTCGGGTCGGAAGGAGCGGCGAGAGGCGTTTTGGGTGGGGTGAGCGCCGAGGGGCCGCCGCCCGGCGTCTGGAGGGCGGACGGGATGGCGGCTTGGCGCTCGAGGCGCCGGCGGAGCCTGCACAAGTCGCAGCATTAGTAACGGCTACTTCGGGGGCGAGGGGCAGACAGGGCAAGACGCACGAGCGAGGAGAACCGGCAGTCTTGTCGACGAGGAGGTTGGGCCCGACCCTGCGAGGCCCGAACGCCCACACTTGGTCGGCCAAACCCGCCCACTCCCTCCCTGCCTCCTTCAGCAGCTCCTCGAGCTTGATCCAGAACTCCTCGACCGGGACGACGGCGCCGCCCTCGGGCTGGGCGGCATCGCCCGCCGCCACGTCATCGTCGTCCGACTTGCCGCTGCGGCGGTCGCGCTGCAGGCGCTTGAGCGTCGCGGCGTTGGCGGAGAGGAAGTTGGTGATGGAGGAAGGAAGAGGTGCGGCGCGCAGGCTGAACGTGACGAGGCCCGACTGGACGGCGCCGAGGACCGTGCCGCGAGCTTGACCGGCCGTCTTGGGCGGCGCCATGTCTGCACAGGGTGCACTCGAGTCAGTGCCCGAGCGCGCGAGAGAGACGAGGGAGCCGAGGACGCACCGACACCGTGCACAGCCGTCTCGCGGAACGGGACGATCGGGGGCGAGACGGTGATCTCGATGCGAGCAAACCGGTCGCGCAGGTCCTTGAGGCAGCGCTGCGGACGAATACGCGTGAGTCAGGTCTGTTGGCTCGTCGGATCACGGAAAGGAAGGGAAAGAGGGCAAGCTGAGGGACGCACCTCGAGGTGAAGCTCGCCGGCCGTGAGGATGACGTGCTCGCCGGTCGGCTGGACGAGCGTCTCGACGCAAGGGTCGGCCTGGTTGAGCAGTCGAAGGCCCTCGACGAGCTTGGACATCTCGGACGGGTCCTGCGGCTCGAGCGCGACTCGGACGATGGGGGGTGCCTGCGAGCGGGCGAGGGAGGGAAGTGCAAGGCAGCACTGTCAGAGACGTTCTTGAGGACAGGGAGGGACGAAAGAGGACGGCGAGACGTACCGTGTTGGTGACGCCAGCGAGGTTGACGAGGCAATCACGGTCCTCGTCCCGAGCGGCGCCCTCCTTGACCTCCTCGTCGCGGCCCATGCCGCACAGCGTCGCGTTGCGGAGGACGGTGCCCTCGAGCCCGCCGACGGCGAACAGGTTGCCGGCCTGGACCTCCTTGACGGCGAGGAGCTCGCGCCCCATCATCATGTACAGCTGCTCGACCTTGACGGGCGCGAGGTGCTTGGCGTTGTGCGGGTGCGATGGCGCGAGGTCGGCGTTGTACTTGGGCAGGACGGCGTACAGCGTCTGGCCGAGCGACACGGTGCCCGAGTACAGGCGGGCGAACCCGATCAGGACGTCGCGGTGCGCGTCGTCGGCGCTCGGGCCGCCGGCGGCCGCCGTCGCGGCGGCGATCTGCGCCTCGTAGTCGCGCATGACCTGGTCGGCCTCGTCGAGCTTGCCCTCGTCGACGAGCTGCTGCTTGCGCTCCTTGGCGTCCTTGAGGAGCTTGGCCCGGGCGCGCATGTCGTCGGCCGTGAGCTGCCGGCGCTGGTTCTCGGGCAGGTCGTCGGCCTTGACGGCGAACATCTTGCTGACGTACGCGACGCGGAACGCCTCGGGATCGTCGGCGCCCGAGAACAGGTCCGACTCGAGCTTGGAGGCGGGCGCGATCGCCTCGTCGAGGTGGCCGAGCTCGGGGTGGAGCATGCGCGGGACGCGGAACGCCTGGGCGGCGGCCGGCGGCGGCACCTTGTCGATGATGGCCGAAAAGGCGGATGGCGCGAGGGGCAGCCACTGCGAGAAGATGGACAGGAGCAGGTTGCGCGTGTCCTTGGCGCGCAGGTCTTGCGGGCGGACCTTGACGCCGAGCGACGCGATGATCTTGTCGACCTTGACCGGGTTCCTGCGAGAGGAGAGGCGAGAGAGAGAGAGAGTCAGAGAGAGGGTCTCGGTGAGGGACGAGGCGGAAGAGGAAGGGTTCGACGCACGGGTTGAGCGAGACCGAGTCGTACACGGCCCAGATGTTGTCGAGCACGAACTGGACGAACAGAGGCTTGAGCTTCTTGCCGCTCTGCTCCATCTTCTTGCGACTCAGGACGCGCTTCGACTTTGGGTCGAGGTACCACTCGCCCCACAGGCACCTCCCGAGCGCCTTCTCGCTCAGGCCGAGCTTGGCCGCGTACAGCTCGGCGAAGCGCGCGATGCGGAACGCCCAGCCGTCACTCGCCGACGAGAAGACGACGTTGCCCTGCGCCGGGTCAAAGTACAGGGCCGAGTCGTCGCGCTCCTCGTACGGCTCGTCGCTGCCGGCGGCGGCGGCACCGTCGGTCCCGGCGGCGTCGTGCGCGTCCTGGGCCGCCTCGGCACGCTCTCGCCTGCGCAGGTCCTCCTCCATGCGCTCGGACGAGTAGAACGAGCCGACGACGGCGTTGACGTCCTCGATGATGCGGTTCAAGTGGTGGTACGCCTCGATCGGCGACAGCTTGATCTCGGTCACGAGGCGGTCGAGCTTGTTGATGACGAGGATCGGGCGAAGGTGCGACAGGTAGACGGTGCGCAGGACGGTGACGGTCTGTGCGAGGGAATCGCGGGCGAGTCAGTGACTGGATCGATGGAGGAATGGGGGATGACGAGGGGAGAGGGTGACGGACCTGCGTGCAGACACCCTCGACTGCGTCGACGAGAACGAAAGCGCCGTCGCACAGCCTCGACGCCGTCGAGACCTCGCTCGAGAAGTCGACGTGGCCGGGCGTGTCGATCAGGTTGATCTTGTAGTCCTCGGTCGGCGCCTTGTCGCTGTCGCCCTCGACGGCCTTCTTGGGTAGCCGCCACCGAAGGCTGACGGCCGAGCTCTCCATGGTGATGCCGCGCTCCTGCTCGTCCTCGCGGCTGTCGAGGTAGCGGATGGTGCCGGCGAGGCGGGACGAGATGATGCCGTTGGCGGCGAGGAGCGAGTCGGCAAAGGACGACTGCGTGCAGCGTGTGAGTCAGTGTCTGGAGGTGCAAGGAGAAGGACTCGAGCCGCCGCACCTTGCCATGGCTGGAGGGAGGGAGGGGAGGGCGAGGTCAGCTCGAGGTCGCACGAGGAAGTGGACAGGCTCAGGCTCACTCGACGTGGGCGACGATGCAGATGGTGCGGGTGCGTTCTTGTGGAATGGCGGCGGCCATTGCTGGCAGAAGAGGAAGAGGAAGAGGAGGCGGTGAAGGGGAAGGGCGACCTGGGGAGGTTAGACGGGTCAGTGCTGTCGTCTGAGCCGGCTGATGACTGGCAGAGTGACTGTAGTAGTACACGCGGTGGCCTGCATCGCCTAGACTCCGAGCCAGGGGAGGGCGGGCAGGGTTGATGAGGAGAAGAGATGAGCTCACCTCGGCGGAAGAGACGACGACGAGGGGGAGAGTGCCGGTGCGGGAAAGAGTGTGGTCGAGTGTAGCAAGGTGTTCTGCCCTGTAGCTAGTCGGGCGGGGCTGTCGACGAGGAGGAGAGGAAGCGATGACCTCGTTCGTCCACTCGACTCTCGCGCCGTCCACTCGACTCGACTCGCTCGAGCTGCGCAGCTTGCCCGTCCAGCTCCAGCCAGTCTAGCTGTCGGTCCACTCGAGCAGCGCGCAGCCGCCGGCCGCCCCCGCCACTCTCGCCGCCGCACCGCCTCGACCGACCTCGCTCGCTCCACACACACCGCCCGACGACCACCTGCAGCACGCCAGAGCACTCCAAGACGCTTCAAGTAGCACCCCCGACACGCCCATGGCGTCGTATCCCCCAGCAGCAGACGCTCGCCCCCTCGCGGCGCGTCACAGCCTCGCAAGCCCACCCTCGGCCACCTCCTCCCCCTCCAACTG
>NW_017264930.1:514485-602180 GCF_001329695.1 Rhodotorula graminis WP1 | reverse complement strand
ACCCACCCGTACCGCCCGACCGCCCATGCCACCACGCCCGACCTCTCGCGCGGGCGCACCTTGCGCGCCCACGACCCGGCCAGTCGAGCCCTGCGCTCCGGCGGCTACTCGGACCCGTCGACTCGGCGCGGCCTGTCGAACCCGCCGCGGCCGGCCTCGGCCTCGCCGTCGCTCGCCCACCCGTCGGCGCCGCCCCCGCTCGCGTACACGTCGTCGCCGCGCCCGAGCAGCTCTGCGCACGGCCTGTACAGCGGTACACGGTGGCACAGCGGCAACGCCATGTACCCGCCCCTGTCGCCCGCCTCGAGCGGCCCGTACCCGCCCATCGTCTCGTCCCCGACCTCGCTCTCGACACCCGTCGCACCTCTGCCCAACCCGTACGGCACCCACGTCTCGCCCTCGACACCGTCCGCGACCCGCGCAGCCTCGCTCCGCACCTACGCGAGGTCGCCGCCGCCGCCGCCGCCGACGGGCGCGAGCATTACCTCGGGCCGCCGCCGCCCATCTCAAGCAGAGCTCGAGCAAGAAGCCGTGCGTCTCGCGCTCCCCTCTTTCTCGCCTCCGCACCGCAGTGTCCTGACGTATCGCTCTGCCCCTCGCCGAACAGGTCGAGCGCGCCATGCAGCAGGGCATCGCGACCGAGCAGCGCCGGCTCGCCGCCCTCGCCGAGGAGGACGAGCGCCTCGTGCGCCTCACGCTCGAGGAGTCGTCGTCGTCGGCCGCGCTCGAGCAGCTGCGCCAGAACGCCCTCGCGCGCGAGCGGGCCCACGCCGAGGAGCGTGCGCTCAGGGAAGCGCTCCTCAGCTCGAGGAACGACGCCGAGGGGCGGCAGCGCGACGAGCGGCGGCTCCGGGCCGAGGAGGAAAAGGCGGTGCAGCGGGCCATGGCGCAGAGTCGGCGCGAGAGCGAGGACAGCGTGGGCAAGGGCAAGGGCAAGGCGCGCGTCGACGACGACGGGCCGGCGCACGGCGGCGACGAGGACGAGCTCGAGCGCAGGGAGCGGGAGGCACTCGAGCTCGCGATGCAGCTCAGCCTTCAGGAGGAGGAGAAGCGCAGGATCTGGCGCGGCGGATTCAGCGCGGCCAACTCGGATCCGGAGGAGGTCGAGCCGAGCGCGGCGACATCGTCTGTTCCAGCAGCAGCGTACGTCCTCTTCTTTCTCTCGTTATCAAAGACGTCGACGCTGTCGAGCCTACTGACCCTCTCAGCGTCGCAGGTCCACCTCGTCGTCGTACTTTCCCCCGTCTTCCTCATCGACCGACGTGCTCGACGACGACCTTCCCCCTCCCGCCTACGAGCTCCCGCAGCACGCTCGAGAACTTGATGAGCCCGAGGACATCATCATCGGGCCCGGCCGTCCGCTCCCTTTCCCTCCCGCACCCGCGCCGCCAACCGGCGCCGCCCCAGCCCAGCTCCACCGCCTCGTCTCGGAGAAGCACGCCCGCCTCGACTCGCCCGACCCCTCCCCATACGCCTCATCGTCGTACTCGGCCTACCCGTCTTTCGCGCCGTATGCCGGCTCGCACACCCAGCAGCGCGGGTACAGCGGCTCGTCGTCGCTCGTCGGCTCGGCGTCGGTCGGCGCGCTCTCGGTCGCCGCGAGCGCCGGCTCGTTCGAGGAGTCGATCCCGGCGCGGTGGGACGAGTGCGAGGCGGTCCGCGACCAGGCGCTGCCGTTCGTTGAAGAGCCGCTCGGGCTCGGCGAGGTGGGACCGGGTCGGGCGTCGACGGTTGAGGTCGACCCGTTCGGCGACCAGTTTGCCGAGATCGGCGAGGAGCCTGCGACTGGGCCGAGCTCGTCGGATGAGGCGCAGGAGGAGGAGCCCGCCGTCGCTCGGCCACCGCTCGCGAGTGACCTGTTCGCCGAGGTCCTCGCGCGCCGCACGACCCGGGACTCGCTGTCGCACCGGGCGTACGTGTCTCGGCCCGTCCTCGACGTCGACCAGGTCGAGCGCTCGAGCGGCTCGAGCGGCAAGCCCGCCGACGACGAGCAGCGCACGCCCACCGGCCTCGTACCGCCCGCCGTCGCCCACGTCACGCAGCCCGTCTCGGCCCCGACCACGCCCGAACCTTCATCCTTCCTCGAACTTCCCCTACCTGCGCGCCTTCCGTCCGTCTCGGCCCCGACCTCGCCGTCAGCCGCCTCGTTCCGCTCGTCGCCCTCGGCCGGCGGTTTCGTCGAGGACCTCGGCGCGCTCGTGCCGTTCGCCGACGAGCACGTCCTGCGCGACGTTCGTTGGGGCTTTGTCGACGACGAGACGAGCGCCGCAGGGCGGTACCCGCGACTCGAGTACGAGGGCGACTTCCCGAGGGGGTCGCAGTTGTCGGCGGTGCGAGGAGCGGACGGGCGGCAGGCGTTCAAGTCCTTCGCGATCGAGGCGAGGACATGGCAAAACCTGCTCGTCTTCATCATGTGTACGTCCCGCTCTCTGTCTCTCTCCCTCCCTCGCTGCCTCGAGGACGAGGATGGACCGCAGCTCACCCAGGATTCTCACGCTCGCGCAGGGCACGGCAACTCGCGCTTCGAGGCGGCGCCGTTCGACCTCGAGAAGGACAAGGCGGGTCGAGGGCTCCAGGTCGCCATCCACGTCGACTTTTACCGCTCGGGCCGCCAAGCCTCGTCGGCCGTCTCGATCCGCCCTCCTCGAGTGCGCGTCCGCCTGACGCTCCTCCCGCAAGACGACCCCAACACGCCCCTGCGCCGCGCCAGCAGCGGCTTCCAGCTCGTGGGTCCCGTCGCGCTCGAGCCCGTGTCGCCATCGGTCCGCCTCGCGCTCGCGACGCAGCCCGTCCTTCCTCTCGCGCTCGCCGACCTCGCGACACTCCTGTCGCAGGCGCACTCGGCGTCGAGGAGCTACATGCGGCTCGCACGTCGGGCGCATACGGGCGCGAGCACGCCGCTCGGGCCGACAGCCGAGGGCCGCATCGTGCTCGCGCAGGCGGTCGACCTGTTCCGGCGGCTCAACGGCGAGGAGGTGCGGCCGCCGGCGGCGAGCGACGACGGTGGGAGCGGCGCAGACGAGGAGGTGAGCGTGCTGGACCGGCTCAAGGCGCGGTTGAGGAGGAGGAGGGGCCCGAGGGTCATCGAGGGAGGGAGGGGGAGGGCCGAGACGGTCGGTGGAGCTCTGCCAGAGGGTGCGTCCGCTCTCCCTCCTCTCTTCCCTCGCGCTCTCACTGACGCTCTATGTCTGTGCAGGTGCGACGCTCATCACGCCGTTCAGCCTCGAGTAGCGCCGTCGGATGGAGGAAGCGGTCGGCGAGGTCTCGTGCTTTCCCTTGTTGTCGTACTTTGTCCGCCTGCCTCCCGCTGCAAGTGCACTCTCTCGTGACGATCCTGATGCTGCGCTCGAGCTTGTAGAGAACAACAGCACAAAGTCGAGAGGTCTCATCTGCTCGTTGTGGTCGCGACGAGGTCGACCTTCGATCGCACCACCACACCTCGCACCGACACGCCCAAGCCGGGTCCGCTAGCCTGCGCACGCGCTCGCGCACCCCGCCGATCCGCCTCGCAGCCCCAGCACAGCGGCGTCGCCGTTCCCGCACCGCCCGGCCGCCGCCATGCCGTCGCGCGCTCCGCCCGCCGCGTCGCAAGCCTCGCTCGCCAAGGCCAACGCCAAAGCGCAGCGACAGGCGTCCATCGAGGCGTCGCACGCCATCTCGCGCAGGCGGGCGACCGGCAGGTCGTTTGTCGGCATCAGCCGAGGAGGAGATGGAGGGCCAGTGTTCGTCCCACCTCTCGCTCTCGCTCGCGGTGCGGCGCAGGAGAGCGCTGTGAGAGCTGACGACTCGCCATCCCGGACGCAGACACGGCGCCATGTACGACGCCGAGGACGACCCCGACCGCCTGTACTACTCGAAGGGTCTCGGCCGCCTCGACAGCGACGAGGACAGCGAGGGCGACGACAGCGATGTTCTCGGCGAGGTGGACTTGGGGTGGGGCATCGACGAGGTGCGCCCACGTTTTCGCCGCGAGCGCACGAGGCGGGCCAGGACCTGACGTCCCCCTCTCCCTACTGCAGACCGAGGAGAACGACTTTGGCGAGGCAGAAGACGACGAGCACCCGGGCCGACCAGAGCTCACGAGCTTCTCGTCGTCGTACCGGCGACCGACGGCATCGTTCGACCTGCACCCGCCCGACTACGTGCCGCCCCACGACGAGCACGACGACGGCGACGCGACCGGGTCCGAGGACGACTCGCCCGAGACCAAGGCGCGCTTCGAGTGGCAGCACATGCTCAACAACGTCCTGTCGGGCAACGTCCTCAAGTCGGAGAAGACGCGCCTGTCGACCGCCTCCCTGTCGGGCACCAAGAGCCTCAAAAATGGGTTCGTCGACGGCTTCAGCTCCGGCCGACGACAACGCGCCTACGCCATCTGGCTCCTCCTGCGCGCCAAGGTCCGAGGTCGCACCGCCGACGAGGAGTCGCGTTTCCTCGAGGAAGCGCGAGCCCGTGTCGACGACGTGATCGACGAGGTCGCCAAGTTCCGCGTCGTCGACCTGCAGCAGGAGGACGGCGGCATCGAGATCGACAGCGCGACCCGTCAGCGCAACGCCGCCGACCAAGTCGCGAGCCTCCTCAAGCGCGTCGACTGGTGCGAGTCGCTGTGGCCCTCGCGCCGGGCCCTGTCGCTCGAGAAGGAGCGCTTCACCGAGGACGAGATCGTGCGCCGCCTCGACGCCCTGCGCACGTGGCAGCAGATCACGCGTCGCCTCAAGGTGACGGTCGGCATCCTGCGCAAGTGGACCGGCGGCGAGTGGGAGAAGCTGTCGGCGCCGGCGAGCGTCGAGGAGGGCGCAGGCGCCGCCGGCTCGGGCGCCAGCGGCTCGACGCCGCCGCCAGGCCTGTACGCCGCCGGTGCGGCCGGTCCGCCCGGCACCGAGCGCGGCTTCGTCGCCGTCATCGTCCGCGAGGACTCGCTGTCGCGCACGTTCGAGAAGCGCATCCTCACGGATCTCGCGACCCTCGTCGACACGGCCAAGGCGGCCGTCATCGAGCTCCAGACGTCGTTCACGGCCATGAACCTGCCCGGCTTCACCGACGACCTGTCGCGGCTCGCCATCTTCCCGTCTCGCCTCGCCCAGGAGGCGCTCCGCACCACGCTCGACTCGGTCGCCAACGTCCACGACCCGACGGTCGTCCTCATCGACCAGCTCACCAACGACCTGCGCAAGGGCCTCGAGGTCGCGTGCCAGATCAAGCGCCAGTACACCGAGCTCGCCACGCCCGACGCCGAGGCCGGTTGGGCCCTCCCCGAGCGCGTCGAAGGGTACGAGGAGACGCTCCTCGCCACCTTGCGCTTCTTCTTCAAGCTCCTCCACTGGAAGCTCAAGAGCCCGTCCAAGGCCATCTACTTCAAGGAGACCGAGATCGTCGAGAACGAGTGGGGCTTCCTGTCGGGCGTGACCGAGGAAATCGACGGCGGCGACTTGCTCGTCGGCGAGCACTTCAGGTCCGTCCACACTCTTTCTGTCCCTTTCTCTCGAGCTCGACTGCCTGTCCGAGAGAGCGCAGGAAACTGACCATTTGTCGCCGCCTCGTCCTTCCCCCTGCAGCACCCTCACGCATCGCCTACTCGCCCGCATCATGAGCTACTTCGAGACGCAGCTCCAGGTCCTCGAGACGCGCGACATGACCGTCCAAGAGGCGTCAAGGTGGTTCAGCCAGACGCTCGACAACGTGCGCGCCCGGCACCGCAAGCTTCTTCGGTTCGGCCGGTGCGTGGACCTTCCTCTCCTCTCAGTCCTTCTCCCTCGCCTGTCTCGCGCTCGAGTGCAGCTCACTGACTTGTCCACCGCGCCTGCAGGTCCATGCTCCTCCGCTTCGAGAACTCGGCCGAGTACACGCTCGACAACATCCACCTGCGCACCTTCATCGACGCCCTCGTCGCCTCGGACCACTTCATGATCTACACCGGCGTGTACGAGGGCGAGGGCACCTACGTCATCGGCGACCCGTCGCTCCACGAGCACCCCGAGCTCGTGCGCCAGATCCTCGTGCGGTGCTTCTCGAACGAGACGCAGGGCGACGCGCCCGAGTCGCCCGACCACCCGATGCACTACGTCCTCCTCATCACGCCGCGCGAGGGCTTCATGTGGACCGGCAAGGTCATGAACCTCGAGCTCGGCGCCAAAGTCGACTTCGACCTGCGCGAGAAGCGCGTTCGCGTCGTCTCGGACGGTCCCGCCCAGCGTCTCGCCCGCTCGAAGCGCACCTTCGTCGACATGTTCCCTGCCTTCCGCCACAACGTCATCGTCGAGCAGAAGGCGCACCTCGCGAGCGTCAACCGCGAGACGCGCAAGATCGGCCGCGCCATCTACCGCCTCGCCGAGACGGTCCTCGGCTCGTTCGAGCGGGTCCGGGCCGTCACGTTCCGCCGAGCGGGCCAAGGACAGGAGCTCCTCGGCGGGTACTTCACGTTCACGGCCGACCTCGGCACGCGCAGCTTGCGGTACCTCGAGCCGCCGCTCCGGGGCCGGTTCCTCGTCGCCCTGATGAAGCTCTCGATCCAGTGGATCGCCTTCATCTGCGACGACTGTGTCCCAACGGACCCTCGCACGTTCAAGTGGGCCGTCGCCGCCCTCGAGTACGCGCTCAGCATGAACAAGAACGACAACATCCTCAAGTTCTCCGACGCCGAGTTCGCCCTCCTGCGGTCCAAGGTCGCGAGCTGCATGACGCTGCTCATCTCGCACTTCGACATCCTCGGCGCAAGGTCGAGCTACGAGGCCAAGAAGGAGCAGGACCGCATCGACGCCGCCCGCCTCGTCACCAAGGAGCAGCTCGCGACCCGGCTCGCGACCCTGCGCGAGACGAGGCGCAAGACCGAGGACGAGGACGACGCGTCGAGTGTCGGGTCGCTCCAGATGGCGTGGGAGCAGCGCATGGAGGCGCTCAAGCCGCTCGAGGACGCGCGCGCGAGCATCGAAGCCGGCGGGCGCGTCGTCGGGCGCGTCCTCGACCACAACCTCGCCGAGGACCGCTCGCTCGCCTTCCTCGCGTCGTCGAGCCTGTCCAACATCTCGATCCGGTGGCAGCAGGGCAAGTTCATCGGCGGCGGCACGTTCGGCAACGTCTACCTCGCCGTCAACCTCGACTCGGGCGAGGAGCTCGCCGTCAAGGAGATCCGGTTCCAGGACCTCCAGTCGGCGCCCAACCTCGTCAAGACGATCCGCGACGAGATGAAGGTCATGGAGATGCTCCGCCACGACAACATCGTCACGTACTACGGCATTGAGGTCCACCGCGACAAGGTCTTCATCTTCGAGGAGTACTGCCCCGGCGGCAGCCTCGCCAACCTGCTCGAGCACGGCCGCATCGAGGACGAGATCATCATCCAGATCTATGCGCTCCAGATGCTGTCGGGCCTCATCTACCTGCACTCGCAGAACGTCGTCCACCGCGACATCAAGCCCGACAGTGCGTCGTCCCTTCCCCTCTCTCCCTCTCTCATCTCTCCTTCTGTCTCTCTCGACGTCGTCGTGCTCACCTTGAACTCTCCTCGCCCTCGCAGACATCCTCCTCGACGGCAACGGCACAATCAAGTACGTCGACTTTGGCGCCGCCAAGGTGCTCGCCAAGAATCAGAAGACGCTCGCCTCGCGGTCGCGCATGAGTACTGGCGCGCCGGCCGTCTCGGCCGACGGCGTCGCAGCGCCTGCCGACGCCAACTCGCTCACGGGCACGCCGATGTACCTCTCGCCCGAGACGGTCAAGGGCGAGCGCCGGGGCAAGATGGGCGCGATGGACGTGTGGGCGGTCGGCTGCGTCATCCTCGAGTGCGCGACGGGCAGGAGGCCGTGGAGCAACCTCGACAACGAGTGGTGCGTCGCAGCTCGTTCCCTCTCCTCTCTCGCCTCGCGAGGACGGGTCCTAACGCTCGGTCCTCCCCCTCCTCCTTCTCGCCACAGGGCCATCATGTTCCACATCGGCATCGCCGTACAGCACCCACCTCTTCCCGAACCGCACCAACTCTCCGAGCTCGGCATCGACTTCATCCGCCAGTGCCTGCACATCGACCCCGAGCAGCGCCCGACCGCCGAGGAGCTCATGACGCACCCGTGGATCATGGAGGCGACCGAGCAGATCAACCTCGCGTACGAGCAAGAGTCGGGCCCGACGAGCAGCCTGCGCAGCAACGGCTCGACGTCGTACAGCGGCGAGACGGCGGCTTCGTCGGCGTACGAGGACAACCAGGCGGCGTACGGCCAGCAGCCGGACGCCATCGTCGAGGAGGAGGAGCCCGAGGAGTACGAGGAGGACTATGTCGCGCGCGACGAGGAGGAAGGCGGGTTCGATGGTCAGGACGGCGGCGAGGAGCAGTCGCCCTCTACCGATTGAGCAGCTGTAGATACACGTCCCTTCTCTCGGCAGCCTCGCCCTTGGTGTGCATTGTTGTACTCTTTCGCCCTCTTTCTCTCTCGTGGTCTCTCTCTCGCTGTCTGGCGCTGGGTGCGAGAACTCGAGATGCGCTGCTCGCGAAGTGTGAGGCGGACTGAAGCCAGGTGTCGCAGCACGTTCGCGTGACAGGCAGTGTATCTAGACAGGCCTTGCGTGCTGCGCCTTTCTCGAGCCGACGAGACGGCGGCGCAAGGTCGAGACGCGGCGAGGGAAGGCGGAGGAGGAGGAGGAGGAGGAGGAGGAGGAGGAGGAGGAGGACCGAGCGGCCGTGCGGGACGGCGCTCGTTGCGCCTCCCGCTGCCCTCTGTCTCGATGTGCGCTCCCTATAGACGTGTCGTCGATCGTCGCTCCGCCGTGCGCGCCCGTCTCGTCCCCGTTGCGCCTGCGCCGCCTTCGAGAGCTCGAGAGCTCGAGAGCTCGCTTTTGGAAGCCGGCTCGGCGTCCTTTGCACCGCTGTTGGCTCGAGGGTGGGCATAACGATGCTCAGAAGAGTCTGACGACGCAGAGACGAGCGTAGAGACGCTCGAGGAGGACAGGCGGCCAACCGCGAGTCGGCCTTCTCAAGTCGACCTTCCTCGCCGTGCGACGTCGCCTCTGGCGCTCTGAGCGCCTCTCTTTGTCGTGCTGGAGCTCGATACCGTCATCCTTCGAGTGCAAGGCCCTGAGAGCGACACGCTGAGAGCAGAGTGTACGAGAGGCGGGGTCGATGGTCCGTGCACCCAATCTCCTCCTCCTCGACGTCGACTTTGGCCGCGTCGCCGGTGGCCAGCGGTTCTACATGCGGTCTGGCAAAAGGGGAAAAGCTCCTGCGGAGCAGCAAAAGCGTACTGCAGCGGCCGGGAATCGAACCCGGTACGCGGACAACTTCAAGAGAGCATGGGAAATCCGCATGTTAACCAGTACACCACCGTTGCTAATAACGAGCTCTGCGCCGATAGCAGAGTCCCCGTCCAGTAAAGGCAAGCTCGAAAACCGAGGTCGCAGGTACGACGAGGACCGTGCGCCGCTCCTCGACCGCGCGGGCGTCGCTCGACGACGACAGCTGTCGGATTCGCCCTCGCCCTCGGGCTCGCACGCCTTGCTCAGGCTCTGTCACGCTCGTGGCGCGCCCACGACCGCCGGAAAGGGAACTGGCGAGCTTCGTCCTCGAAACGAGGATCGAGCGTCGAGATGCTTTCCGTTTCTCTCGCTTGTTCTGTCGCTCGATAGGCTCTTCTCTTCTCCACGTCAACGCTGTAGGTCCCTGAACATCAGGATCTTGCAAGAGAAGGCCGAACGAGAGCGGCGACGAGCGGCACCCGTAAACCGCTCGCGGGCACTGGACGCTTTCTCGCCACAGCTCTCGGTCTCTGCGACCTGGAAGTGCTCGCTGCAGCTCTCGCTAAAGGGAGCGTGCGAGGCGGCTGACGGCGTCGTCGTCAAGAGGCGACTCTCAGGCACGGCACGGCACACGGGAAACGAATCGCCTGCACGACCTTTCAAGCTCTATCTACAGCGAGAGAACGGCGCCACCGGCAGGAATCTCGACCCACTCAGGCACTCGAGCGTCCCCATGCCGAAGGGCGCAGGCGCATCCCCCATCCGCGAGCACGTTCCTCGGCGGCCTTGACGTGCTCGGCGGACAGGCGGTCGACGGTGCCGGGTCGGACGCCCCAGCCAAAGAGGATGAACGGGAGCCTGCGAGATGCGAGTTCGAGTGTCAGGGACGGCGAAAGACGGACACAGGCTCGAGACCGAGGACGAGGAGGGAATATCGAGACGCACCAGGGCAGACGGCGCGGGTTGAAGAGGTGGAAGACGAGGATCCAGATGCACATCTCCGAGTACCTGCGGCGACGGACACGAATCAAATCCAGGCGGGCCGAGAAGGGAGAGAGGAATCTGGGCGCACGTGAAGAAAGTGAGGCCCGAGGAGTCCTCGCCCCAAGCCTGCATCTTGACCCAGTTGATGACGTCGACCCAGGTCTTCATGGCCGCCGGGAGCGGGCGCGTCGTCTCGTCGAGGAGGAAGACGAGCTGGATGCGGGCGAGGAGGCCGATGTGCCAGTTGCCGACCGTGCCGAGACCGTCTGGAGAGCGAGAAAGTCAGGTCGAGCTCTCGGAACGGGCCGAATGGAGATGCGGGACGCACCTTGGTACGAGGCGTTGGTGAGCAGGACGCTCCAGTCCTCGACGGCAAAGTTCTGGAGGTATAGCGACGGCGGGTGGTAGTCGCGGTCCGTCTCGGTCGGGAAGAGGTCTTGGGGAAGAAAGTCGAGGGACGGGCGCTTGTAGCCAGTCGCGATGATGAGGCTGCGGGCGCTCGAGCTTGCTCAGTGAACGTCGCAGGGAAATGGGCAAGGATCGAGGAAGGTCGACGCACACGTCGGCCGAGATGAGCGTCTCCTCGCCGTCGTCGCCGCTCTTGGTGTCGCGCTCACGCTCGACGAACCGAATGCCCGACGGGACGATCTTCTTGGTGTCGCCACGGCGGTATTGGATCTTGCCCTCGCGAATGTGGGCGAGCACCTCGTCGTTGACGATCGGCGTGCTGCAAGGGCGACGGCGAGGAGGGTCAGTCGGGGTGACCGCGAGCGAGATGCAGGCTCGAGGGCCGGGCGCTGCACAGACATCTAGAGAAAGAGAGCGAGGACGAACCCCTGGAAGAGGCCCTTCTTGGGCGGAGAGAGCGCGGCGAGGTCGCGGTAGTGGAAGACGCGAATGAACCATTCGGGGATGAAGGACAAGGGCATCTCGCGGCCGAACGGCTGGAGCGACAGGAGGACGTCGATGAGCGTGTTGCGCGGGATGATCCACTTGTCGGACCGGGCGAGCATGACGACGTCCTTGGCCTTCTTGGCGACCGCCAACTCGGCGGACTCGACGCCCGACGCGCCGCTGCCAACGATGACGACCCGCTTGCCCTCGAGGTCGGCGTCGTCGAGCTGAGACGAGTGGAGAATCTGGCCGCTGAACGTGTCCTGGCCCTCGAGCTCGATGAACTTGGGGTCGCCGCACGTCCCGACAGCGCAAACCTGCGGCACACTGGCGTGAGTCCTGCTTCCTGGCTCGAGAGGGCAGGGGGAGGGGACGCACAATCGCGTCAAAGATGCCCTCGTGCCCGTCATTGACGATCCATCTCGAGTGGCCGCCGGACCGAGGGTCCGTCGACGAGTCGGGGTCGCGGATGACCTTCTTGACGCGGTACTGCGACGGATTCGAGAGGGGTCGGCTCGGGTCACTAGGGGTGGGGAGAGAAATCGAGGACGCACGTCGAAGCGAGTGCGCTTTTGCAGGTCGTAGCGCTGCCAGACGGCTCGGATCTGCGAGATGATCTCGTCGCGCTTCGGGAAGCCGCTGTTCCACTTGACGCTCGGGTGGAAGCGGTACAGGATCGAGTTGAGCTGAAGCTGACTCGTCGAGTTCTCGCTGCGCAGGGAAGATGGAAGAGGGCGGGAGGGGAGGGGAGAGGAAGGAGGAAAGGTCAGTTCTCGGGACAGTCTCGAGGGGGACGGGTTCGAGATCGGGCGCACCAGCCCAGACGCCGCCGACGTCCTTCTCTGCCTCGAAGATGACGACCTCGAACCCATGGTCGATGGCGTGCGCTGCGGTGCTCACGCCCGTGAGGCCGGCTCCGATGACGGCGATGCGGCCGTACGGCTTGCCCGGCGGGCGATGAGGTCCACCTGCGGGTCGCTCGTGGAGAGTCAGCTGTGTCTCTCGAGCGAGGCTCTGTGGGCGCAGGGCATGGACTGGGAGAGGAAGGGGGCTGCTCACTTGAGGCAAAGACGAGGCGGATCACCTCCTGGTACAGGCGGTACAGGGCCCAGGTGGCCCAGGCAAAGGGCGCGTAGATGACGGCGTACACGATGCGCTCGACGAGCTGGACGGCGAGCTGGACGAGCGAGTGGTGGCCGCGGGTGGACGAGGTGCCTCGCGGACGGTGGGACCGAGTCGAGCGGCCGCGCGAGGAGCGGGGCGTGGGCTTGTCGACAGCGGTCGAGTCGGACTGGTAGCCTGGCGAGTCGGCCATGGCGTGCGTGCTGTGGTGAGAGCGAGCGAGGGGGTGGGCCGTCATCAGCTCGGCGCCGACTCAGTCGAGTTCGAAACGGCCGAAGCGATCTGCGCCGACCTCGAGTGGCCCTGCTTTTGCGCGTGAAAGAGTGCAGACCCGCGTCGCAAGTACTTTGGCGTCGCACAGCTGGACAAGGTGGGCCGCGAGGACTCGTCCAAGAGTAGCTCGTCGCTGCGCACAGACCTTCAACATCTTGCCCAGATGTCCGCTCACGCACGGACGGCGGGCCCCAAGAGCGCGAGCGTGTAGAGTTGCAGCGTGCGAGTTTCAGCGAGGTGCGAGCCCGAGGGCGAGGGCGAATCCGACAGCTGTCGTCGTCGAGCGACGCCCGCGCGGTCGAGGAGCGGCGCACGGTCCTCGTCGTACCTGCGACCTCGGTTTTCGAGCTTGCCTTTACTGGACGGGGACTCTGCTATCGGCGCAGAGCTCGTTATTAGCAACGGTGGTGTACTGGTTAACATGCGGATTTCCCATGCTCTCTTGAAGTTGTCCGCGTACCGGGTTCGATTCCCGGCCGCTGCAGTACGCTTTTGCTGCTCCGCAGGAGCTTTTCCCCTTTTGCCAGACCGCATGTAGAACCGCTGGCCACCGGCGACGCGGCCAAAGTCGACGTCGAGGAGGAGGAGGTTGGGTGCACGGACCATCGACCCCGCCTCTCGTACACTCTGCTCTCAGCGTGTCGCTCTCAGGGCCTTGCACTCGAAGGATGACGGTATCGAGCTCCAGCACGACAAAGAGAGGCGCTCAGAGCGCCAGAGGCGACGTCGCACGGCGAGGAAGGTCGACTTGAGAAGGCCGACTCGCGGTTGGCCGCCTGTCCTCCTCGAGCGTCTCTACGCTCGTCTCTGCGTCGTCAGACTCTTCTGAGCATCGTTATGCCCACCCTCGAGCCAACAGCGGTGCAAAGGACGCCGAGCCGGCTTCCAAAAGCGAGCTCTCGAGCTCTCGAGCTCTCGAAGGCGGCGCAGGCGCAACGGGGACGAGACGGGCGCGCACAGGCCAACGACGATCGATGACACGGCTAGAGGGAGCGCACATTGACAGAGAGGGCACAGAGAGGCGCAAGGAACGCCGTCGAGCACGGCCGCTCGGTCCTCCTCCTCTGCTCGAGCGAGGCGTTTTCCGACGGTGAAAGGCGTCTCTCGGGGTCAAGAGCGCGGTCGAGACAGTGCGACAGGTCCAATGCTGAGACTGCTACAATATGGGCGACTGAGCGCCGCACCGATCCATGCTCGACGGTCCACCTCGGCCCGGCCCCTCTCTCGACCCTCACTCACGCCCCATGCTGCCCGACATCGTACAGAGCGTACACGTTGGCGACCCCGATGAGGAGCCACAGGGCGCCGCACAGCCACACGAGCCACACGGGGCTCGCGTACGAGACGGTGCCCTCGGGCGCGCGCCGGCGGCGGAACGGGTTGAGCGCGTGGACGAGGTGCTCGATGCGGGCGCGTGCGGGGAGCGAGGTCGGCTCACGGGATGAGGAACGTGGTGCGGCGGCGACAGGGGGCGCGAGAGGGTCGACGGGGATGGCCATGATCGAGTGCTGGGCGCAGAAGATGATGAGGCTGTCGAGGGCAAGGAAAGGCGCGGTCAGGATCGAGTTTTGCGGCATGAGAGCGCGAGATTGAGAGACGCAGGGACGCACGGAAGTAAGACAAAGGTGAGGACGATGCTGAGGGCGACCTGGCTCGCGACGAGGAGCGTGTCGATGCCCTGACGGCCGACCGAGAGGGCGACGGCAAGCGACGGGACGATGCCGATGCAGCGCGTCACGAGGCGGCGCTTCCAGGGCTTGGTGCGCCAGTTGATGAAGCTGTCGAGGGGGCGGGAGGGTCAGTCCTCGAGTGCTGAGAGAGGGAAAGAGAGAATGGGACGCACCCCTCAGAGACGATCTGCCCTGAGAGCGTCACAGTCAGGCTGGCGCTCTGACCCGCCGCAAAGAGTGCAACGGCGAACAAGTAGGCGAAGGCTGCGAGGTGGGCGCAGAAGGTCAGAGACGACCTCGCGAGGAAGATCACGCGAGAGAGAGAAAGAGAGGGAGAGAAAGGAGGACGCACCTTGGCCGAGATACTGCTTGACGAGGTCGTACGCGTCAAACAGGTCGCTCACGCCCCCACCGTCCGGGTTCGAGCTCCGACCGTCGCCGTAGTAGAAGACGGCGGCGCCGAGGATGAGGATGGCTGAGTTGACGACGACGGCGAACCCGAGCAAGGACCCGGCAATGTCGAGCGACGCGTGCGTGAGGTGCGCCTCGACGCAGGCGAGCGTCGGGCGACGCCGAGGGCGCGAGCGCGACGAAGCTTTGGCGTTGGCGGCGGCAGAGGTCGACGAGCGCGTCTTGGCGACGACGTCCATGCCGGCGCAGGTCCGGCCCTCGCCGTCGACGCCCTGCTCGCCGTCGAGCTCCTCAATCCCGTCATCGTCGTCGCGCTCGTCGACCGGCGAGCGTGGCCTCGCCCGCGTGAGCGCGCCGAGGTCGAACCCGAGCGCGCCAAGGTTAACCGGGTGCGGCAGGTGCAGCGACGGGAGGAACGGCCTCGGCGGCGGCGGCGACTCGCCCCTGCGCCGAGCGGCCGCAACGGTCGAGAACGGCGACGCGAGCGTGTCGGCGAGGCGCTGCGTGCGCGAGCGGGCCGGGCGCTCGACGCCGTCTGGGCCCGATTCGGCGAGCTGGGCGCGCCGCGCGTCGCGCTTCTTCTGCCACGCGTCGTCGTCGTCGTACTCGTCGTCGGACGCGGCATCGCCGCCCTCGTACGTCGCGGGCGACTCGCCATAGTCCTCGGGTTTGAGCCGCCGCATGGTCGCCATCTTGGACCCGATGTAGAACGCGTGCGGCATGACCGTCGCTCCGATGATGCTGCAGGCGACGCGGCGAGTCAGTCTGGTGCTCGGCAGGAGAGAGGCGAGGGAGAGGGGACGCACCCGACCGCGATGTAGATGCCGCCGCCCTCGATGATGCCCGAGCGCGGCACGTAGCCGAAGAAGACGTCCTTCCACACGGGCGACACCTTGACGAGGAGCGCGACGAACGAAGCGAGGACACACAGGACGAGGAGACCGATGAGGAGCTCGAAGATGCGCATCGACCGAGTCACGGTCCGGGTCGGGTACTGGTTGAAGAGCAGGAGGATGAGGAAGACGTCGGCCGACGTGAGGAGGACGGCGCCGTAGAGGGGGATGGCCGGGATGAGGCTGTATCGGGCGCGAGTGCGCGCAAGAGTTAGTCGCAGGCACGGCGAGGAAGAGGGCCACGTCTTCGGTGAGAGGGGGGACGCACAGGTTGATGGCGATGGCGCTACCGAGAAGCTCGGCGAGGTCGGTAAAGATGATGCCGATCTCGGCCATGACGTAGAGTGGGTACAAGAGGCCCCACCGGTACACGAGCTTGTACCGCGAGTCGCGGTCGTGCAGCGCGAACCGGCAGTGCGTCGCGAGATCTGCAGGACGGGTCCGAATGGTCAGGGGCTGTGTGACGAAGGATACATGCGCAGACGAGCTCTGCCAAGACGCAAAGCGGCAGAGCCCGCCGTGACGAGAGGTGTTTCGACGCACCATAGTCGGACACGCAGCCGAGCCGGGTCGACAAGAGCTGGAAGAGGAGGGCAACAAGGCCGGCGAACAGGATGACGAAGAGATGGCTGTAACCGAACTGTTTGCGAGGAAAAGGAGGTGAGAACGAGTATGCGGCGGAAGAAGCTGGGTCTTGACGTCGAGGAGGGAGGAGGAACGAGCCGACGCACCTGCGAGCCGGCCGCCAGGTCGGTACTCCAGTTGCCCGGGTCGAGGTAGGCGACCGAGGCGATGACGCCTGGGCCGACAAAGGCGCCGTGGCGCTTGAGGGCCTTGAGGGTGCGCTGGAGCCGGGTCGGCGGCGGTCCTTGGGCGCCCTTGCCGGCCTCGACGCCGCCGCCGTGGCCGCCCGGGTCGCCGTGCGCGGCCGTGTGCGGCGGTATAGACGGCGGGTCGAGGGTCGGGCTGTCGGAGCGAGGCTTGGCACCCGCAGGTGGGTCGAGCGAGGTGGGCGAGGATGAACGTGCGGAGGTGCGGGGTGGGCGTGCGAGGTCGACGAGCGGGTGGGCGTTGCGGTGCGAGGCGAGGGGCGGGCCTTGCATGGCGGCGGTCGCAGCGAGGGGGTGGGTCGGACGACGCGAGGACGAGGTCGGGAGCGGGCGGGGCGAGTCGGAGGCTGAGGCAGGGTCGAGAGGCCGAGCTGCTGCTGGCGGTTGACGCGCTCGAGGCTGTAGCGAGATGCTCTAGGTGGTGTACACGGTGGCGCGCAAAGGTACAGAGGCCGTGGTCGATGCGAGAGAGCTGCGAAGGAGTCGGCGACCGTCGAGGTCGTCCGATGAAGTTCGAGCCAAGAGGTCGCTCGCGGTAAATCAGCCGAGGGGCGCAAAGGGCGTACGATACTACCTGCTACACAGTGAACCTGACCGCACACGACCCGGAGGACGAGCGAGCGAGCGGAGGTCGCACCGCCTTGGTCGGCTGCGCGCGCTCCTCTCGTCGGCGTGTGCCCTCACCGCCCACGAGTGCTTGCGACCCGCCTGCCCCTCGCAGAGCACCCTCGCGATCCAGCACTAGCACACCGACCCGCGCCCCGGTGCTCGCCGCCTCGCCCCTCGACCTCGTCGCTCAACCTCGTTCGTCCGCCGTCTCGGTCAAGCGGCCGCAGCTCGCCCGCTCACCGACGCCGACCTGCGCCAGCACCAGCCACTCACCTCTCGACCCGTGCCCGAGCAGCGCGCCACCCCGCGTCGCAGCATGGACGGCCGCACCCCGTACCGCTCCACCGGCACCGCCGCCCCTTCGTACCACTCGTCCCCCGACCACCTCGCCCCGAGCCACATGTACGCCCGCCCACAGCCACCGTCCGACGTTGCGAGCGACAACTTCCACTGGGGCAACGACGCCGCGTCCACCATCGCCCCGGACGACTCGGTCTCGCAGCTCGACCGCCGCTTCACCGGCCGCAGGGCCATGCTCGGCCCGCGCGCCATGGACCTCGCCGACCCGTCCACCCCGACCGTCCCCGAGGAGGACCACCACTCGCACGACGAGGCCGTCCACCGCGACTACGTCCCGCCCGAGCTCCTCGAGGACGACCGCAGCACCGTCGTGCCCGCCGCCGCTCCCGCCGCCCCATCCTCGTCGCGCCACTCGCCGTCAAGCACCGGCATGCGCGCCGTCAACGCTTCGTCGGCCGGCGGGCCCCTGTCGCGCGCTCGAGGCGACAGCGCCGCCGCCGCCCTCGTCGTCCCGTACGGCGCCGCCCGGGCCCCCTCGGCCTCGCCGTCGCAGGACCAGTACCACGGCGACGACGACGACGACGCGTCGCACCCGCTCGTTCCAGGCGCCGGCGCCGCCGGGTCGGGCCCGGCCGGCGTCCGCTCGGTCGCGCCGTCGACCGTCACGCCGTACTCGCGCCCGGCAAAAGGGTACGCCGCGCTCGGCGGCGACGACGACCACGACGAGTTTGACGACGACGACGAGGGCGAGAGCGGCGCATACGCGGCGTACGCGACGAGGAGGAGGGACGCCGACCTCGAGGCCAAGGCGGGCGGCGCCGCGGCAGGCGCGAGCTGGCAGGGCGGCGCACGAGACGGCGAGGGCGCAGGCGCTCCCGCAGCAGCAGGTCGAGGTGTCCTCGGCGGGTTCCTCAACTCGCTGCGCGGCGGCGGCGGCGGCGGGCGCACGGCCCGCGACCGCGAGGGCTCGTTCTACACGCCCAACGACCTCGCGTTCCGGCCGCCGTCGGGCGACTTTGGCGACGGCAAGCCCGGCAGCAGCTACCCGCCGTCGGCGTACGCGACGCGCGACCACCTCCCGCAGCTCGACAAGGTGCCCTCGCTCGACGTCGCCGGCGCGCACGACCGCTCCCGGTCGTCCATGGCGGGCGCAGGGTACGGCGCGAGCGGCGCGAGGGGCGAGTCGATCGTGCCCAAGCCGCTGTGGCAGCGGTGGCTGTGGGACACGACCGACGCAGAGCGGCGCGTGTGGGAGCACAAGCGCGGCGTGGGCATGCAGCGGTGGCCTTTCGCGAGTTGGGGCCTCGCCGTCGTCATGGTCATTGTGCGTCCACCGCTCTCTCCTAGTCGTGCTCTCGTGCGGAGCGCGTTAACTGACTACGCGGACCGCGGTATTGCAGGTCATGATCGTCGAGCTCGTCCGCATGAACTCGTACACGGGCTCGCCCATCCAGACCAAGCCCTCGTTCAACGTCATGATTGGTGAGCCCTCTCTCTCATCTCTCGGACATGCTCGCTATGGCGAGAGGGGTCATTGACCTCACTCTCGTGCGCGCAGGTCCCTCGGGCGCCGTCCTCATCAACCTCGGCGCACGCTTCGCCGGCTGCATGAAGTACATCTCGAACGTGCGTCCACCTCTCTCTCCTCTCTCGCTCTCTCGACGACCATACTGACTCGCTGCTCGCCGCAGGTGACCGACATCCCGTGGACCTGCCTCAAGGACACGAACAAGGCGACGCTCTCGTCGGCCGACCCTACCTGTGCGTCCCCTCTCTTTCTCTTCCACCGTCAGACCCCATCTGACCCATGTCTCGACAGGTACCATGTCGGATATCTGCGGCTTTGGCGGGTTCGACATTGTCGACGGCCCGGGCGGCCCCGACCAGTCGTTCCGATTCTTCGTCCCCATCTTCCTCCACGCCGGCGTCGTCCACCTCCTCCTCAACATGCTCGCTCAGTGTACGAGCTCGGGTCAAGTGCGTCGCCCTTGTTTCTCTCCTCAGGGACTACGAGGACGAGCCTGACCTGTTTCCTCGACTCGCCGCAGGTCGAGCGCATGATGGGCACGCCGCGCTTCCTCGTCGTCTATTTTGCGTCGGGCCTGTTCGGCTTTATTCTCGGCGCCAACTTTGCGCTCGTCGGCCTCCCGAGCGTCGGCGCGTCGGGCGCAATCTTCGGCACGCACGCCGCCCTCCTCGTGTGCGTCGCCCGCTCGGGCCCGGTCCGTCCTTCTCGAGCGAGTCGAGCCTCGACTGACCTGCGTACCTGCCGTGCGACCCACACAGTGACCTTCTCGCACACTGGAAGATCGAGTACCGTCCGAAGCGCAAGCTCCTGTTCCTCATCGTCGAGATCATCGTGGGCATCGGGCTCGGCTGGGTTCCCGGTGCGTCCCTCTCTCCCTCTCGCGCCCCGTCCGCCCCGTCCTGACCTTCTTCTCTCGGACACGCAGGCGTCGACAACTTTGCGCACCTTGGCGGCTTCCTCGTCGGCCTCCTCACGTCGATCCTCCTCTTCCCGATCGTGCACCCGTCGCGCACGCACAAGCTCGTCTTTGTCGCCCTGCGCCTCGTCGCCCTCCCACTCGTCATCGTCGTCTTTGTCGTCCTCACGCGCAACTTCTACACGGGCGACCCGGCAACGGCGTGCAGCTGGTGCAGGTGCGTCGGCCTGAGCGCACGTTCCTCCCTGACCGTGCTGCGGCCACTCGAGCGGCCCGGCTCGGTTTCTCGTGTCGACAGTCGACTGACACACTCTCTCGCACGTGTGCGCCGCAGGTACCTGTCGTGCTGGCCGACGAGCGCGAACAACGTGAGCCTATCGGGCGTCTACTCTCTCTCGGTCCCTTGGCTCACACCCTCTGATCCCGCAGCATTGCAAGGGCACGGGCCTCACGACGGTCACGGCTTCGTCCTCGACAATCACGTCCCTCGTCACCATCCTCTTCTCGACTTTCGTCCTCCCTCTCCTCTGAACCCTCTCGTCCTCGTCGCCCGCATCCTCGCAAACCGACCCTCTTCTCCTCTTTCGCCCGCCGTCCCTTGTCCTGTACCACCTTTGCTCCCGCACTCTTTATGCCTACCCTCTCGTTGGCGAGCGGCGCCGTGGCTGGCCCAGGCCCTCTTCTCGTCGTCTCTCGCACCTCTTTTATCGACTCTCTCTCTCGCAATTATGGACACTTTGCCGCACACGCGCACTCGACGAGAGAACCGAAAGTGTTACAGTGAGAAAGGACCAACAAGAGACGACAAAGAGGAACAGAGAGAGGGTCCATGAAGCGAAACAGACGCAGGCTGACGAGGGCTCAGGCCTGAGCGTCGCCCGCCTCGTCACGGTAGTACTGCTGCGGCGCGACGGCACCGCCGCCCTCGGCACGGAGAGCCTGCTCCTCGCCTTCGAGCTCGCGCGACTCCTGGACGAGCGAGCACGTCGTGCAGAACGCGCCTGCGAGGTCGGGGAAAGGGCAAGGTCAGTTCCCGTCTCGCTCGCTCGGGATCGTCTCGAGAGAGAGACGAGGGAAGGCGAGGGACGCACCGACGAGAACGTCCTCGACGGCGTTGCCGCGCACGGCGTAGCGCTGGCGCGTGTGGAAGCGGGCGACGCACTGGAGCGCGACCTGGCCGATGCCGCCGAGCTGGGGCGCGAGGGCGTACAGGCAGGTCCACAGGCCGAGGCGCGACGGGTCCGGGTGCGCTGTGTGTTTCGTCGAGTCAATCAGGGGCTCTGGACGAGGGGGGTGGGGCGGTCAGAGAAGAGAGAGTGGACTTACGCTCGCCCGTCTGGGTCAGGTGCACGAGGCGCTCGCGATTGTGGTTGAAGACGAGGCACGGGCAGCACATGGCCTCGGCCGTGAGCGCAGGCCGCTCGTACCAGGCGCACAGGCCGTGCGACCAGTCGCGCTTGCCGTCGAGGCCGACCGGAACGGCGAGCGGGTTGCGCGGGCCGTGGAGGCGCATCTGGGGTGTCGCGCTCTGCAGGGGCGGTGGAGGCGTGTCAGGCCGGATCGAGAGGACTAGGGACGAGATGCACGCACCGGCTGGACGGCCTTGACGGGCGTGGCGCGAGTCGAGAGGAGGGCGAGGTCGGCGGGGAGGGTGCCCTGCGTGGCGGCCTCGTACGCGGGCGGGGCAGCGTCGTCGGTTGCGGCGACAGGCTCGTAGTGCTTGCTGTCAGTCATGGTGCTGCACTGGCTTGGAGCGCGTGAGGCGAGCGAAGGAGCGAGCCAGTGGTATCATGCACCGCCTCCTGATCAAGCGAGGGCCGGGCGACGTCTCTCACTTTCTGAGCAGCCTCTCGACGACGGGCGCAGACGGGCACTGAAATCTGTGTATTGCTCACAAGTACGGACAAAGAGCGGACCGGCGCGACGACGACCTTTGACGTCGCCCGGGAGAACAAGCGAGGCGGGCGAGGAGGAGGGAGGCAAGCGGGAGGAGGGGTAGGCACGAGGAGAGGGCGTCGTCGAGACGCCTTTTGGGTAGGAAGACAGGGAGAGGTGCGAGGGGAGAGGAGAGGGAGGGAGAGAGGGCGACGCGTGTCCTCCTGCCACGCGCCGCGGAGTCCAGGGATACATACAGAACACGAAGGCGGATAGTGACATACGAACGGCGAGGCGAAGAAGGCGACGACAACCTGGTGGACCGAGAAGAGGAACGACGACCGAGGACGAGAGAGAGAGAGAGAGAGAGACGGCGAGTTGCGGGTGCGAGTGCCGGTGCGAGAGAGGGAGAGAGTCGACTCTTGACGAGGAGGGCGAGTCGTTTTGATGGCGAGAGAGGGACGGTAGAAGGAGGAAGGGTGCGAGGAGAGGACGCTCAGGCGCGACCGTGGAGCGACGAGCCCGTCGGCGCCGGCGGGTCGTCGAGGCACAGCTCTTCGATCTCGGGCCAATCGAGGGCCCCCTTGCCGTACGCGGCCGACATGGCGCCGTGCGCCGTGCCCGAGAGCCAGTCGCCGCCGACGCGGTGGAGCATCGGCGACGCGGCGGCGCTCGACAGGCTCGACGACGAGTCGTTGCGGGCGAGGAACGGCGACAGCGGCGCGGCGGCCGACGACCCCGACGACATGAACGACGCCGCGCTGTCCTGGCGGGCGTGCGACGCGCCCGTGAAGAACCTTCTCGACGAGGCCGACGGCGGCGAGACCGGACCCTGCTTGTTCGGGCGCGCCGCCGCGTACGAGGGCGACGCGAGCGAACCGAGCGACGCCGTCGAGCCGCGAGGCGCGCCCGAGCCGAACGACGAGATGGACCCGCGAGGTCCGAGCGGCGCGCCGAGCGAGGCGAGCGACGAGCTCGAGCCGTGCGCGCTCAGGCTCGCGAGGCGCTGCAGGCGGCTCTGCGGCGCGTCCCTGTACGTCGCCGGCGCCTGGCCGGGACGCTCGCGGATCCCGAGGCCGAACAGCGTCGACGTCTCGAACGACGAGCCGGTCGAAGACGAGGACGACGAGCCGCCGGGAAGGGGCGCACGGGCCTCGACCGGCGAGCTCTGCGCCGCCGACGACGACGACGAGTGCGACGCGCTCCCAAGGAGCTCGGACAGGGCCGGACCGAACGTGCGCGACGGCGCCGTCGTGACGGCCGTCGAGGTCATGCGGCCGTGCGGGCCCGGGCTCTGGGCTCGACTGCTCGCCGTCGAGCCCTTGCGCGACGCGCTCGGCGACGACGGCGCCGTGCCGTCGGGAGCGGCGTGGATGAAGCAGCAGCGTCTGCCGTACGGGCACGCGCCGTCCTCCCAGAAGGTGCGGCAGATCTCGGACTTGAACTGCGGGGCGCGAGAGGGTAAGGTCAGGGGCGGGCTCGTGCGCAGGTCGGCAACGACGACGACGACGCACCTTGGCGTGACGGGGAGCGTAGCGCAGCTCGCGGATGCCGTGCGCAAACTGGCACTTCTCGCCGTATTTGCTGCGTGCGGGGGAGGAGGAAGAGGTCAGGCCGGGCTCGACGACGTTCGTCTCGGGACACCGAGTAAGAGAAACGAGGGACGCACCACCACTCTAGCTCGTCCCAACTGCGGCAGCCCTCGGTCTTGTACAGCTCGGTCTTGCGGTTGTTCGGGCTCGGACCGGGAAGGGGCACGCCCATGGCCGAGCGCTGCGTGCTCGCCAACTGCTGCTGGCGGCCCATCATGGCCGCGACCTTGAGGACGACGTCGTCGACGCCGCTGTTGTCCGGGTCGGCGAGGAGGCGGTCGGCGGCGTCCTGCGACAGGCCGAACAGGGTCGCGAGCGGGTGCAACTGGTCCATGGCGTGGTCGAAGTGCTGCGCCATCTTGTCGAGGTGCTCGTCCGTGACGGGCGTCGTGAGCGACGTGCACGTCGACTCGACGAACAGGTCGCGCGCCTCGAGGTAGAGCGCGTCGTCGCGAGTGAGGTTGAACGGCTCGGGGTGGGCGAGAGGAGGGTAGGTGCCGCCGAAGCTCGCCTGCGAGCTGCGGTACGACACGCCGCTGACGCTCGCCGCCGGCGAGAGAGGCAGGTACGCGTCGTGGTCGTCGGGAAGGTGGACCGAGGACGGGTCGTCCTGCGGCGCGCCAAAGTACGTCTTGAGCTGCGCCGCGGTCTGAGCGCGGGCAAAGACGGGGCGAACCGCCGTCGGCGAGTAGAAGCTGCTGTCGGACGACGACGCGATGCTCGAGCTGCGCGCGTGCGCAAAGCTGGCGCCGTTGGCGGAGCGCACCGGGCGCCCGCCGTACGACTGCGGGTGGCGCCAGTGCCCGGCGGCGCTCGAGAGGCCGAGGTCCTCGCTCGCGGCGCGCATGCGCATCGCGCCCGTCTCGAGCTCGTCGACGTCGGCGAGGACCTCCATGTCGTCGTCCGAGTCGAGCATGCGGCGGCCGAGCGGCGCCGACTGGAGCTGGAGGATCTCGTCGGCGATCGTGTACTTGGCGCCCTGCGACAGGAGGTGGCCGTCGTAGTCGAACTGCGAGCGGCTGCTCGTGCTGCTGCTGAGCGACCAGTGGCGGAGCGGCGCCGACGACGGCGTGTGCGGGTCGACGGGCGAGCTCGCGACGCTCGCCTCGTCGTTGTAGGCGTGCGCCGCCGGGAACGAATAGCGGCTCAGGGCCGTGCTGATGCCGAGACGAGGGACGTCGGGGCGCGGCGACACAGGCGTGAAGGTGGTGGCCCTGGGCGAGAACGGCTCGGCGGTCGGCGTGAGCTTCTTGCTGCGGGTCGGGTGGACGGGAGCCGCCGTGGCCGCCGCCTGGTGGACGACGTCGGCGGACGAGTTCGACGCCTGCGGGCCGTCGTCCTCGTGGTCGATCTGGCCCGCCTTGACCTGGTCGCCGCCGACTTGGGCCTGGACGCCGAGGTCCTCGAGCGAGAACGGCGTGTGGAAGTGCTGGTCGGGCGAGGCGTGCGGCGTCGGCGACTCGGCGGCGACGGCGGCGGCGGCGACGGTGGCGAGCGAAGGGAACGAGAAGCTGCCGGCATGCCACCCGGACTCGCCCCAGAGGAGCGAGGCGGGCGAGCGCGAGCGCGGCGAGGCGACGGCGGCCATGGTGCCCTTGACCTCGAGACCGCGCCCCTTGCGGCGCTCGTGCGGCTCGTCCGTGTCGGACGCGTCGGCGTCGTAGTCGTGCGAGACCTCGAGCATGGCGGAGGACGAGGGGGTGCCGAGGTCGAGCGAGGGCGGCGGCGAGGGCGAGTTGCGCGAGAGGGGGAGCTTCTTGGCGCGAGGGTGCAGGTGCGGTGGGTGCACGACCGGCGCGTCGGCGAGAGCTGTGGCAGGAGGGAGATGGGGTGCCGTCAGCGCGCGAGATCTGGGGGAGGAGCTCGGCGCGCGAGATGCGCGTGCGTGGACGAGGGGGAGGAGGAGAAGGGCTCACGAGTGGTGCCAGGCTCCATCCCGACTCGCTGTTGAGCGGAAAGGCGCAAGTCGAAGTGGGAGGAAGGGAAGAGAGAGAGAGAGTGGGAGAGGGACGCGACGAGCGGGGAAGCGAGACGGGGCCTCTCTCCAAACAGACGAGCGACGGACAGAAACCGCTCGGCGAGGACTGTGCACAGACTCCGACTCGAAGGCGAAGCTGCCCCGCTCCTTTGCACCGCTCTGCTCCACTGCCACACCGCCATGCTGCACGAGCTGCGCGCTCTCGAGCGCGAGACCGAGGCGGACATCCTCGAAGCGACAAAGTCGAGCCGCGAGGAGGAGGCGCTCGCTCGCTCCGAATCCGCCGCTTCGCCTCCTCCTGCATCGCTCCAGCACGGCCCTTGCCCCTTCTGCGCCTGCTCAGAGGTCGCCCTCGACCGCCCGACACGCTCAGAGCCTCGCGTCCAGCCCCGACTCGAGTGTCTGTATGCGCCGAGGGAGGGAGCGCGAGCAGGTCGAAGAGCGACGTGGGGCGAGCGAGCGGGTACACGGGCGCGCGAGGGCAGCTCCAGAGGCGACTCTGCGCCCGTCGGTGCAGCCCTTGAGCGTGTCGAGGGCGTGTGTCGAGGGCGGATCCTCCTCGTCCGCCTGCACGCACTCTCCGCACGCGTCCGGCTTGCGACGGCGCTCACGCGGCCTCCTCGCCATGCTGCGTCCGCTTCTTGAGCTTGTGACTGTCGATTGAGGCCGCGCTAGGCCGCCCTTGTCGTCGCCGCCGCCGCCAATGGCGTCTCGAGCGACCGTCTCTTTCCTCGACTAGCTCCTTTGCCTCTGCTCTGCTGCGCTGTTCCTCGGCGCGATGCCGACGCTGGTCACAGAGACAAAGGGGTGCTCGCCCCCTCGTCGCCCGTTGGATCGGGTCCATCACGACCGTTTCATCCTGCTGCGCGTGCTCGTCCTCGCAGCTCGCGCAGCTACCCTCTTTCCCGCTCGAAAGGTCGCGCTCGACCGGCTCGACGCTCTTCTCTCTCCTTTCCGTGTCTGTGGCCGCCGGTTCCGCCTCGTCTCGGTGCGTCCCTCTTCCCTTCTCCTCCGCCGGCAAGTCGGGAAGGCTCACCCTCCTCGTCACGCAGCCTTTCCCCTTCTTTCCTCCACGAGCTGTGCTCTCCCTGTATCCCTTCAACATGCGCTTCACCCTCGCCACGATCGCCATCTCGCTCCTCAGCCTCGGCGCCTCGACCGCCGACGCCGCGTGCCACAAAGTCTCGCGTCGGGCGCTCGCCGCCCGGGCCCAGCAGCCTGCCGCCCCTGCTGTGGTCCCCTTCCACCGCACCTCGTCCGACAAGAAGATCGTTCGTCGCCAGAAGGGCGGCGCGAGGCTCAACCGCCAGGGCGGGTCCTGGGGAGGTGCGGGCTCTGCTTCTCGCGCGAGCATGACGGCGCCGGCAGGCGGCAATGGCAGCGGCGCACCGACGACGTCGGCCTGGAGCCAGTCGAGCTCGCAGACGAGCAAGGCGGCGCAGGTGACGGGCGCCGCTGGCCCCGGGTCGTCGAGCTCGTCGGCGGCAGGTTCGAGCGCAAGCTCGACTTCGTCCTCGTCGTCGAGCGGTTCGACCTATTCCGGCACCGCCACCTTTTTCTACCGTGCGTCGGCTCCTTCCTTTCTGCTCGACGCTCGCCCTGACTCTCCCCGTCGAGCGCAGAGGACGGCAACGCCGGCGCATGCGGCTCGACGCATTCGGACTCGGACAAGATCGTCGCCCTGCAGTCGAGCATGTACGGCTCGGGCTCGTACTGCGGCAAGACGGTCGTCGTCACCAACACGAGCAATGGCAAGAGCGTGACCGCGACCGTCGCCGACGGTGCGTCCGCCTTTTCCCCAACTCCTCGCCGCAAGGACGATGGCCTGACGTCGCTTCTCCCGGTCGCAGAGTGCCCTGGCTGCTCAACGTCAGAGTCGCTCGACCTCTCTACGGGCGCGTTCGACTCGATCGGCGACGAGGACACCGGCGAGCTGTCCATCTCGTGGTCCTTCTCGGTGCGCTCGCGCCTCTCTTCTCGCCGGTTCTCTCAACGGCCGCGTCTGATCCTTTCGACGTTGCAGGACTGAGCAAGAAACGACGCATGACTCGCAGGTCGAGCCAGCAAGAGTCCCGCACCCAGACGGGCGCTGCGCGCCTCCTCCTGTAGCTCCTTCCCCTCGCTCTCGGACCCCTTCTTTAAACGATCTCTTCCTCTCTCTTTCCTCTCCTCTCTCCGATGCAACGACGCAGGACGTCCGCGACATGAGATTTGGACAATGCAGGATGCAAGGGAGAGAGTACGAGAGAGCGAGAGGCGAGAGCTCGAGAGAACGAGCGCGAGAGGAAATCGCGCTCAGAGCCCGGCCTTGAGCACGAGGCTGCCCTCCTTGAAGTCGGCGACAGCCTTGAGGAGGCCGCCCATCGCCTCCTTGTTGCGCTTGTCCTTGAGCGCGCGCCCAAAGTGCCGAAGCAGGTCCTTGGTCGGGCTCGTCTGGCCCGGGCGCGCCTTGAGGAACGCGATGAGGTCGGCCTCGCTCAGGAGCGCGCCCGGCGCAAGGCCGCTCGACGGTCCAGGCGACGGCGACTTGCCCTTGCCCGAGCCCGAGCCGCCCTTGCGCCGCTTGGACCCGTCGGCGGTCGACGACGAGGCGCCGCCCTCGCTGTCGCTCCCGGCGCCGGCGTCGCGCTTGCGCTTGGACGAGGGCGACGCGGCACGGCGGGCGAGCATGGCGGCGCCGGAGGAGGAGGGCGAGGCGGCACGCGAGGCGGGCCGAGAGGTGGACGAACCGCGAGTCGGCGATGCGGCGCGCGATCCGGGGCGGGCGCCAGAGGCGTGCGACGTAGCCGAGGCGTCGCTGTCGTCGTCGTCCTGTGCAACAAGAACGTTCACCGAGCATGTCAGTCCGTGCGAGGGAGGACAGGGACACACAGGAAGAGAGAGAGAGGGAGACGCACACTCGCGTACGGGTTCTCGACGTCGTCGTCCGACTCGTAGTTGCCCGTCTTGTCCGACTTCTTGACGAGCTTCTTGATCTCTTTGCCCGTGCGGTTGAGCCGCTCGCCCTCGCCCTCGAGCGCGTCGACCTCGTCGTCGTCCGGGATCTCGTCCGGCCGCTCGACGGCGCGCATCTCGCGGCGGATACGCTCCTGCAACGGCGAGGCACGACAATCAGTCTGGGTCGAGGCAGGGGACGAGAACGAGACAGAGAGAGGGAGGGAGGACGCACCTCGAGCTCCTTGGTCTCCTCCTCGTCGGCGAGGGTCGTCAATCTTGGCGATGCCCTCCTCGTCGTCCTGGAAGTCCTCCTCGTAGTCAAACTCGTCGTCCCCCTGATCTGCTGCCCGCCCCCTGCCCCTCGCGCCGCCTGGTCCCGCCCCAGGGCCCGAGTTGATGACGGCGCGGACCTGCGGCCGCCCGCCGGCACGATTGGCGACGTCGAGGCGCGAGCCCTGCGCCGAGTTGGCGAGCATGCGCGAGCGGAGCGACGAGGCGGACGGGGCGGATGACGACGCGGCGGCGCCGCGAGGGGTCGAGGCGCCGGACGAGGACGAGGCCGTGGCGCCTGCTGCGGCGCTGCCGGGAGGCGGAGCGATGCGGCGGTGCATGACCCAGCGCTCCGGGTCCTTCGACTTTTGCTGACGGGCGTACTGTGTCGCAGGAGAGCGAGTCAGTCGGGGACGGCGAGGGCGAAGGGAAAGAACGGCGCGGACGCACCTCCTCCTCGGCCTCCTCCTCGGCGAGCGTGAGGTACTTGGGGCCCTGGTTGAAGCGGTACCACCGACTGACGGGCAGGACGCGGAACTCGTCCTGGTTGTCGCTCAAGACGAACGCGACGTAGGCGCTCCCGCCCGAGCCAGTCGCGTTCGAGTCGGCCGCCGGGCGCCACCCTTGGAGCCCGGCGCGGTTGCCGTTCTGCTGCTGCGGCGCCTTGGCGCTGCTCTCGATCTCGCCCGCGCCGCCCTCGAGCCGACCGATCCACCGCTCGCGACCCTCGTCGTCCTCGAGGACCCAGGGCTGCCACTCCTCGCGCTTGAGCCGGCGGGCCTCCTCGGACGAGACAAAGACGCGGCGCGTCTTCTTCTTGAACATGCCGCCGGGACCGCGACGCTGGACGTTGGTCGCGCCGCCGGCGCCCTTGCCGACGAGCGACAGGTCGAGCTCCTCCTTGTCGTCCTGGGCCGCCGCCGCGCCGTCGCCCTCGCCGCCGTCGGCCGCCGCACCGTCCTCGGCCTTGACGGCGCCGTCGCCGTCGACCTCCATCTTGACGCCGGCGGCACGGGCTGCGCGCTCGATGGCGCGCTGGTTGTGGCGCTCGCGGTCCTCGTCGGTGAGGCGGCGGACGGTGCGCGGGTCCTTGCGGTTGAGCTTGACCGGGCGGAGGAACTGGCTCTCGTCCTGCGGGTCGATGACGCGGTCGCCGCCGCCGCCGGTGACGGCAAACTTCATGACGTTGTACTTGGTGTGGGTCGACGAGGACGGGGCCGAGGCGCGCAGGACAAAGTCGCGGTAGGACGAGGTCGAGGGCAGGGGCGAGTCGGCGGGCGAGGCCGTGTGGGACGGAGGACCGTCGACATGCTCGAGCTTGGGCTTGCGATCCATCGTGGGCGGTGTCGGGAGGGCGGGTGAGGTCGAGCGAGATGAGGAGGAGGAGAGATGAGGCGGTCGAGCTGCCGGGGCACGATGGCGTGAGTTGTCGGGTCTGTACGCATCTGTGGGCCCGCCCTTGTCCTTCTGCATCGACCGTGGGCCTCGCCCGTGCTCCTGAGGCCCGCCGAGAGATGGGAGGAGGCGACGAGGGAGGGAGGGGCGACGGCAACGCGACAGGGGCGGTTCTGTTGGAGCAGGGACGGTACGCGAGCTCACCTTGAGTGGATCGAGGACCTCTGCGCTGCCCAGGTGGAGCGAGCGAGGGTTGGACGAGGTCGAGAGCTTCCCCCACCTCGTCCCTCTCCTTGTCCCTCCTCGTTCACCCACACTCGCACACTCGATGGCCTCGACACAAGCCCTGTACGACGCGCTCATCATCGGATCGGGCATGGCCGGCCTCGCAGCCGCCCGCGAGCTGTCGCGTGCCCACCTCCGCGTCCTCCTCCTCGAGGCTCGTCACCGCACCGGCGGCCGCATCCACACAACGAGGGTCCAGTCGCAGCCCGTCGACCTCGGCGGCTCCATGGTCCACGGCTTCCGCGAGGGCAACCCGGTCGCAGCCCTCATCACTCGCGACCTCGACCTCGACGTCCACATCCCGCAAGGCGCAAAGGGCCTCGTCGTCGGCGCCCAAGGGCCTCTCGCTGAAGCAGACGCCACCTCTCTTCTCGCCACGTCGTCCCAGAACGCGTTTGCCCCGGCGGCAGGCACCTCCCCCGACGCCTCCATTGCCTCGCTCCTCCTCCCGACCCTCCAGCGCGACCCGCGCCTCGTCGCCCTCGCTCGCACCGCCGAGATCGGCGCGGGCACCCGCCTCGAGGACCAGGCGGCCCAGTACGCCGGCTTTGAGCAAGGGTTCAAGGGCACCGACGCCTTTCCGCTCAACGGGTACGGCGAAATTGCCGACACGCTCGTCGCAGACGTCAAGGCCGGCGGCGGCCAGGTGCGGCTCGGCGCCGAGGTGACGAGCGTCGAGGACCTCGGCGAGGGCAACGGCGTGCGGGTCTCGACGCGCGACGGCGACTCGTACACGGCGCGCGCCGTCATCTCGACCATCCCGCACGCCGTCCTCCAGCAGAGCCCGCCCACCTTCTCGCCCCCTCTCTCGCCCGCCTTCCTCTCGGCCATCGAGCGCATGCGCACCGGCACCCTCGAGAAGGTCGTCCTGTCGTACCCGTCGGCCTGGTGGCCCTCGCCTGCCGAGACGGGCTCGTTCCTCCTTCTCCCGCTGTCCGACGAGCCCGCGTCGAGCGCCCAGACGCTCGCCGACGTCTTTGAGCGCACCGTCATCCCCGTCGCGTCGTTCGAGCGCATCGGCGCGACGCCGCACCCGACGCTCCTCGCCTACGTCGGCGCCGCAGCGGCGCAGGTCATCGCGCGGTACTCGGTCGACGAGGTCGCGGCGGCGTTCCACGAGTACCTCGTCCGTCGCCTCTCGCCCTCGTCCTCGCCTCCTCCACCCTCCTCCGTCGACGCTGCGAGCGCCGCCGCCCCCTCGCCTCCCTCGACCTCGGCACCCGCTCCTCCCGCACCGACGACGACGCACGTCACGACCTGGTTGCGCGACCCTTTCTCGCTCGGCGCGACCTCGGCCCCGACGCCGCTCACGTCGTCGTCGGACGGTACGCGTGCGTCGCCGCTCGACTTCCACATCGTGAGCCGGCCGACGTGGGGCGGACGACTCGGGTGGGCCGGCGAGCACACGGACGTCGACCAGCACGGGAGCGTTGCCGGGGCGTTCATCAGTGGGAGGAGGGAGGGGAGGAGGGTGTGCGAGGCGCTCGAGGGGTAAGCGGTGAGGGAGGAGGGCGGGTTGTCGTCGGCGGCGGCGGCGCAGGAGGAGGTCGGTGCGTGAGGCGGCAGAGCAGGGGCCGGCGGCGTGCGGGTCTCTCTGTCTCTCGGATCTGTGCATAGATGCGTCTGTGTGGCTCTGCAGCCCTGCTCGAGACTGGCAATCGCTCGCTATGGCGAGCGCGAGCAACGAGCACCTTTGCTCGTCTCGACTTTGTCTCGCACTCGCTCTGTCGCTGCCTGCGCTTGTTTGTGTTGCGCCCTCTGCTTCCTCGTCGTCGTCGTGCCGCAAAGGTGGGACACGGGCGTTGACCGGCGAGTGCGCGGACCTGGGCACGCGCCTCGAGCCTCGTGTCGGTGTCGGTCGCTCGCTCTCTTTCCCTCCTTTCCCTCACTCGCTCTCTCGACCTCGCCTTCTTCGCCCTCTTCCACCCTCGCAAGACCTCGCACTCGACTCAGCAACAGCATGGCTTCCGGCTGGGGTGCGTCCCACCCTCCCTTTCGGGCCCAAGCTCCCTCCTGTCCGTTCGGCGACTGACGTCCTTCCTCCACGCACCGCCCCTCTCCCGCACCCGCAGATTCCGCCCGCCGCGCAGGCTACAGCGGCTCGCAGCCTCCCGAGCAGCAGCAGCCCCAACAGCCGTCGTACTCGGGCTGGGGCGCGCCCGCCGCCGCTCCCGCTCAAGCCCCGTCCTCGGCCTCGAGCCCGGCTTCGGCTCCTCCTCCTCCTCGCGGCGGCGACTCGGGCGGTGGATGGGGCGGCGGTGGAGGAGGTCGCGGTGGCGGCGACTCGGGCGCGTACGGCGCGCCTCGCCAGCAGCAGCAGCAGCGCGAGCCGTCGGGCGGGTTCGGCGGCGGACGGCCCTCGCAGGGCGGCGGCGGTGGGTGGGGCGGCGGTGCGCCTCAGGGCGGCGGGTACTCGTCGGGCGGCAACGGCGGTGGTGACCAGGGCTGGGGCGGTGCCCGTGCGTCCTCTTTCCTCCCTCTCGAATGCCGAACGAGGAGCATACCCTGACCCTCGCACCTCGCCCACAGCTCGCGGTCCTCCTTCTTCCCAGGCCGACGGCGGCAGCTTCGGCGGCCCGCCTCGTGACCGCGACGCCGCGCCGCACATGCGCAACAACGGCGACCGCGGCGTCGCCGACCGCTCGGCCGGCTGGGGCGGCGGCAACGGCGCGCCCGCTCCGCCCTCGCGCGACTCGTACGGCGCTCCTGCCCAGTCGGCCTACGGCGGTGGACCTCCTCCTCCTCGTCGCGAGCAGAGCGGCGGCGGTGGGCAGGGCTGGGGCGGCGCTCCCTCGCCGGCGTCGGGCGGCGGCGGCGGCGGCGGCGGCGGCGCCTGGGGCGCCAAGCCCGACAGCGGCGGCTTCGGCGGGCCGCGTCGCGAGCAGCAGTCGCAGGGCGAGCAGGGCTACGGCGGCGGTGGAGGAGGAGGAGGCTACGGCGGCGGTGGTGGCGGCGGCAGCTGTGCGTCCCCTTCTCCCTCCTCGCTCGAGCCTCCCGAGACTGACTCTGCGGTTGCTCGTCCGCAGCGTGGGGCCAGGCCGGCGGCGGCGGCGAACGCGGCGGTACGTCTCTGCTCTCTTATGCCCGTCGAGGCGTTCTGACCCTTTCGACGAGCAGGCTTCGACCGTCCTCCTCGTCGCGACGGCGGTGGTTACGGCGGCGGCGGCGGTGCGTCCCTCTTCTCCCACCCTCCTCCTCGTACCACGCTCATGTTCCTCTCGTGCAGGCTTCGGGCCGCCTCGCGAGCGCTCCGACATGGGCGGCGGCGGGTACGGCTCGAGCGGCGGCGGCGAGGCGGGCGGTGCGTTCGGCTCATCCTCTCCCCCCTCCCCTCGTTCCTCCCTGACTCGGCTCTCGCCCACAGGGAACGGTGCGCCGAGGCGCTCGGGTGGGTTCGGCGGCGGCGGCGCCGAGGGCTACGGCTCGACGGGCGGAGGAGGCGGCTTCTCGGGTGGTGGACCGCCGAGGAGGGACCAAGGTACGCTCACTCTCGCCCATGGTCCTCCCTATGCACCTTTTGACTGATACCTGTATCCCGAGCAGGTCCGTTCCTCGCCGAGCTCCCGACCATCGATTTTGAGAACGTCAAGCTGCCGCCGTTTGAGAAGGTCCGCCCTCCTTTTTTCCCTCCCTCGTTCCCCTCGTCGATGCACAGGCACTAACGAAGCTCTCTCTCTCGCAGGACTTCTTCGTGCCGCACAAGGCGACCGTCGAGCGCCCGCAGCACGAGGTCGACGCGTGGCGCGAGGAGAAGAAGGTGTCGGTCAGCGGCGACGCGCCTCGTCCCGCCCAGAACTGGGTCGAGGCCCAGCTTCTCGACGGCGTCGCCCAGTACGTCCAGGAGAAGCGCTTCCCCGAGCCGACGCCCATCCAGAGCCAGTCGCTCCCGATGGCCTGCTCGGGCCGCGACCTCATGTGCGTCTCCCTCCCTCCCTCTCGCACCCTTGCGTCCACCTCCTCGTGCCTGATCTTCACGGACCTGACCTCGAGCTCCTTGTCCCACAGCGCCATCTCGGAAACGGGCTCGGGCAAGACGCTCGCCTACGCCGTGCCCATGGTCGCCCACATCCTCGCTCAGCCTCAAGCCACCGCCGAGTCTGGTCCTAGTGCGTCGTTGCTCCCTCTCGTCCTCGTCGGCGACCGCCGCTCACACCTCCCTCGTCGTCCCTCCTCGCCCGCAGTCGCCCTCGTCATGGCCCCGACCCGCGAGCTCGTCACGCAGATCCTTCGCGAGTGCACTGCCATTGGGAGCAAGGACGGCATTAAGTACGGCGCCTGCTACGGCGGCACGCCCAAGTTCTCGCAGCTCGACACGATACACCGCGGCATCGACGCTCTCATCGCCACGCCGGGCCGCCTCATGGAGTTCCTCTCGACTGACGACGTCAAGGTGCGTCCTCGGATCCTCTTTCGGCGGCGACGAGCCATGACCGAGCAGACCCGTCCTGACCCTCGTCATCCTCCCTCTCGCCGCCTGCAGCTCGAGCGCGTCACGTACCTCGTCCTCGACGAGGCCGACCGCATGGTCTACGAGGGGTGCGTCCAATTCTCCCTCGTCCTGCCCTCAGCGTCACCGGCGCCTTTATTGACCTCTCCCCGTCTCACAGGTTCGAGGAGGAGCTGCGCGAGATCTTTGCGACCGTGCGTCCCGACCGCCAAGTCCTCATGTTCAGCGCCACGTGGCCTGTCGAGGTGCGCGAGCTCGCCAAGACGTTCGTCAGGGACGCCGCCCGGGTCACGATCGGCAACGACGAGGTGACGGCCAACCGCGCCATCAAGCAGGAGGTCTTCATCTGCGAGCGCGGCATGCGCGACAAGAAGGACAAGTGCGTCGGCCTCTCTCTCCTTCTCCCCGTCTCGTCCTCCTGCGAGGCGGCGACACTGACCTCCTTCTACCCGCAGGCTCCTCGAGCTTCTCCGCGCCGAGGCCGACAAGCGCGGCAAGGTCCTCGTCTTCTGCTCGACCAAGCGCTCGACCCAGGACCTGTGCGACTGGCTGCGCGCGCCCGAGAACGGCGCGTTCGAGGCGGTCTCGATCCACGGCGACAAGCGCCAAGAAGAGCGTGACTGGGCGCTCAACGAGTTCCGCAAGGGCACCATGCCGATCCTGTGCGCGACCGACGTCGCCCAACGCGGTCTCGACATCCCGGCCGTCACGCTCGTCCTCAACTTTGACGCGCCGTCGAGCGCTTCCGACTACGTCCACCGGTGCGTCGCGAGCCCTCTCTCCTTCTCTCTACTCGGCGCAGGCTCTGACAGCCTTGTCGTACGCAGCATCGGCCGTACGGCTCGCGCCGGCGCGACCGGTCGGGCCATCACGTTCCTCTCGGGCTCTCGCGACATGAGTACGTCCTCTCCCTCTCTCAGTTGCAGGGTCTCGAGCAGGCTCTGACAACCGGCGTCCACAGCGATCGGCCAGGACATCCTCCAGATTTTCGGCCGCGACGACCAGATCGTGAGCGACGACTTCAAGGCCTTCCTCGACGGCGGCAGCTCGAGTGCGTCCTACTCTCTCGCCCATCCTGTCCCTACGCATCTACTGACACGCCGTCGCCGTGCAGTCTTTGCTCCTCCTCCTTCGTCCTCGGCGCCGACCGACTTTGGCTCGCCCGCGCCGGCGTGGGGAGCCGCTGCTCCGGCGTCGACCTCCTCGGCCGGTCCCGCCGCCTGGGGCGCCGGTCCCGCTGCGTCGGCGCCGAGCGCGCCGGCGCCGACGGGCTGGGGAGCCGCGGCGTCGGCTTCGAGTGCTGCGGCCCCCGCCAAGGAGCCCGCCGCGAGCTCGGCGGGCTGGGGCAGCTCGGCCGGTCCCGCCGCTGCGCCGTCGTCGCCCGAGCCCGTCGTCATCGGCGAGTCGGCTCGTGCTCCCTCGCCGCACGCGACGACGAGCGAGCCCGAGGGCACGCGCACGCCGCGCGCCGTCGCCGACGTCGACAACGAGGCCAAGGCGCAGGACGCCCCGGCCGAGGTCGACACGATCACGTCGTTGCACGGCTACGACTCGGGCTTTACGCCGTCGTCGCCCGAGACGAGCTGGTCCAAGCCGTCCGCCGTTGCCGTCGCCGACCTCTCGCCCAAGCCCGAGAGCGACAAGGTCGAGGGCGACGCCGACGCTCCCTCGACCCCGACTCGCGACGAGGAGCTCGCCCAGTCGTTCGCGAGCCTCAAGGTCGGCGACGAGCCCGTCGTCAAGGCGGCCAACGTCGAGGACGACATCGAGGAGGGCGAGGCGTGGCTCGCGTCGGTCCTCGGCAAGCCGATCGACGCCTCGTCGTCGTCGAACGACAAGGGCCAGGAGGTCGTCTGAGCGTCGTCGCCTTTGACGAGGAGGAGGAGGAGGAGAAGAAGGCGGAGGAGGAGTTCCCGCTTGCCTGCTGTTCGTGCCTTTCTTTCGTTCCTCTCGTCCGATCTTTCCGCTCGTAGAACTCGGCTTCCGTCGAGGGCGTGCGTGCAACTAGACGAACGAGCAGCCTTTCCCTCTCTGTCCGAACTCTTGAGAGCGAGCGCGTCGTGAAAGAACTCGAGGTTCGGCGCTCGGACCTCGACGAAAGAGAGGTCGTCACTGTCCTGCGCCCGCTCGCCGCTGCGTCCTCGCGTCGTGCTGCGATGCTCAGATCCTCTCGCGCTCGTCCTCGAGAAGCTCAACAGCCTCGTTGCATCGACACGCGACCGAAAAATGCTCGCGCCCGTCGACCTTCTCAAGTCGAGCCGCGTCGACTGCCTCTCGCTCCACCGCTGCCTCGGGCACCCAAACCTGCAAGGACAGCTCATTGTTACACGTCGCATATCTACTGCTGGCCCTCCTTGCTCGCCTCCTTGACGTACTTGGCCTGCTCGCCTGGGTACGGGAACTTCTCGCGGAACTCGTTGGCGACCGCCTCCATCGTGACAAACTCGACGCCGTCGTGCGTCTGGAGCCACTCGATGAACTCTTCGAGGGCGAGGAGGACGTGTGGGCGGCCAGATGTATCGGGATGGATCGTGAGGGGGAAAACTGCGGGTCGGGCAGGGGTGAGCTCGCTGGGGTGGACGAGGGGGAAGAAGTGGAGGATGAGGGGACTCACCGTGCCAGTCGTGCTCGCGGTAGAAGTAGGTAAAGTGCCTGGAGGAACGAGAGTGGGTCAGTCAGGCTGCGCGCGAGCGTCAAGGCAGGAATTCGGCGGAGCAAGGGTCGGCTGAAACAGAGGACGTTGCCGACTCACCGCTTCCAGAGGTCAACCGTCGTCCTCACATCGACAAAGCCGTGGCTGTTGGGCGACTTCTTGATGAACATGTGCGGCGGAAGGCTGCGAGGAAGAGTCAGCCGAGCTCGCCGACGTGGATTGGGAAGGACGGCCGGGCTCACTCGTCGAGGTACCAGCTGCGAGCGTACAGTCGTCAGTCCGGGTTCGACGTCGAGCGTGATACAGAGAGAGCTGGACGCACTTGGCGGGAATGGTGACGAGCGACGTGAGCTCGCCCTTGACGAGCGGCTTCATCCACGACTTGGCGCTGTCGGCCGAGTAGTCGATCTTGGTCCACGTGTCCTCGGTGCGCGTGTAGAACGGCAGGCAGTCGTGCGCCTGGCTCGAGTGATCGTAGAGGATCCCCTTCTCTTGCAGGAGAGCGATGCCCTCCTTGGACGACTCCCACCACGGCGCGACCGACCCGACTGGAGGCTTGCCGGCGAGCTTGGTGAGCTGATCGAACGTGTGGTCGAGGATCTGCAGGGAGGAAGCCTGTCAGTCGCAGGTCGCACAGTCGCAGGTCGCAGAAGAAGCTGGCGAACGAGGGACGCACCTCCTTTTGCTGAGAGATGGTCATTGCGACCGGGTTCTCGTGGCTGTACCCGTGAAGCCCGACCTCGTGACCGTCCTTGACGATGGCGGCCATCTCGTCGGGGAACGAGTCGAGCGTGTGCCCGGGAATGAAGAACGACGCCTTGATGCCGTACTTGCGGAAGAGCTTGAGGAGGCGAGGGACGCCGACCTCGGCGGCGAACACGCCTCGCGAGATGTCGTTCGGGCTGTCCTCGCCGTGGTACGAGCCGAGCCATCCGGCGCAGCTGTCGACGTCGCAGCCGATGGTGACGAGAGCGCGCTTGGCCATGATGAAGCGAGTCGAGCTGATGCGCTGGCGGGTGCGGGAGCTGCTCGAAGCGTGCAGTGAGCTGTGCTGGACGACCTGGTGGCGCAGCACTGGCGACCAGTGTTGTGGGAGAGGAGGGAGAGGAGCGCGAAGAGCGGGTGGGGACAGATAGCGTCGCCGGAACTTTGGCGCCGAATTCTCCCGACGTGCCGACGGCGAGCGTTGCTGGCAGATGCAGCCGCAGAACAGGCGGAAGCGGGGCACAGCGAGCCGAGGTGCTCGAGGCCGAGCGAGCTGCGCTTTCTCGCCGCTCGCTGAAGAGGTTCGGCCGCGCGTCTCACCTTTCCTGCGGCTCTCCTGCTCGCGCAGCGTAGGCTCTACGCGACAGCGTTGCAGTCGTCTATCCAGACCTTGACCGCCGTCCCATCTCTGCCGTCCGCGAGCGCGTCGAGCCGCTCGAGGCACGCTCGCGAGCCGTCGTCTTCGAGGTCCACCTGGCCGAACGCGACGTACTTGCCCGTGAGCTTCTTGAGCTTGACCGGGTCGGACGTCAGAGTGACGAAGAACTGCAGGACAGGCTCGACGGTGAGCGTGAGGAGGCGGGCACAAGTTTGAGATGGTCCGGACGGACCTGGGACGTGTTGGCTGCACGAGGAGAGAGAGAGAGACGAGTCACTTGGCGCTCAGGGAGAGGTACACAGGGAGAGGGTTGACGAGCACGCACAGTTCTTGCCCGAGTTGGCCATGGCGACGGTGCCGAGCTGGAACGGGATCTTGAGCCCGTCCTTCTCGTCGTTGAAGGTGCCGCCGTCTGCGCCGCAAGGGTGTGTGAGCTCCGCCTTGTGAAAGGAGAGAAAGAGAGCTTCGACGCACAGATCGACTCGCCGCCAGACCCGTCCTGCCTCGTCACGTCGCCCGTCTGCGCGACGAACCCTTTGTCGAGGCGGAAGACGGGCGTGCCGCGGTACCGCAAAGGCGGATGGGGCGCGCGCTTCGACACGAGCTTCTTCTCGTCTGTCAGGAGCGCGAGAAAGCTGGCCGACGTCTTCTTGAGGCCGGGCGAGGACGAGACCTGGAGGTACAGTCGAGGGAGGAGGAGCGAGGTCGGGGGCGAGAGGTCGGCAGGGGTGAGGACGATCTGTGGGAGAGGCTGTCAGGTCCTCCTCCTGTGATTGAGGAAGTGGGTCGAGCGCACCTGAGTCTCGCCCTCGTACACGGCGACGAGAGTCTCCCTCGCCGCATCGTCCAACTCGTCGAGCCGCCGCGCGAGCCCGTACTTAGCTCCGCTCGCCTCGAGCCACCGCGCGAGCGCTTGATAGCGGCTCAGCTCGACCTTGTGCGCGTCGGCGTCGCCCGCAGCAAAGTCGATGAAGCAGCGTCGGCCGCTCATAGATGGGGAATTGGACGAGGCGGGAGCTGGCGAGGTGAGGTCGGGGCGGGTCGTGCGCTGGGGCAGGCGGCGAGGAAGCAGAGAAGAGCAGGCAGCGGGCCTTGCAGAGCTCGCTCGGCGGTGTGAATGAGCAGAATGAGGAACGTTGGTCGTCGTCGCCGGCCTCGACCAGCTGTGCACCAGCTCTCGTCATGCTGCGAGCGCTTACGGCCTCTGCACGGCTCCCCTGCACCTGCCAGGGCAGCTATAGCTCGCCGCGAGTCGCCCACACTCGCCCCGCCTCGTCTCGACCTGCACCGCCTCCTCCCCCTCCTTCTTTCCGCCTCCCCACCATCTTCGCGCCTGCGACGGGCAAGGGCAAGTCGGCCATCTCGATCCTGCGCATCTCGGGCCCAGATGCCCTCGACGTCTGGCGCAAGATGACGCGGCCGCCGCGCGGCAGGACCCACACCAACCGCACCAGGAGCGAGCCGCCAGAGCGCAAGGCCATCCTGCGGCGCATCGTCGCCCCAGACGGCGAGGTCCTCGACGAGGGTGTTGTCCTCTACTTTCCCTGTGCGTCTTTCGCCCCCCGCCGCCTCGCCTCGGCCCCGTACCTCGCTCACCTGTTCCTCCTCCGCAGCTCACTCGGCCCTCACCGCCCAGCCGACCCTCGAGCTTCACCTTCATGGCTCCCCCGCCCTCATGCAGCTCCTCCTGCGGCTCCTCCCCTCCCTCGGCAACACCTTCCGCATCGCCGAGCCCGGCGAGTTCACTCGGCTCGCGTTCGAGGCGGGCAAGATGGACCTCACCGAGGTCGAGGGCATCCGCGACCTCGTCGAGGCCGACACCGAGGCGCAGAGAAAGCTGGCGGCGAGGCAGGCCAGTGTGCGTCGAGACTGTCCACGCCCCGTCTCGCTCGAGGCGAGGACGCTCTGACCTGTTCTTCGCGCGCCGACAGGGCCAGATGCGCGTCGCGTACGACTCGATGCGCAGCGAGGCGATCGAGGCCATGGCGCTCATCGAGGCGCTCATCGACTTTGGCGAGGACGAGGGCATTTCTGAGGGCGTTTACGAGCAAGGTGCGCTCGCTCCCCCTCTCTCCCCATCGTTCGCTCAGCCGGGCCTGCCACTCACCTCGTTCAACACGGCCGCAGCTCGGCAGAAGGTCAACACGCTCAGCTCGAGAATACGCAAGTACCTCGATGACGGTCGACGCGGCGAGATCCTCCGGCAGGGCATCCACCTCGCCATCATCGGCCCGCCCAACGCAGGCAAGAGTTCGCTCCTCAATTGGCTCGGTGCGCCCCCTTCTCTCTCTCCTTCTCCCATCGAGCATCCCCAACGACCTGTTCGCGTCCCACAGCACAACGAGAAGCCGCCATCGTGACGGCGGTCCCGGGCACAACTCGCGACGTCGTCGAGCTCGCGCTCGACTTTCACGGCTTCCCGGTACACGTCGCCGACACGGCCGGGTTGAGGAGTACAGGCGACGAGGTCGAGGCGATCGGGATCGAGCGGGCGGTGGCCAAGTGCGTCCCTCTCTCTCTCCCTCTCTCGAGCTGGCCGGCGTGACAGGCGGGACTCACCTCGAGCGACACAGGGCCGAGACGGCCGACATCAAGCTCTGCGTCCTTCCCCTCGACGAGATCTTCCCCTCATCCTCGCCCTCGTCCTCCTCGACGCCGGCCGCACGCGCACCCGCGCCCGTCATCGACCCACTCACGCTCTCCCTCATCGACCACCACACGCTCATCGTCCTCAACAAGCTCGACGCGCATGTCGAGCCACCAACAGCGGCGCAACTGGGCGCCCTCGAGGCGTACCTGCGGCAGGAGGGCAAGAGCTGGGCGGTGGCGGGCGCGCGGGAGCGAGAAGGGGCGTTCGCGCTCGTGAGCGCGAGGGACGGCCGAGGGCTCGCGCAGCTTGCCGAGCGGCTCAAGGGCGAGGTCAAGCGGCGGTACGTCGCAGCCGCGCAGACCCTCGTCGTCGTGACGCCGTCGAGAGGGATCCTGACGAGCCGCTTTGACCCCGCAGGTTCGACCTCTCGGACGCGCTCGAGGAAACGCCTATCGTCACGCAAGAGCGGCATCGTCGGCATCTCGAGGTGCGCTCTCGCTCTTCCTCTCTCTCTCTCTCCCGTCGTCCTAACGCGCCGCCCCCTGCAGGACACGCTCGCCTCGCTCGACGCCTTCCTCGGCGCGTCCCTCTTCTTCCCTTCTCTCCCTCTCCCTCATCGCTCTGAACGCCCTGACCCTCTCTCACTCGTGCCGCAGACCTCCCCTCGGACGAGATCGTGAGCGCGGGCGAGGAGCTGCGGTACGCCGTGCGGTCGCTCGGGCAGATCACGGGCATGGTCGACACGGAGGAGGTCCTCGGCGAGATCTTTCGCGGGTTCTGCATTGGCAAGTAGAGGTTCTCTTCGCTTTCGTCGGGCGAGCTAGACGGTCGAGGAACGATGCATTGCGAGCGAGGGCTACATAGACAAGAGGGAACGAGCGAGAGGTTCGAGAGAGAGAGCCAGGGTGACGAGAGGGCGCCGCTCAGGACGGTCGGGTCGGGGGCGGGTCGACAAAGCCCTCGAGGAGCGGGTCGGACGCGAGCTTGGTCTTGTTGGCCTCCTCCTGCGCGGCGAATTGGAGAGACGGGTCCGAGGGTGTCAGTCTCTCGGCCCGCAGAGTGAGAGGGAGAGAAGCTGGACGCACGAGGAGGTGGGCCTTGTAGGCCTCTTCGGAGGCCTTCATCGTGGCCGTGTGGGTCGCCCACATGCCGTACAGGCCGTAGACCGAGAGGGCGGCGAGGCCAGAGACGGTGACCCTGCGAGGAGGGGAGGTGCGCGGGATGCAGACGGTCAGCACTGGTCCCAGGCTATGACGAGGGATGATGGCGAGGTTGCTGAGGGATCTCGCGCGGGTTGGTGGAGGGTGAACGAGGCGATCGGGCGAGGAAGGGGGACAGGTCGAGCGAGGCGGCGCAACCTCGCACAGCTTGTTGGCGGTCGCAGCGGCACGACAGCCGGCTGTCCGTCGCTCAAGGCGATCGTGCGTCTGGATCGAGAAGCGTGGCGGGGCGAGAGGGCGATCGAGAGATGAAGAGGCGAAGGGAGGAGGAGAGGGGGAGAGGACGAGGGACGAGAGAGGGTGGGACGGACCTGTGGGCGATGTCTGCGATTCCGAGGGATGCACGTGCGGCCATGCTGAGTAGCTCTGAGTGCAACGAGGCGCGTGGACGAGAGCGAGCGCCAGTTGGACGAGGCGGGCGACCTCGCTTGGCTCCCTCCTCACCTCCGAGCACGCTAGTGAGCCAGCCCGTACGCTCACCAGAGTGCCACACACCCGACTCGCCATGTCTGCCAGCCAGCCCCGCACCTCGACCTCGTCCAGGTGCGCCCCCTCGTCTCGTCATCTCCACATCCAGATCTGACCTGCCCTGCCGCCCCTGCAGGAACCGCGACGACGTCCTCCAGTTCCTCGACTCGCTCGACACCTACTCGAACGCGCCCCAGCCCTCAAAGCCCCCGACCTCGTCCTCGTCGTCGACCCTTCCCCGCTCCACCTCGAACCACTCGGCCCTCGGCTCGTCCACCTCGGGCACCCGCCCTGCCGCCACCGCCCACGCTCCCGCCCAGGGCTCGGCCACCGCCGGCGCCAACGCCAAAGAGGCCCAAAGCGTCCTCGACTTCCTCGACGAGATCACCCAGCGCTCGTCGACCCCGACCACGGCCACTCAGCCCCGCCCGCTCGACAAGAAGCCGAGCGTGCCCTCGAACCTCGGTCGGTCCACCAGCCGCAACAACCTGAGCGGCACCGCGGCGGGCACGGCGGCCGTCACCGGCGCCGCCGCCCCGCCGAGGAGGAGCACCGACAGCGTGCGCAGCGCGAGGAGCGTCGGGACGGCCGCAGGGGGCGCGAGCGCGAGCCCGAGGTCGGCAGCAGCACGCACGCCCGCATCGGCATCCGCAGCTGCGCCCGCACCCGCCGCCGCCGCCCCTCCCGCACCGGCCCCGTCGCACGCCGACCGCCAGCAGCAGCAGCAGCAGGCCGAGGTGCCCGCCGAGCAGGCTCAAGCCGCCGGCGGCTGGGGATGGTCGTCCATGTGGTCCCAGGCGACGACGGTCGTCCAGCAGGCGTCGCACCTCGCGCAGCAGGCGCGCACGGCCGCCGAGGAGCAGGTCAAGACGGCGGCGGCGGGCGCCGGCGCCGCGGGCGGCATTGCCGGGCTCGGCGAGGGCCTCATCAAGAAGCTCGGAGAGAACGAGCAGGTCAAGAAGTACAGCGAGGGCGTCATGTCGTACGCCAAGGGCGCGCACCTCGACCAACTCGGTGCGTCCCCTCCTCGGCCTTTCCCCTCTCCCTTTCAGGGTTCAGCACTGACGCTCCTCGGCGTGTGCACAGGCAAGGACCTCAAGTCGACAACCTTGCGCTCCCTGACCGACCTCCTGAACGCCGTCGCGCCGCCGATCGCCGAGCACGAGGTGATCCAGGTCAGCCTCAGCCACGACATGGTCGGGTACGACGGCGTCGAGACGCTCGTCTACCGCGGCCTCGCCAAGGTCCGTCTCGCCCTCTCTTTTCGTCTCCTTCCGACCCGGCGCACGTCCTGACGGCCGCGCTTCCTCCCCCGCGAACAGATCATGGAGCAAATCGAGGGCGGCACGCTCATCGTCAATAGCGCCTCCGGCGACAAGCCCAACGTGTCCGAGGACGACGACGTGCGCGACCTCAACCTCGTCGACGGAATGTCCGAGGGCTGGAAACTCGCCGAGGTGCGTCTCGAGCCCAGAGCCACCATCCTCCCCTCTCGCCTTCTCGACTGACTCGACGCGCATGACTCGCAGGCGAGCCTCGACCAGCTCATCAAGGACACGTACCACGTTCCGGTCCCGCCCTCGGAGAGCGACAACGGCGCGACTGTCCCCGTCACGACCTGCCCCGTCTACCTGCGCATCCAGCCCGTCCTCGCCCCGCTCCCATCCCTCCCGCCGTCCCTCCTCGCGTCGAGCTCGTCCGACTCGTCGTCGAGCTCGCCCCAGTCGACCAAGGCGCTCTTCTTCCTCCTCGTGCTGCGCGACCCGACGCACAAGCTCGTGCACGCGTCGACGAGCCAGAGCATGCCGGCGACGTGGCTCGACATCCCGTTCGAAGACAACGAGTGGGTCGAGGACGCCATGGTCGAGATCATTCGGCGCAGCGTCGAGATCGTCGGCCAGGAATACATCACGCACCGGTCCGTCCCTCTCGCTCTCTCTCTGTCGTGGTCTCTACGGCGCTTCCCTGGTCCCTGTCGACCTTCAGCAAGACTGACACTGGATGCTCGCCGCTTCCTCTCGCAGCATGCGCGCCCAGGCCGACGCCATCTCGCAAGCGCGCGCGACGGCGCAGCAGGTCCTCTTCGACCAGCAGCAGGCCGAGGCCGAGGGCGGCGCAGCGGCCGAGACGGCGCAGGCGCGGGGGCGCGAGGACGAGGCGAACGAGCGGGCGCAGGAGGCGAGGATCGGGGTCGTCTAGCGGCGGGCTCTCGCGAGAAGGAGGAGGACGAGGACGAGGAGGGTCTGTGTACGATCGGGTTCGGCATTGTCGCTGTGCGCGCGTCTCTCTGTGTGTACGACTGTGTGCAAGGACTGTCTCTGGCGTTCTCTCGTGCGTCTGTGCAAGCGGTAGACGTGCGATCGAGGGGTCGCTCGCCGGCTCGCCTCGTCGTCCCCACCGCCCTCGACCACGACTCGGACGACCCAGCAACTGCCCCGCTCGACCCATTGATGCAGCATGCCGAGTCACCTCTCCCTCCAGCACACGCCGACCCGCACCCATTGAGCCCGCCTGCGACCACGACCGACGACCACGACCAGGCGACGACGACGAGGGGGGAGGACGCCGGCCACGGGCCTCGCGTGCCCGAGGGGCAGCAGCAGGGCGCGTCGCAGGGCGAGCAGGACGGTGCAGGGGTCAGCACGCAGGGCACCGCGGCGCAGCAGGGCGGCGACGGCGCACGAGGGCCGCAGGGAGATGCCCCCGCGGGGGAGGACCAGCAGCACGCGCTCGCCCAGGAGGGGCCTGCAGCGGGTGTGCACGAGCTCGGCACCAGCGTCAGCGACGCTCAGCCGGGCACAGCGTCCGCCCAGGGCGGCGACCGCGCGGGATCGGCTCTCGCCTCGACCGGCGACGACGAGTCGTCCGCCGTGCGCGCCAGCGCAGCGCCGCAGGACTCGCCTGAGACGCCCGCCGTCGAGGGCAGCGGTGTTGTGCTCGAGCAGCCCAAGCCGAGCAACCCGGCGCGCGAGACGAGCTCCCTCCTCGCCCCTCCTCCCCCGTCCCTGTCCGTCACCGACGCCGCCGCACCCGCCGCCGACTGGCCCGCACCGACCCCACCACCGCCTTCCTCCTCATCTCCAGCTCCCTCGACATCGGCCGCCGCCGCGCGTACCGCCAGCCCGGCGCTCTCTGCCTCGCCCGGCCCAGGCGCAACCTCGTCGTCGTCCGAGCGGCCGCCGCCGGCCAAGAAGTTCCAGAGCTCGCTCGCCGTCAACAAGAAGTTCCTCGAGAAGGCTGGCGAGAAGGCCAAGCCCGAGGTCAAGCCCGTCATCTGTGCGTCCCCTCTTTCCCTCCTCCCTCCTCAGGCGCTCGACTGACCTCTCTACCTGACCTGCAGCTCGTGTCGCCACCTCGCCCGCACCTACCCCCATCTCGAGCACGCACCCTCGTCTCGTCGCGGGCAAGCTCTCGTCGGGTCCCTCGCTGTCGCTCGGCACGGGCGCCTCGTCGACCTCGTCCTCGCCTGCCACGAGCACGGCGGGCTGGGGCGCCAAGAAGCCCTCGACGCCGACGCCCGGCTCGTCGTCGAGTGCGATGGGCGCGCAGGGCTCGAGCGCGGCGGGAGGGGCGGGCGGCGCGCAGGGCGCAAAGGGCGGGCCCGTGTGGGGCTCGTCGCCGGCGGCGGGAGCGGCGTCCTCGAGCGGGCCTGCGCCGCTTGGACAGCAGCAGGAGCAGCGTGCGGCGCCGAGCCAGGCGTCGACGCAGGCGTACGTGCCGGGCGGCATGAGGGGCGGGCCGCACGGCGGGCGAGGAGGTCCGGGCGGGCCAGGCGGGTGGGGCGGCGCGAGGAACATGGAGATGGACTTCCCGACGGCGGCGGAGGCGGCAAACGGTGCGTCTCTACCCTCTCTTCCTATCTCCCTTCCGTGGCTCGGACAGACACTGACGATGCTCGTCGTCGACGCAGCCAAGGACGCGCGGCAAAAGGCCGTGGCCGACCAGGTCCAGGCGCGTGAGCGTGCTTCGCAAGCCCGGGCGACGGCGGCGGCGGCGCACAACGCGCACTTGCTCGAGGAGCTCGACGCGTTCCGAGGCGTGCACCTGGACCCGAATGCGACGCACTGGGACGAGGTGCGTCGTCCTCCCTCTCTCCCTTTTCCTCGCCCGGCCGCCTCTCGTCACAAACCTGACACGCACTCTCTGACAGGCCGACGACGACGACTTCCTCGACACGACGATCGAGTTCGCCGACGGCACGCAGTACAAGCTCGACGCCGCACCTTCGACGCCGGCCGGCGACGACGAGCTGCGCGAGCCCGGCCCGCGTGAGCTCGCCCTGCGCGAGCGCCCGCTCGCTCCCGGCGTGGTCGTCGATCCGCCGAGGCGCGAGGAGCGCTTCGGCGACGACTACGACCGCTCGTGGCCGCGCCGACCGTCCCGCTCGGCCGGCGAGAACCGCAACCTGTTCAACGACCGCCTCGGCAAGCTCGAGCCCGCCGCATCCGGCGCTCCCGATGCCGCACACCCGCCGCCACGGCGCGCAGGCGCAGAGCCGACGAGCATCCTCCGCTCGGGCGCCGGCGCCGGGACCGGCGGCCACAGCGACCTCCCGCCGCACCTCGCCCTCGGCGGCCACGTCCCGCCGCCGACGTCGGGCCGTCGTCCGAGCATGACGTCGCCGAGGCTGAACTCGCACGCGCCGCTGCACCCTGTCGGCCGGCGCGAGAGTGCCCACGAGCCGGCGGCGCGGCCGCTCGCGTGGGGCGGCGCAGGCCAGCGCAGGCCCAGCTCGACGGCGCATGCCGGGCCGGGCCTCGGTGCGGCAGCAGCAGGGGCGCAGGACCGCCAGCTGCCGCCGCACTTGGCTGCGCGCGCCGCCGCGGCCGCTCAGGCCCCCCTGAGCCCGTCTCGTGGCTCTCGGCGCCCGTCGGTCCCGGCGGCATCGGCCGTCCTCCCGACGTCACCGACTCGTCCTGCAGCGGCGAAGCAGGCCCAGCCGCTCGCCGCTCCTCCCGTCGCCGACGCGACGTCGTCCGCCGCACCTGCACCCGCAGCGGCGGTCGCCGCTGCCGCACCGCCGAGCGCCGCACCAGAAGCCGCCGCTCCTCCCCAGCCAAGCATCGAGGAGCTGCACGCTCGCGAGATGCACGCGGCGGCCGAGCGAGCGCGCAAGCGCCGCGAGGAGGAGGAGCAGAAGCGGCTCGAGCAGACGGAGCGCGCGAGGAAGAAGGCGCAGGAGCTCGAGGAGAAGATGAGGGCAGCCGACGAGGCCAAGGCCAAGGAGAAGAAGGAGAAGGAGGAGGCTGCGCGACCGGCGCCGAGGGAGCGGGAGAAGGAGCGGCGGCCGAGCGTTGCTGCGGCGCAGCCCGGGCCGCCCGTCGCGCCGGCGGACAAGGCGACGTCGTGGCGCGCCGCGGCCAAGCCTCTGCCGTCGCAGGCTGCAGCGGCGAGCGCGGCTGCCACCGGCAAGGCGTCTGACGGCGCGTCGTCGAGGCGCCAGGCGCGCGAGCGGCCGTCGGCATCCGCCGCCGCTCCTCCTCCCGCCACCGTCCCCGAGCCGACCACTATCCTCCCTCGTCCTTCCGCCCCGTCCGGTGCATCGGCCTCGCAGCAGCAGCCGGCGGCGCAGCCTTCCGTGTGGCGCCGCTCGAGCGCGTCCGCCGCTGCACCGCCAGCCGGCCCGGCTCGTGCGCTTGTACGGCAGCTCCCGCCGCACCTCGCCGCGCAGGCCGAGGCCAAGGCTGCAGCCGTCGGTGCCGCGACCGCCGCTGCGCCATCGCCTTCCCCTCCCGCCGCCGAGGCTGCACCCCCTCCCTCTGCCGACCTCGCCAAGCCGTCGACGCCGCCTCCTCCGCCAGCCCTCGCCCTCGTCTCGCCTCCGACCTCGCCGTCGCAGGACCGCAAGCGCCAGGACCCCAACGCGGCCGCCAAGCACGGCTACAAGCTGCCCGCTGTGTCGCAGTTTGACGACCTCATGTCGCGCATCAAGGGCGTCATGACGCGGCCGTCCGAGGGCGCCTCTGCCGGCGATACAGCTGCGTCCTCGAAGGACGAGGGAGCGTCTGCCGATGCGGCGGCGGCCAAGGCCGACGTCGCCGCCGCCGAGCCCGTCGACGCTCCCCTCGTCGAGGTCCCGACGGTCAAGCTGCCGCCGCGCACGCGCGCAGGCAAGGCCGCCGCTCGCGCAGCAGCAGCCGCCGCACATGCCGCCACCCAGGTGCAGCAGCCCGTCGTCTCGCTGCCGGCGCCGGCCGAGCCTCGCGGGCGTGGACGTGGTCGCGCCGCCGACGCACCTCGTCAAGCCCGTCAAGCCGCGCCCGTCCCGGCGTTCGAGTCGCGCGAGCCCGTCCTGCCCTACCACTCGTCGCGCATCCCTCGCTCGCAGTCGCCGCCCCCAGCCTGGCGCCAGTACACGATCCGCCTAGCCGCCCAACCTCCTCGTCGTCCTGTCGCCGCTCGCGTCCTCAAGAACTTCACCAACCCGGGCTTCCCCAAGCCCCTGTACCCGTTTTCGTGGGACCCCGTCCTCAAGGACGTCAACCCGCGCCGGCTCAACCGCGACGACATGCTCATGCCCAAGAAGTACGACAAGCACGGCAAGCCCATCCACGTCGTCGCCCTGCCCAAGCGGCGCTTCTCGCCGCGCTCGAGCGCCGTCGAGCCCGAGGTCGAGCCCGAGATCGTCGTCAGCATCTCGAGCGTCGCGCTCGTGCGCCAGGTCGCGCCCGAGCCCGCACCGCCGGCGGCGACGACGAGCTTTGAGCCCGCTCAGCCGCCGCCCGAGGGCCAGGTCGTCGACGCGGGCTTCGCGCCGTTCAGCGGCAAGCCTCGAGGCGACGGCCGAGCGGCCGATGCAGGCGCAGCATGGCGGCGCGAGGGCGGCGAGGGCGGTGCCGAGACCGCGCCGTTCGCGCTCAGCGGCGCCAGCGGGCAGGAGGCCAAGTTCACGGGCGCGCTCAACGGCGAGAAGATCGAGGCGACGCCGCGCAAGGTGACGACCGCGCCCGGCAGGGACGCCAACGGGCTCAGCAAGGTGCGTCCTCTCCCTCTCTCTTCCTTCCCGGCCTCGTCGAGGTTTCGCCTGACCTGACTCTCCTCTTGCTTGCCGGCCCACAGCCTCCATCGTCGCCGCCGTACAAGCCGCAGGACCTGTCGCAGGTCGCCTCGTCGCCGTCGGCCGCCGCATCTTGGACGAGCAAGAAGCTCACCTACTCGGCGCTCGACCCGACGGCGTCGTCGGTCTGGTCTGCCGCGCCCGAGGAAGGGAGCGTGCACGCGCGCCACATTGCGGCGTCCAACCTGCCCGAGAACTCGCTCCAGGGCATCGTCGACGAGGACCCGTCCGAGGCGCTGCCGAGCTCGCTCGCCGAGCTCAAGTCGGAGGACGGCCACTCGAACGCCGACCACAAGGAGCTCGCCAAGCAGGCCGCCGTCACCAAGGACGACGCCAAGCTGCGCGCTGCGGCCCCGTCGTTCTCGTCGTTCCTGCACGAGTCGGCCGCCGCCGTCGACCCGAGCATGTCGCCCTCGGCGGCACCGCCTCGTCACTCGCAGCAGCAACAGCAGCAGCACTCATACCCGGGCTTCCCCGGGCAGGTCGCGCCGCAGCCGAGCCGGTCGCCCATCGCGGGCTACTCGGCGTCGCACCCGTTCTCGCCGCACCTGTACGCCCCGCAGCGGCCGATGTCGCAGCAGCAGCAGCAGCACGCGCTGTACCCTGGCTATCCGGGCCAGGCGCCGTCGCCGTTCGCGACGCAGCCGATCCACCAGGCCTACGCGTCGTCGCCTTTCGTCGCGTCGCCGGTCCCGCCGACGCACGGCTACCCGTCGCCGTACCGCGAGTCGGCCTCGCCCGCCTTGCCGCACGGCATCACGAACCCGGCGCTCATCGCGAGCTACAGCAGCTACGGCCTGCAGCCGCAAATGGCGGCGCCGGGCGGGCCCGGTCGAGGGTACGGAGCTGTCGGCGCCATCGGCGGTCCTCCCGGGCCGGGTCCGATCGGCCGGCCGCCGCACCACCAGCAGCAGCAGCCATCGCAGCAGCCGGGCGCGCCAGGCGCCAGCATGTACGGTCGTGCGCAAGCGCCGCTCGGGTACCACCTCGGCGGCGGCGGCGGCGGCGGGCAGTACGTCCACTCGTTCCAGCACGCGCACCAGCAGCAGCACCACCAGCAGCAGCAGCACGGCGGCCCGCACCCTGGCGTGCCGTACCGCATGGACAGCTACGGCAGCAACGACGGTCGCTCGTCGCAGCAAGGCGGCGGTCCGAGCGGGTACGGCGCGCCTCCTCCGCCGTCGGCGGGCACGACGATGGCGTCGCCGGTCATCATGCCGCAGCAGCTGCCGCCGGTGCCTCACTTCAGCCCGGGGCACGCAGGCCACCACGTGCCGCTCGGCTCGCCGGTCGCGAGCGCGCAGGGCATGAGCATGGGCGCGAGCGGCATGGGCGGCGGGTACGGGCACGGCTACGGGCAGGGCGGGTACGGGTACCCGTCGCAGCAGCAGCAGCACCAGCAGCAGCAGGGGCGGCTCGGTGGAGGAGGGCAGCCTCATGGGCGGCCGCCGCAGGCAGGAGGTGCGAGGTGGTGAGAGGAGGGGAGCGCGAGGCGCGCCTATCTTTCCGGGTAGTTTTCGTGCGACGGTGCATGAACACTTCTGAAGCCCTCCCTTGTCTGCTTGAGAGCGTTTGCCAACGTCGTCGCCGTCTCATCAGCGACGAGGACGAGTCGTCGCAATCGCTCGCTCTCTCTCGACCGGGCAAGCACAGCGCGGCTCGGCAGGACCCTGTTGAGCACGAGAGAGCGACAGCACCAACCATGGCACCGCGACTGCCCTTGCCGACCTCGCCCTCGCTCCCCGTCGCCGCGCTCCTCCCCCGCGGCGAGCACACGCCGTTCACCCTCGTCTACGCGTCGCACGGTCGCTGGCCCCTGTCGCCCGATGCCCCGCCACCTGCCGCCACTACCGCCTCGCCTCGCCGCCTGCGCGTGTGCGTCCTCGAGTCGTCGTGGAACCCGCCCCACCTGGCTCACATCGCCCTCGCCCAGCACTGTCCCGACGCCGACGCCCACCTGCTCGCCCTCACGATCGGGCACCCGGATAAAGGCCGCATCGACGAGCGAGTCGCGGCCGTCCGCGTCGAGATGATGCGCGCCGCCGCGCTCGACTTGGTGCGCCGAGCGGCCGACAGCGGCGACAAGGCGCTCGCCAACGTCGCTGTCGCCGTCACCGAGGCGCCGACCTTCACCGACAAGAGCAGGCTCCTCCGCGGCGAGCTCGACGCACTCGTGCAGGCGCAGAGCGGCCACAGCGAGGACGAGGTCCGCCTCACTTTCCCTGTCGGTGCGTCCCACTCTCTCTCGTTCTCTCTTGCGTGCGCTCATACAGAGCTCGAGTCGCTCACCTCGCTCTCTCGATCGCAACGCAGGCTGGGACACGATCCTGCGCATCTTCGCCCCTCGGTACTACCAGCTTCCCGCACCCTCTCTGCCGATCCAGATGCAGGCCCTCCTCGGCGACGACGACTCGTCGCTCGTCTGCGCCCGCCGCGGCGACGTCTCGCCGCAGGACGAGGCCGACTTTCTCGCGTCGGACGAGGTGCGCAAGTGGGCGCAGCAGGGCAAGGTCGAGGTGTTTGACCTGCCGGGCGAGGCGCAGGGCGTGTCGTCGACGAGGGTGCGGCAGGCGGTGCAGGAGGGGCGGTGGGACGACGTCGCGAGGGACGTGCCGTTCGAGGCGGTCGTGGGCATCATTCGGCGAGAGGCGCTGTATCGAGACTGAAACATAGAGATGCGCGTTTCGAGTTTCACCGAAAGGCCTGCGGCACAGAGAGGGGGTACTCAAAGGAAAGGGAAGAGAGAAACGAGGAACGCCCGCTTAAGCGTCCTCGGTGAACAAGAGAGTGCGCTCGACGAGGACCCGCCTCTCGCCGTACTTGCCGCGCCGAACGAGTTCGCGCGTACAGAACACCTCGACGTGCATCGTCTCGCCGCTCGGGACGGGCACGCCGGTCGTGCCCGACCACATCGACGCGTTGTCCGGGATCGACGGGAGCGACTTCTCGCGCTTGCGCAGGGCGCGAGCGGCGAGAGGAAGAAGGACGGGCGAGACGGCGCCCGGCGAGGCCGAGCGTGCGGCTGCGAGGTTGATTGCGAACGTCGGCGGCGACAGGGACGGCGTGCGACCCTTTGGCGACGCAGGCGTCGAGTCGCCGTCGGCGACGACCGGCTCGGGCGAGCGGCGGTACATCTCCCAGCCCCAGTCGGCTCGCCACACTCCGCCATCGGCGCCCTGCACGTCCTTCTCCGTCGTCGACGCGCCGTCCTGCCCATCCCCTGCCGCGTCGTCAAAGACGGACGTCGCGACCGTGAACGTCGACGGGGCCGCCGACGCTCGGACCTCGTCGAACAGCGGCGACGCGACGTGCGACGGCTGCTCCGACGACGACGCCGACGACGTTGTCGCGAGGGACGACGACGAGGGAAAGGCGAACGCCGAGAAGGACGGGCGCGCCGAGAGGACGATTTGGGACGGGACCGACGGCGCCGGGAGCGGGTCAAAGATGACCTCGCCCTCGAGCGACATGGGCGTCGTGTGCGGCATCGCCGACGCGCCGCGGATCGCGAGGCCCTCGAGCTCGAGCTCGGGGCGCGAGTGCGCCTCGGGCGTGTCGGGCGAGAAGTACGACAGGAGCTCCTCGCCCCAGTCGAGGGCGCCGCCGCCGCCGCCGTCGTGCTCGCGCCCGGGCATGCTGATCGACTGCCGCGAGTAGACCGACATCGACATGTCCGAGTGCATGCGCGTCGGGCGGCGTGGCGGGTCGATGTACAGGACGGGGCGCGCCGTCGTCGTGGGCTCGTGCGCACGCGTCGACAGGTGGTCGGTCGAGGTCTGGACGGGCCCGAGGTGACCGTCGGACGTGCTGTCCGACTCGAGGATCGGCGACAGGTGGTAGGGGATCGAGTAGCGCGAGGCGAAGGTGTCGGCGCCGACGAGGGAAGGGCGGACGAGGGGTGGGGAGGTGAGGGAGGGACCGGCCCAGGCGATCGTCGACGACGTGTCCGAGGCGACCGACAGGCGCGAGGTACTGGCGAGAACGGGCATCGACTGGGAGCGCGTGCCATCGAAGTCGGCGAGCGTCTCCTCGCCGTACGAGGCCATGCCGGTCCACGACGGCGGCATCGCCGTTGCCGCCCGCTCGCCGTCCGAGAACTCGTCCTCGACGTCGTCGAAGGCCCTCGACTTGCCCTTGTCGAGCTCCTGGGGCGAGGACGACACGGGGCCGCCAAAGTCCCACGCCGCGAGCCGCATCTTCTCGTCGCCGTCGAGCGGGAGCGGCTTCGAGGTGAGGTAGGGCGACGAGCGCGACGAGCGCGATGCAGGCGAGTGGTGGGATTTTGCTGCTGGAGGGAGAGACGTCAGGTCGCATCCCCTTGCAGTGGAACAAAGGGGGAGGTGGGCACGCACCCACGACGGGGGACAGGTGTGGAGAGAGGTTGAGCGGCAGCGACACGCTCGCCTTGCCCTTGAAGTCGACGGGTGCGCTCAGCCGCTTCTTGTGTGCGGCAGGAGCCCTCGGGCGGGTGTCGCTCGACGTGGTGGCGACGGGCGCGGTCATCGGCGAGTTGCCGACCTTGGTCGACGCGGGCTGGCGGCGCGACGGCGGCTCGCTGAGGCGTTTGGAGCTGGCCGAGCGCTCGAGGAGGCCCGTGAGGAAGGAGCGGGTGCGGCCATGGCCACTCGGCGTCGAGGCGGAACGCGGGAGGGGCTTTGCCGAGGTGGTTGAAGGAGGGGGAGGTGGAGAGACGCGCGAGTTGAACGCGGCCGAGGCGAGGGGGAGGGTGCGACGGGTGGCCGACGTGCGCTTGTCCTTGCTCGAGACCATGGCGGTGTAGGTCGAGCGGCAGGAGGGTGGTGGGAGCGAGACGAGGGGGGGGCGAGGAGCGAGCCGTTGGAAGGGACGACGCACGCGCCGTCTTCGCACGCGTCCGAGCGAGACAGTCCTCGGCGAGGGACCGGGGCCAGACCGGCTCGCTTCCGCTCGAACGGGCAAAACCTTCTTTAGCGGCGATCAGGGCTCGGTAACAGCACTGCGCCCCTGCTGCGGCTCGACCTTGAACGCGACCAGCTCTCCGCCACGGCCACGGCTCACGACAAGCTCGCACTCGCCTGGCTCACACAGTACGGCGAACGCTGCCCATCGCCCGACCTCGACTGCCCCGGACCCGCTCGCGCCCTCGGCACCTGCGACGTCGTCATCTCGCGCCCGCTCTCCTCCGAGTCGCCGCTCCTGCGCCTGCCGCGCGAGCACCTCGACTCGCCGCTGCAAGCATGCTGCCCTTTGGCCGCCCTGCCGTCGTCCACCTCGTGCGCACCGCGCCTTCCTCGCTCGTCGCCGCGAAGTTGCACTGACGCCGACCTTCTCTCGCAGACCGCCGACTCGCCCTCGCCGTTGACGTACGAGCACGGCCTGTCGCCGAGGCACACGCTCCGGGTGCACGACGTCGAGGGTGCCGGCCGCGAGTGGGTCGTCGACGCGACCTCGTCCAAGGTGTCGATCTGTGCGTCGCGCCGTCCTCTTTCGGCGACGAACCCTTGGGCCCTCTCCTCCTTCTGGCCTGACCCGACGTGCTTGACCCTCAGTCAACAGCTCGGACTTGACCCTGCGTCTCGCCGGCCGCATCGTCACGTCGACCGTCGAGGTGTGGGCGTCGCGCAACTTGACGCTCGTCGTCGGCGCACCAAGCCCGGTTCCGCCCTCGACGACGACGGCCGACGACCCGCTCGGCACCCTTCAGCTCGACCCCGAGCTGCACGACGTGCGCGTGCGCTTCTCGTCGCCGACCTCGATTGGGAAGATCGTCCTCGCGCCCCTCCTCACCGAGGACGCAGCCGGCCACCGCTCGTTCGGCTTCTCGCAGCTGAGCTTCCAGGCCGGCGATGACGAGCCGTTCGTCCTCGTCGACGACGAGGGCCGGTTCAACGACCCGCGAGATCTCGACGCGGTCAGGTCGCCTCTCGACAATGAGCAGCACCTCGCTCGCCAGCTCGTCTTGAGCCACGTCGACGGCCGATGGAAGCTCGAGGGCCTCGCACGAGGAGAGAAGGACTATCCAGTACTGTCGTAGAACGCGCGATTGCAATTGCACCCTGTCTAGATGAATCTGCTACGCCGAGAGCTCGTCGCGAGCCTGCACGATCGCGAACCGCTGCCCAGGCTCGCACACGGCGAGCGCCCGGTCAAAGTCGCGCTGCGCCCCGTCGAGGTCGCCGCACGCGGCCCGCAGCTCGGCGAGCGCCGCTCGGACCGTCGCGACGTCCCTGACGCCGCCACCGCGAAGGCGGAAGGCCGTCTCGAAGTCGTGCAGCGCGAGGCCGAGGTCGCCCCTGCGCGCACAGGCACACATCGAGAGGTTAGTCAGAGACGGATCACAGAGAAGGAGAGAAAGGCGAGGACGCACTGAGCCGTCCGAGCCGAGGCTCGCAGGAAGAGAAGCGGGTACGCCGAGACCGGCAGGCCGTCCTCGCCGAGCCGCAGGACCGGCGCACCGCTCGTCCTCCTGCCAAAGCACTCGTCGAGCTTGTCCTCCTTGATGCCCACCTTGCGCAACAGGTCGATCGCGTCGTCGAGCTCGGCGAGACACGTCGAGAGCGTCTCGGACGAGAGCGACCCGCTCGTCTCCTCGTCCTTAATCTTGGCGAGGGCACGACAGGCTGCGAGAGAGAGAGACCGAGGTCAGGGCGAGTCGATTGAGCATGTCAAAAGAGAAAGGAGAGGACGGACCGAGCGTGTACGGCTCGGGCGGATCTTTCAGGCCTGCCGAGAAGCCAAAGTCGGCGAACGCCGACGAAAAGTCGCCCACCTGCGTCCGTCGAGAGGGTCAGAAGACGTGTCCGGCTCGCGAGAGGAGAGGGAGGTGCGATGGCGACGCACGTGGCAGTAGGCCCAACCCCTGGCGAGGTACTCGAGGTCGCAGTCGGCGTCGCCGAGCCGGCTGCGGTACGCCTTGCCGTTGCGCACCGCCGCGTTGGTCGCCGCGAGGTCGGCTTGTGCGGCCTTGGCGTCGCCCGACACGCCATGGAGCGAGGCGCGCAGCGAGAGGGCGAGGACGTCGTGCGGGGTCGAGGCGAGAACGAGGTCGACATCGCGAAGCGCGGCCGTATTGTCGCTGTCGAGGCGGCCGAGTCAGTACGAGGTACGAGAGACATAGACGAGAGGGTAGGTGAAGAGAGAGAGCGGGAGAAGAAAGGAAGGGAGAGACGCACTGCATCTCCTCGAGAACGAGCGCACGGGCCCTCAGGGCATCGACGTCCGGCTCGTGCACGTCGCGCTCTCCGTCGACGCCTCGCCTGCTCAGGTCGACGGCGACGTCGAGGTCCTCGAGCGCCTTGTCGAGGAGCCGCAGGCGGTAGAAGCACAGCCCTCGCCGGACCCGCAGCGAGACGGACGTTGGCTCGAACAGGAGGACGTGCGACAGGCGGTCGACGAGGTCGGGCAGTTGGGCGTAGTTGCTCGATTCGTACAGGTCGAGCGTATCGCGACGGTACGCCTGGCGCCGCTCTTGCCACTCGGCGCGCCGCTCGGGGAACGACTTGAACAGGGCCTCGCGCAGCTGGACGACGTCGCCGACGATGACGAGCGGCTCGCCCGGGTCGCGCAGGTTCTTGTGAGTGCCCGTGCCGGCGACGAGCGACCACCGGTCGTGGATGAGGCCGTCGTTGGCGAGTACAGGGTCGACGAGCTCGGTGTCTGTGAACGGGTCGCGCGGGTGGAACACGATGGCGCCCGGCGGCAGGCGGTCCTTCTTGCTCTTGGCCTTGTTCTTGCTCGTACGCATGCTCGCGTCGTCGGCGCTCATGCTCGGCGGCGCGAGCGTCTCGCCGTCCGAGTGCGCGACGCTCGTCGCCAAGGTCGTCGTCGACCGACGCCGGCTGAAGAGCGAGCTCGCGCGCGACGTGGCCGGCGCGAAAGGATCATCGGCCGCAGTGGTCGCGACGCTCGGCGCGTATGACGAGACGCGGCGGGAGGTGGACGAGGAGGACGCGGTCGGGCCATAGGGAACAGGAGGGACGGAGGTGGACCGGGCGGGTTGGACAGGTGGCGGACCGTCGACAGGCGAGGCGAGCTCCTCCTCCTCCTCCTTGATGCGCTCTTGAGCGGCGAGCTGGTCGACGAGCGCCGAGATGATCTTCTCGGCCTCGCCGTTCTTGAAGCCCCTCCTCGGCCCGCGCTCGCTGCCGCCGACGGCCTCGTACGCCTCCTTCTTGAGCTCGGTGATGGCCTCGTGGATCGCCTCCTTGGTGCTCGTGCGACAGACCGTCTCGAGGTTGGTCGGGAGGCCCTCGAGCGTGGTTTGAAGCTTGACGACGCCGGCTCGAGTATCTTGCAGCGCCGAGAAGATGGCGACCGCCATCTTGGACGCGAAAGCTGCAGACGACAGAGGCGTGAGCTCGAGGGTAGAGCGCGAGGGAAGATGGCAGGGGACGGACCTTTGGTGAGGCGAGCGTCAAGGTCGGCGAGCTTGTCCGAGGCTCTGCAGGGCACGCAGACGAGGTCAGGCACGCGCTCAGTGGCAGTCAAGACGAGAGAACTGTAGACGTACTGTAGAGCTGTCCATATTGATCTCAGGCGCTTGTCGTTCGTGATGAGCCAGCTCTTGGCGGCGGTAAAATCGCGTTCGATGCTCTCGAGCCTGCAGGGACCGCAAGGTCAGGGCGCGCGCAATGACGAGTAGAAGAGAGAGGACGCACGCATCGTTCTTGCCGAGTCCGAGGATCTCTTCACGGGCCTGCAGGCGCTCCAGCGAGATCTCGAGGTTCTGCGAGAAGCCTTCGAGGATGTCGAGCAGGGCCTTGTTTCGCTGCAGGCGCGACGACGACGAGTCAGTCCAGTCCTTCAGGGGCACTGCGGCGGCAGCGTAGGGCGCACCGAGTGAACTGCAGGGGGAGATGAGTTAGTATGCGGGACGAGGTGCAGGACGGCGCGAGAGGAGGGAAGGGAGAGGGGGGATGGGGAGGGACGCACCTGCGTGGTACTCGTAGAGCGTCTTGACGATCTGGACACAAGCCCCAACCGCTGAGAGAGCTTCAAAGGACATGGTCGACGAGGTGGCGGGATCTGGCGGTAGGCGTGCCGGGCGAGACGCGGCGGCGGCGAGTCGGCGGGGAGGCGAGGCGAGCGGGACCTCGAGAGCGCGCGCGTGCTCAGACGGCGGAGCGGCGGGAAGCAAGGGGGGTGTGAAAGTGAGCAAAGGAGCAGGCTCGAGGCGCGTCGGCCGAGGGACGGACAGGAGCGAGTCGTTCGGCGACCGGCGACAGCGGAAGGTCCGGCAGTGGAGGAGGGAGCGTGCGGCCTGGTCGTGCGCGTCGACGGGCGCAGTGTAGCTAGGCCAGCTGTGGCTCACTCGGGCGCACTGGCTCGCCGGCGGGCGGCGGCACAGGAGAACGCGGCGAGGAGGAGAGAGAGAGAGATGCGAGCGGAAGCAGCTGGTCGCGCTTCACCTCTCCCCGCCCTCGCTAGAGCACAGGTGAGCACCTGCACAGTCTACAGTGCTCCCCTGAGCTATCCCACCGAGCGCAACGACCTGACGAGCTGTCCTCCTTCTTCCCTCCCGATCCACCTTCATCATCATCTCGCTCGACCTGGACCCCACCTCGCCCTCGTGGACACCCGCGCGCGCGTCCAGCTCGATCAGACAGCTCCAACAAGTGCGACTAGCCCGCGACACAGCAACCTCAGCTCGGAATGGCGGCACCCTCGTCCTCGGTCGCCCAGCTCGCGAGCTGCGTCGGCGGCATCTACGTCTCGTTCCTCGTGTGGGCTCTCGTGCGTCCTCTCGTCCCGCCCTTCTGTCGTATGAGGTCACGACAGCTGACTCGCAGCCCCACAGTGTCAAGAGCGGAGTGCGTCGCCCTCTGTCTCTCTCTCTCTGCCTCCTCGCGACCTTGCACGGCGCGCGCCTATGAGCGGTATCGCTGCGAAACCTCGTCGAGCTAACCCTCTCTCCCTCCACAGTCTCGACGACGCCGTACCTGTCGAACGACACGTTGCCGACCAGGGACAAGTTCCGCTCGGTGCTCTTCGTCAACACGATCCAGTCGGCCTTCTGCGTCTTGACGGCCACGGCCTACCTCGTCCTCACCAAGCGGCGCCCGGGCGTCTCGTGGCGCGAGGTCTTTGGGCTGCCGCGGGCCGCAACGCCCGGCGCGCAGGTCGTGCCCAACGGCGCCAAGAGCGCCAACGGCCTCCTCGGCTCGAACGGCGTCGACAAGGCGCCTCGTGCGGCCCAGCCGAGCGCGTCGCGCCTGTTGCGCCTGTACGCCTTTGTCGCGTTCGTGTCGTCGGCGGCGGCGCCGTTCGGGTTCCTCGCCCTGTCGCACATCTCGTTCCCGACCCTCCTCCTCGGCAAGTCGTGCAAGCTCGTGCCCGTCATGCTCATGAACATCCTCCTGTACCGCCGCAAGTTCCCCGTCCACAAGTACCTCCTCGTCGCCCTCGTCACGGTCGGCATCTACGTCTTCATGGCGTTCAAGCCGGCAAAGGCGGGCAAGACCGGCAGCGGGCGCGAGTCGAGCAGCCTCCTCGGGCTCGTCCTCCTCGCCGTCAACCTCGTCCTCGACGGCGTCACCAACGCGACCCAGGACCACGTCTTTGCGTCGTACCCGGCGCTCGACGGGCCGCAGATGATGTTCTTCATGAACCTGTTCGCGACCGTCTTTACCTCGGTCGCCCTCGTCACGCCGTACTCGCTCCTCCCTGCGGTCCTGCGCCCCGTCGCCGCCGCGTCCGGGACCCACTCAAACGAGCTCGGGTCGTCACTGGCCTTCATCGCGGCGCACCCGGCGGTCAAGCTCGACATCCTCCTGTTCGGCCTCACGGGCTCGATCGGCCAGATCTTCATCTTTGTCACCCTGTCGCTGTACGGGTCCCTCACGCTCGTCACCATTACCGTGACGCGCAAGATGGCGACCATGCTCCTGAGCGTGTTCGTGTTCGACCACAAGCTCTCCAAGGGCCAGTGGGCCGGCGTCGGGCTCGTCTTTGGCGCCGTGGCCATGGAGGTGCGCTCGCCTCTCTCCCTTTCCTGTCCGTGTTCGTCGACGATCGACAATGGACTGACTCTCGTCATTGCTCGTCGTGCAGGCCGTCATCGCGCGCCGGGAGAAGAAGAACAAGAAGGTCAAGGCCAAGGAGACGTGAGTCGAGGTCCGAGCGCTCGTTGTGCATCTCTTAGACTCTCTCGCACTGCATCTTGTCGTTACGGTCCTGTGTCTCTCTCGGTCTGCAGCACTCGAGAGAAGCGTCTGTCGCTCTCGCCTCCTCGGAAACAGAGAGAGAGAGAAAGTCGCAAAAGTCGTTACAGCGACGCGCGCTACCACTGCGCAGTGGGCCTCGACGGGTCGTACTCGACGTGCTCGGCCCCACCAGGGGGAAAGATAGCCTGCGACCCGCTCGGACTCGGTCCCGGCGCCGTCGACGCCCACGTCACGCCGCCGCCGCCGCCGCCGCCACCGATGCTGCCGCCGGCGCACTCGGCGAGGAGCGACCCCTCCCAGCCGCCAAACGGGTCGAAGCTGGGGCGGCGCTCGGTCGAAAAGTCGAGCGAGTTCCACAGGTCGGGGAGGGCGGCCGAGTCGTGAGGAGGCGGAGGAGGGTGGTGGTGCGAGTGCGAGTACGAGGTCGAGGCGCGCAGTTGCGGGTCGATGTGAGAGAGGTAGGGGTCGTGGGCGTAGCTGGGGTCGTGAGGAGGGAAGACAGGGGAGGAAGGGTCGAAGGTGGGCATCGGGCGCTGGATCGGCGGCTCGAAGGACGGGTGGAAGGGTGGGTGCGGCGACAAGTGCTCGGGCCCGTCCATGGCGCTCGTGCTCGCCGACGAGTGTGTCGCCGCCGGATGAGGGCGCGGTGGAAGAGGAGGAGGCGAGCCGGCGTTGCGCAAGAAGCTGTTGAGCAAGTTGACGCCGATCTGGACGAGGTTGTTGTCGGTCGAGCCGCCCTTGCCCAGGACGGCGATGCACGCCTTGACGTCGGCGTAAAGCTGCCGCTTCTCGTGCAGGTCCTTCTCCTCGCGGTAGATGGCGACGAGGATGATGCCCGCCGAGACCGTGTCACTCGTGACGTGCCTGTCGAAGCGCAAAGGATCAGGAGGGCCATCGAGACGAGACAGAGAGAGAGAGAGAGAGAGAGACGCACCAGGCTCGGTCGAACAGGGCGGGCACGACTCGTTGACGCTCGGCGAGAATCGCTCGGGCGCTCTCGAGGCAGATCTGCGCGAGGAAAGGCGTCAGTGTCGGCGAGCAGAGGGGCGAGGAGAAGAGGGGACGGACCTGCCGCGACTTGAGGTAGGTCGAGTCGGTGTAGCTCTTGCGCAGGAAGCACCGATGGAGCGTCATGCGGATCCTCGGAACGCCGACGGCCATGTGGTGTCGCGCCCAGTCGAGGTACGGGAGCTGGTCGTCGAGGTCGATGTACTGCGGGTACGGCTCGGGGGTCGCCTTGAAATGCGGGAACGAGTCGATGAGGCGCACAAAGTCGCCGTCGGTCGCCTGCACGAGCTTCCACTGGGCGTCGAGCGAGGGCGAGGACCAAAACTCGCGGTTGAACGTGCGGACGAGGCGACCGAGGTAGTTGACGAGGATGTGCCTGTGGCGCAGGGGGCGTCAGGACGACCGACTAGGCGAGAGGGAGGGGCAAGAGTAGGGACGTACACCGATTGCGAGGTCATGCAGTGGAACGGTCGAGGCTTGAAAGGCTGGCCCTCGAGCAGGTCCTCCTCGTCGAGGTTGGCTTGCGGCGCCGAGAAGCCTTGAGGCAGGATGAGCGAGTAAGGTTGCTGCTGAGCCGGCGAGAGTCTGCGTCAAAGGCGGCAGAGTCAGGTGCGGGACACTCGACGAGACATGCGAGGACGAGGGACGCACGCAATGCCGAGTTCGAGGGCGCCCCAGACGGTGCGCCCCAGCTCCCTTTTGCGCAGACCCGGCGGCGGTATCTTGCCCTCGTCCTCGGCGCCGAGCACGTGCAGACCTCGGGCTTGGGCGATGTGCAGGCCCATGTGGAGGAGCGAGACGAGGTGCGACGACGCGCCAAAGTTGTTGGCGCACAGCGTGAGGATGCAGATGGTCTGGAGCGACTCGAACGTGTGCCGCGTCATGAACTCGCTCAGGTAGAGCGCCTCGAGGGCGGCCGAGAACCATGCTCGAGGGAGCTCGAGGCGTTGTTCTGTGGCGGGAGGGAGAGGTGAGCCAGGTCCTGCTGCTCGATGACAGACAAGGAGAGCGGACGCACGAGGAGTAAAGATGCGGTGGCGGTCCCAGGCGTCGCCAAGGAAGTAGGCGCCGGTCGCAATGACGGCAAAGTAGGTGCTGAGCCACTCGAGGCTGACGTCGTCGTACTCGCCGCGCTGAACTGCGGCGAGCCACCGGTCGTGCTGCTCGAGGTACGGGATGCGGTGCAAGGCGCCGTGGATCCAGCCGCACAGGCGCAGGCTAAGGTCGACGAGGGCGCGCGACTGGTCGACCGGGACGAGCGACAGGAGATAGTGCAGGCGGGCTGACCGGCTGACGCCTCGCGATGTCGGCACGAGGTACGAGACGTCGGGTGAAGCTTGTCGAGACTGCGAACGAGGGAGGGAATGTCAGGGAACGGGTCGCGTGGGCGCAGAAAAGGTTCGCTCGGGCCCACCCTTTTTGTCGGTCGCCCGTCTTGAGGGCGCTCGATGCCGATGGACGTGAGGTCGCTCGCGATGATGGTACTGTCGACCTCGAGCTGCGACGTGCCGATTGAGGGCGTGGCGGGAACGACAGGTATCAAGGATGGCGGGTCCTCGTCGAAGCCGGCCTGCAGGTCCGCCTCGGTCGGCATCTTGCCCGTCAGGTTGCGGATCATGCGCCGCAGGGCGCGGTTCTCGAGCTGATAGTCGGCCGGGCTCCACTCGCGCCGCGGCAGCTCGTTCGTGTCGGCGCCAACGAGCCGCCCCTTGACCTGCACGACCTGGGGACGGAGAGGGTCAGCTCTGGGAGGGGCGAGAGAGAGGGAGAGGGAGAGAGAGGGACGCACCTCGCGCCTGCACTCGTCGCCGATGCCCTTGCTGATGCAGCGCTTGCACGGGAAGACCTTGTCGCACTTGATCTTGCGCGCCGTACAGGCCGTGCATGAAGATGGAGCCCGCTGGGTCTTGCGCGGCACTGGGCCGGCCTGCGACGGCTGCTGGTCGTGCTCGCTCATGGTGGCGAGCTGATGTGGGTGCTGAGGCGCGAGCTCGACGAGGCGTGGGCGCAAGATCGGGGGTCGGACGACGCGGGCGATGAAGGTGAGGTGTGGGGGTAGGGCAGGCGAGGGCGGCGTCGCAGGGCGGTCGTGCGAGTGCAGCAGCCTGTCGAGAGCAGCACAGCAGGCTGTGAGGGCGCAGCAAGCCCAGCGGGGGTGCGAGAGACGGACAAGGGTCGTGCGGCGGCTCGAGGGCTCGGACGTTCGTCGACGACCCGGCCGAAGACCCGAGGTTTGCCTTCTCGCTCTCCTTCTCGCTGTCGTTCTGGCTCGAGCAGAGGAGGACATCTGTGTTACACTCAGGATGCGGCGACTACAGTGAGAGAGAGGAGAGAAAACAAGACTCGAGAGGTTCGAGGAGGTTGACCAAAGAGCGGCAGCCGACCTCGCACGACGACGGCGCTACAGCTTGTGGAGGTACTCGACTGCAGCGACGCCCGCTTTGGCGTGCTTGTCCCGCCACACCTTGAGCTCGCGCTCCCTGGGCTCGAGCTGCGGACGGACGAGGGGACTCAGCGACCGATCGAAAGAGGATTGCGAGACGGCGAGAGAAAGAGGGACGCACGTAAGGCATGCCGAGCAGGTCAAAGATCTCGCGCTCGCTGTTGACGAGCTTGAGCGTGCCGGGCTTGAAGCCGTTCGGGTTCTGCAGGTGAGGAAACGCTCGTCAGGTCAGGCCTCGAGGCGACGGTGCAGGAGCTCGTTGACGCACCTGGTCTTCCGGCGCGTACTGTGAGGAGGGACGAGAGTCAGGGGTTGTACGACGGGACAAGGGAGGAGAAGGCGAGGACGCACCGCTTGGCCGAGCCCGTACTCGTTCAGGCAGAGCCCTTTCCGCTTGGCCGTGTGGCGCAGGAGCTTCATGAGCATGGCGTCGCCGCTCGAGCCGAGGAGCATGTACGGGTACGAGTGATAGGGCGCGAGCCGAATGTCGATGCGGCGGAACGACTTGTGGCGGGGCAGGCGGATGAGGCCCTGCGAGCGCGACCAAGAAGGTCAGGGTCACGTCGGCTCGACTTGAGAGGGGAGAGAGAGCTTGACGCACCGCATACTTCTTGCCGCCGGACATGAGCTGGTCCTCCTCGGACACGAGCTTCTGCTTCTCGAGCTCGGCGACGATCTGGCCCATGAGCGCCTTGCTCACCTCCTCGTCGTCCTTGTCCTGGAAGTCGGGGTGGCGGACGGCAAAGTCGATGTCGCTCGAGAAGTCGACGCCGCGCCGGTACGAGCCAAGGACCTCGCACTCGAAGCGCGAGTCGACGGCGGCAACCGCCTTCTCGAGCGCGACCTGGAGCTTCTCGACCTCGGCGCGAGGAATCAGGCGCTGGATGTCCTGCGGGCGCCGGGGGTACGACCATGTCAGTGCCCTGATGCTCGCTGCCAGACTGATCGGCAGAGGTGAGAGCGCACCTCGCGATGCCGCAGCCCGATCTTCTGCGCCTTGTTGAGCTTGATGTTGTCCGAGTCTTGCCGCTTCTCGAGGTCGGCCAGGGTGCGGCAGCCGGCGTCGGCGTACTTGAGGGCTCGAGTCGGACCGACGCTGCGCGAGAGGGAGACGAGGCGAGGTCAGGGCCGATGCGCATGAACGAGGGAAGGCAGAAGGAGAGACGGACTTGTAGATCTGGAGGAAGAGGAGGACGGCCTTGTCCTTGGCGCTCAGGCCCTTGAGGCGCGACACCCGTCCCTCGAGAAGGCGCTCGCCGATGCAGGTCCACGGGACCGTGAACTCGGGCGCGAGTGCGCCCTCGAGGTCGGCGAACGTGACCCGCTTCGACTCGCCGGCTTCGAACTTGTGGAAGAGCGGATAGAGCGCACCTGCAGGCAGGCAAAGGCGTGAGCTACGAGGCGGGAAGGAAGACAAGAGGGGAAAAGGGGAGGAGGAGGACGTACGGGCTGCATCCTTGAACCCGGTCGCCGCTGCGCGCGACTCGGTGTTAGCTCTCGTCCTGCGCGACGGGAAGAAGGGGACTATTCCGACGCACGCTTGGCCTTGACGTTGTTGTAGAGGTCGAGCAGCTCGAGGTCGCGCAGGTCGGCCATGATCTGCTTGAGGTCGATCTCGGCGTCGGCGGGGATCTTGCCGCGCAGCTCGGCCATGCGGCGCTCGGCGACGCTCGAGAACGATGAGGTCGAGCCGACGGGGAAGCTGAACGGGTTGTTGACGGCGGGTGGGCGAAGGATTGACGAGCTCGAGGCGGGTCGGGTGAAGAAGCCGGTCGGGCGGGCTGGCTTGCGGCTGGGCGTGCGGCGAGCGGTCGAGGATGCAGGCGCCGGCGGCGAGCCTTTGTCGGACCCGCTGTCGGCGACCGCCTTGACGTCGGCGGCGACGCCCGGTTGCTCCTGCTCGGGGAAGGCCGAGTACAGGGCGGCTGCTCGGGGCGACTCCCAGAACTCGAGGCCGTGCTCCTTCAGGCGCCGCAGCTCTGCCCTCGTCGTCTCCTCGCCGCGCTTGCAGAAGCGCTCGTACCGCACCGCCCTCGAGAGCGGGTAGATGCCGAGGCGGCGGGGCACGGTGCGGCCGGCTTGCCCGGGGAGCATCTCGTTCGAGCTGAAGAAGCCGGCGTTGGTGCCGGGGAGGTAGGGCTCGTGGGCGACGACGTGCGGCCGAGGAAGGGAAGGTGGCCGAGAGAGGGTGGACGGGCGAGGGCGATTGCGAGGGCCTCTGAGGTACCGCAAGACGGTCAGTCGACAGGGCATGGTGCGCGAGGTGGAACAGAGGACGCGAGGACGCACCGAGTCTGGCGAGGTTGACGAGCTGCAGCTGGACGAGAGGAGGACAGGAGAGAAGTGAGGCTGAACGGACAGGAGGCGTCGCCGAGGGCGCGAGCGGCGACGAGGTGGAGAAAGGCGTCGACGGCGGCGCGAGCACCCGGGGAAGAAGCCCGCTCGCGAGTCTCTGACTTTCCGCATCGACGAGTCGAAGCGTGGTGCGGGCACAGGTGCTATTGCAAAGGACCTGGTGAGGCGAGAGTCAGCTGTGGAAAGGTTGGACGCGCCGAGACGAGGAAGGCGGGGGAGGAGAGGGAGAGGGACGACTCACAGGCTACAAAGGGAGACGCTCAGAGCACGCAGTCACTCGACGACATGCTGAAGCTAGACCGAGACGCTGCACAGCCCGGCTCGAGGCCCATGACGGCGACAGGGAGGGAAGGAAGTCGGCGAGGTTGATGAGGCGAAGGCGGAACGAGGGCGGCGCAGGCGGGCAAGGGCGAGCTGGTGCGGGGCGCAACAGGTGCTGAGAGAGTGACTGGCGTGGCGCACAGTGTCGCGTGCGACGTTGGCGGAAGAACGACGAGGCGAAAGGCTCGCGACCCCCCTCGACAGCTCGTCGAGCACTTGGGCAGCTCACTAGTCGCTCTCTCCTCGAACGAAAACGACAGTACGGTACTAAGATGCATCGACGAGAGGCACTGAGGCTAAGAAGAAGGGGAACGAAAGGACGAAGACGACGAGACGAGGGGAAGACGAGGCTCTAGACAAGCGCGGGGACGGCGCTCTATGTACAGCACGATGCGAGGGGGCGGGAACGACGACGGGTGTGGACAAGGACGGAGGAAGGGGCAGGACGAGGGCGAGAGCGGCGAGAGCGGCGAGAGCGGCGAGAGCGGCGAGAGCGCGCCTCACGCACGACGAGCCGTCGACTCGGGCGCCTCGGACGACGAGCCCGACGCGCCGACCTCGTACGCCGTCGGGTCCCTGCCGTCCCACGTGACCCAGCGCATGACCTCCTCGAACGGCGCGCCCTCGCCAATCATGCTCTCGCCGTGCTTGAGGCCCTCGAACACCTTGAGCCCTCCTCCGCCCGGCTCGTCGCCGACCCGGCGCGGCGCGCGCACCTCGCGCATGCCGTTGCGGCGCAGGTAGACGCGCACGCGCTCGGCCGACAGGATCGAGTCGTCGGACGCGAGGAAGACGGCCGTCTTGTGCGCGTCGGCGTGCGACGGGATCTCGTGCGGCCACAGGAGGTTGGACGTCCACGAGAAGGTGCGCGACAGCATGAACGAGACGCCGAGCTCGCGCATGACGAAGTAGCTGTAGGTGTGAGGAAAAGAGTCAGTGCCGGATCGACGAGGTTGAGCCCGGAAAAGGGGGGCTCGAGCGACGAGGGAGAGAGGGGGAGAGAGCGCGTCGACGCACCGCATGAGGTGCTCCATGGGCTTCTTGGCCGGCGCGTACAGCGCGTTGTAGCAGACCCACGGCTCGTACAGCTGGAACGCGACCGGGTCGACGAAGCACGACCGGGCGACGAGGTTCGGGTGCTGCTTGAGCAACCAGCCGTGGACGATCTGCGATGGCGCTCACCGACGAGTCAGGGGCTCGCTCCGTACAGTCGAGACGAGGAGAAAAGAGAGGACGCACCGAGCCGTTCGAGTGGCTGAGGACCGTGCATCCTCCCGCACGCTCGTCGAAGCCGTGCTTGCGCAGGACGCGGTCGAGGCCGGCGGCGCAGTCCTCCTGCTCGACCGGGTCGAGGTAGCCGGGCGAGAAGATCGACATGCTGATGTGGGGCTGGAGGAGGACGAGGATGGGCCGGTTGCGGACGGCGCGCGACTTGGACAGGACCGAGACGAGGGTCGTGTCTGCGAGGAAGGGGCGGCGTCAGTCGGCGCGCAGGACGATGAGGGAGAGAGAGGGACGCACACTGAGCGAGACCCATGCCGAGACCGTGGATGAAGACCAAGGGCTTCTCGTCCTCGGGCGCGTCCTCCCTCGGGGACCAGCCCTCGGGAATCTTGACGAGGTACCGCGTGCCCTGGTCGTCGCCCTTCTTGAAGCCGCGCGCCATGGCGATGCCCATGACACTCTTCTGGAGGAGGAAGACGACGAGGTACAGGAGGAAGGGCCGGCTCGTGACGCGGACCGGGTCGAGCGTGAGGCGGAGCGGCTTGACGGCCGGGTTGCGGCCGGGAGGGAAGACGTGTGCGGCGCGAGCTCTGCGACAAAGGGAGCGTGTCAGTGTCGATGTCGAGGACCAGGAGAGGAAGAGAAGGTGGGACGCACTGGACGAGTACGAGGCAGTGGTGCACGAGTCCGAGCCGGTCCGCCTCGACGCTCTCCTCGGTCCTCGTCCTCCTCGCCCTGACGCGCTCCTCGACGTCGTCGTCGCCGCTGCTGCCCTCGTCGCCCGACTCGTCGACGTCCGAGTCGCGGTCGGGCGCGCCGTCGGCCGTCGTCAGGACGGGCCGCCCGGCCTTGTCCCACTCCCTCCTCTCGTCCTCGAGCTCCTCGAGCGGGCACCCGTACATGCTCCACGCCAACCAGTCGGCCATGTTGAGGCGGCCGATGGCGTCAAAGTCGCACCCGCCGAACCAGAACCGGAGCAGCTCGCGGAACTCGAGCGCGCGCGGGTCGGTCGGCGACAGGCGCGGGAGGAAGCGCGTGTGCGGGTGCGGGTGCCCGTCCGGGTGCGCGTGCTGCTTCTTGGCGGCGTGGACGTCGACCGGGGCCGAGGACGACGGCGGGTACGACGGCGCGGCGCCGGCGGTGGGCGCCACGAGGGGGAGGACGGGCGCCGTCGTCGAGCGCGGGCTCGCGCCGAGCGCCGAGTCGAGCGTGCGCAGCGACAGGCGCGACATGTCGCCGCCGAAGCCTTCGTCGCGCGAGTCGAGCGACGAGCGCGAGCGCGACGGCTCGACGGCGGCGGCAAGGTGGCGCGAGGTCGACCTCGTCGGCATGCGGGACGACGACGACGACGACGAGGGCGCGCGAGGCGACGGGTCGTCGGTGCGGAGGACGGGAAGGACGCGCGCCGACAGGTAGTCGCTCGAGGCGCTCGAGCCACGAGCGCGGCCGCCCTTGGCGCCGCTGGGCAGGTCGGCCGTGCCCAGCTCGGGCGTCGACGCGCCGTCGCCTGCGCCGGCCGCCGCGCGACGCCGGCCCTTCTTGGCCTTGACGCCGGTGCCGGCGGTAGCGGGAAGGTCGCTGTCGGAGCCGCGCTGGGCCTCCTCCTCGTCGCGCGCGCGCTCGGCCCAGTCGTCCTCGAGCTTGTCGGTGCCCGACGCGCGCTGCACGGTCGCGCTCGCGCCCTTGCGCTTGTCGGTGCGGTCGACGTGGTCGTCATCGTCGTCGTCGGGGCTGCTGTCGTCGGCGTCGGCGTCGAGGTCGAGGCCGTTCTCGAGCGAGCGGAGGAAGAGGGCGCGGAGGTACTTGCGGCCGTGGCGGTGCGGGGTGCGGAGGGCGTTGCAGCGGATGGCGACGAGGCGGTACCCGACCGAGAAGACGCACTCGACGACGCAGTAGGCGAACGTGCACCAGTGGAGGATGCGGAGCGGCGACGTCGACGAGGTGGCCGGGGCCGGGCGCGACGAGGCGAGCTTGGGGTGGAGGGTGACGAGGGTCCACAGGACGTAGGCCCACGCGAGCGGGGTGATGACCCAGACGATACCGATGGCGAGGAAAGTGGCGGCGAGCGAGAAGTGGAACGAGGCGTGGGTCCAACCGCGCTCGAGGGTGGCCTTTGAGGGGCGGAACCTGCGACGGTGGTGCGAGTGAGGCCTGGACCTGGGCGGCGGCCTGGTGGGGGTGCCGATGTGGCTCTGGCCGCGTCGTGCGGCGAGGGTGGGCGCGTCGGGCATGTTGTGGGTTGGGCGAGACGGCGAGGTTGGTGGTGGGGAGCGGGGGGTCGAACGAGAGGAGGGGGCGCGAGTCGGTGGGCGTGTGCCCTGGGTGCGGGTAGGCGGTGCTGCTCTAGGTGTGCAGGTGGCTCTATCGTCGGACGAGAGGCTGTGGGAGGAGAGCGAGAGGCCAACTGATCGAGGACCTTCGTCGCCGATTCGACCGACCGCCGACGACGACGACGACAACGACGACGCACACGAGCTGTTCCGGCCTCTCCCTCTCCACCACCTGGACACGCTCAGCAACCATGTCGGCAGCAGCAAAGGTACCACCCGCCTCCCTCCCGCCCCAGTCCAGCCGCGCACCGTCGCAAGTGCTCACCCTCTCCCCCCCCCTCGCTTGCTGCGCGCTCCCCCAGGACCCGATGGCAGGCCACCCGGGCCACCTCACCCAGGAGCACAAGGCCATCCTCCAGCAGGTCCGTCTCTCCCATCCCTCCTCTCTCGAGACGCGTGTCTCCCCATCGCGAGACGCGCCTCATCTCACGCCGTCACTGACCCTCTCCTCCTCCTCCTCGCAACAGTTCAAGCAGGAGCTCGCCGCAGAGGGCTACTACGACCCGGAGAAGCACGACGATGCCATGCTCTTGTCCGTCCCACTCCCTCTCCCAACTCGCTCCCTCCACCTCGGGAGCTCACCTCGCACCCTCGTTTGACAGGCGGTTCCTCCGCGCGCGCAAGTTTGACGTGCCCAAGGCCAAGATCATGTGGATCGACACCCAGAAGTGGAAGCAGTCGTTCCACGTCGACGAGCTGTACGACACGTTCGACTACTCGGAGAAGGCCGCCGTCGACAAGCTGTACCCGCGCTTCTACCACAAGACGGACAAGGACGGCCGCCCCGTCTACATCGAGCAGCTCGGCAAGCTCGACCTCGGCGAGCTGTACAAGGTGACGACCCCGGAGCGCCAGATGCAGTCGCTCGTCGTCGAGTACGAAAAGTTCCAGCGCGACCGCCTCCCGATCTGCTCCGAGCTCCAGGGCCACGTCGTCGAGACGTCGTGCACCATCATGGACCTCAAGGGCGTCGGCCTGAGCCAGTTCTGGAAGGTCAAGGGCTACGTCCAGGAGGCATCGAGCAGTGCGTCCCCGTCTCTCTCTCTGTGTCTCTCGGGGGTCGAATATCGCACTCACGTCTCGCACGTCGCTACCCCACAGTCTCGCAGAACAACTACCCCGAGTCGATGGGCAAGTTCTACATCATCAACGCGCCGTGGGCCTTCTCGACCGTGTGGTCGCTCGTCAAGGGCTGGCTCGACGAGGCGACCGTCGCCAAGATCCACATCCTCGGCTCGGGCTACAAGGACGACCTCCTCAAGCAGGTGCCCGCCGCGTCCCTCCCCAAGTTCCTCGGCGGCGCGTGCGACTGCCCCGAGGGCTGCTCCCTGTCGGACGCCGGGCCCTGGCACGGCAAGACCAAGGCCGAGACGGTCGCCGCGCTCGACAAGCTCAAGAAGAGCGTCAGCGTCGAGCGGGGCCCCGACATGGGTCGCATCGCGCCCCCGGGCCAGGATGCGAGCGTCGTCCCGGCCTGAGCGTCCTTCGTCCCTGCTCGGCTCTCCGCACCTCTCTCTCTCGTCACGACCCACGACTCGTCCTCGCCTTTCCCCCTCCCCTCGACCGCCATCTATTCTTCTCCCTCCTCCTCGTAGACGTTGCCCTCCCCCCCTCCTCGCCAGCGGTCGTCCCTCTCCCCAACCACGACTTGCCCTTGTCCCGATCTAGCGCGGCTGTAACGCAATCTCTTGCATACCCTTTCTCTCTGTCTCTGTCTCGCACGCTCTCGAGAGTCTGGCACGAGAGGCCAAGGTCGACTGAATGCGCTGCATTTCGCGGCTCGTGCTCCCTCCTCGCCTCCTCGCCGTCTACCGCCGCCGCGCTCGCCTCGTACAACCCACCGACCCAACGAGGAACACAAAAGAGAGGCGGCTGTGAGAGCGCCGGAAAGAGGAAGGAGAATCGGGAAGAGGGGACGAGGAGAGGCGGGAACGAGGAGGGAGACGGCGACAAGGAGGAGGAGCCGCGGTTTTGTCTACTTCTGGATGGCGCCGTACACGGTCCACTTCTTGTCGTGGATCTGCGGCTTGCCTTCTGGCGAACCCGGGATGTCCTTCTTCAGCTTCTGCTTGGCGGGTCGTGCGAGGCGAGGCGAGGTGCCGTGGACGAGGTCGACCAGGGGAGGGGAGGCGAACGAGAAAGGAAGGCAGAGGTCAGCTTCGCGTTCAGGATGGCCGAAGAGAGACGCAAGGAGGGAGAGGGACGGACCAGCTTCTCGAACACGCAGCCGTTGTACACGCGCTCCTCCTTCCGGCAGTGGTAAAACTCCTGCGCAACGCAAACCGGAGAGCTGCATTAGCTCCTCTCTGACCGAGTACGAGAGTCGCCAAAGCGCGAAACGAGTGCGGCGCACCTGGTTGTTCCGCTCCAAGCACTGCCAGTGCGCGTCGAACTCCTTCAGGCAGGTCGAGCGGACCTTGGCGATGCTGCGGGCAAAGGTGGGTCAGTGCGTGTCGCCCGGGGCATCAAGGACGGGCTCGAGAGGAGGGAGAGGGACGCACAGGTCCTGCGCACAGCGCGTGACTTTCCGGCCCTCAGCGAGGCAGTGCGCCGGATCCCGACTCTCGGCCTTGCACAGCATAAAGTCCTCTGCGGGTGCGGGACCGAGTCAGTGGCCAGTCGACGGAGAAGGCGCAGGAGGACAAGAGGGGGGGGCGCACCGTTGTAGGGCTTGCAGTACTCGCCGATGAAGAACGAGGCCGACTTGAGCGGGGCAGAGGTCACGCCGAGCTCGTCGACGTGCGGGACCGACGCCGGCATCGGGGTGGGCCTGCGAGGTTGCGAGAGAGCATGGCGGGGCGGGTGGTGCACGGCGAGGGCGGTGAGGTGAGGCGAGAGCGGGGGGAGATGGAGGAGGGGGAGGAGGGACGAGGTCAGCTCCTGATCGGCGACGACGCGTCGAGAGGAAGTGAGAGTGGGCGCACTCGACATAGTCCTTGGTCGGGAACCTGGTGGGCGGCACGGGCGGGCACGGCGGGGCGAGCGAGGGTCAGCAACCTGGTCGAATCGGAGTGGAGCGAGAGCGCGAGGGCTCACTTGGCCTCGCGGTGGGTCGACTGTGGGTGCGCGTGCGACAGTCAGTAGGGCAACAGGGTGCGAACAGGGAGCTGGGACGCACCATGCTGAGCGGAGTGAGGAGGAAGCGAGGCCAGAGGTTGGTGCCGCCTCTCGCCCTCGTCGACCGCCAGACGAACCGCTCGCTCCACCCGCTGGCTCGGCTAGACTGCTCTCGCACTCGCTTGCCTGTCCTCCACGCTTGCCGCCTCCTGCGACCCGAGCCTCGTCGAGCGGGTGCGTTCCTCCCTCCTCTCCTCCTCTCGTCCGCCCCCCGCACTGACCACCTTCCCGCACGCCCACAGCCCTCCTTCGACGTGTGCTCTTCGTCAAGACGATCAGCTAGGGTCAATACATCTGTCCGTCCGACCCATACCTCATCTAGGTGAGCCGCTGCCTTCCTCTCCACCTATCGCCCGCGTTCGTTTCGCTCGCGCCGATGCCTGACGCACATCCCGCCATTCTGCAGAGCTCTACCGCCATGGAAGAGTCACCGTTGGTCTTTGTCGAGCGATGGAGCGCTCAGCTGCGAGGTGCGTTCCCGCCTTGGGCCACCTATTCTCGCCGAGCAACCCTGACGAACCGCCCTTCCCAGCACTGCAGGAGTCGCAAGACGTCGCCTCGTCCGCCGCCACCCTTCAAGACCTCTCGAAAGAGCTCACGACCCGTGCGGCAGACCTGCCGCCGTATGAGCTGCGCCGCTGCGAGCGGGTGCGTCCCCTCTCCCTCCTCTCCTCCCTCTCGTCCTCTCGACTGACGCCGCGCTGTGCACCTCGCGCAGGACCTCAAGGTCGTACAAGACGCTATCGCGACGTCGAAAGCTGCGGCTGCGCCCAAGAGCAAGTTCAGCTTCAAGCGCGCAGCGCCGGCACCCGGCGCACCGACCTCGTCCACCTCTCGTCCGGCCGTCGCCCGTCCTCTCGCTCGTCCAGCTCCGATGCCGCGCCCGACAACCTCGCCCGTCCCTTCAACTGCCTTGACGCTCGCCTCGCGCACCGACGCACACCTCACCTCGGCGTCCCTCTCGCGCACCGACCCCTCGTCCCCTGCCTCGCCCTCGTCCGGCGGCGCTCTCGCCCTCACCGCCCTCACGCGCTGTCTCGTCGACCTGCGGGACGTCGATCCGTTCAGTGCCCTGTACTTGACGGACCTGCGCGAGTGTGTCGTGCTCTTGCCGGACGGCGGCGGCGCTCGAGGGGGACGAGGAGGAGGGAGCGCGCTCGTGCAGGGGTGCGAGGGCTGCGTGGTTGCGCTCGCGGTACATCAGGTGCGCTCTCTCTTTCCTTTCTACCTCCTCTCGCCCTCCCGAACGGTCTCTGACTCGTGCCTCCCCCTTCCTCCTTGCGCGTGCGCCCTCGCCCACCGCAGTTCCGCATGCACGACTCGACTCGGTGCGCTGTCCTCCTCGAGGCGGGCAGCAATCCTGTCATCGAGCGCTGCAAGGGCTTGCGGTTCGGGCCGTACCCTCATGAGCAGGTGCGTTGCGCTCTGTCTCTCTCTGTCTCGCTCGGTCCCTCTCTCGCGCCTCGCGAACTGACACTCTGCTCTCGCCCGCAGCAGCAGCCACCTTCCTCGACCGCCCACGACACGCCCGTACCGCGCCCGATCCCGCCACTCCAAGTGCAGGACTTTGACGACCCGTTCGCGACGCCCGACCGGCCCTCGCCCAACTGGCGGGCCCTCTCGCCGGCCGAGCACGACGCTTTCTCGGACGCTCTCGTGCGACGGGAGGAGCGAGGGACAGCGTGGCACGAGGCGAGGGACCGAGCGGTACGGCTGTGCGAGACGTAGCTGGTGCTGGACAAGGGTATCGCGTTGCAAAGCCGGGTATCCGGAACTCGACCTCGGTACGAGCCCGAGGAGGAGAGAGGAGGGGGAGAGGACAACTACTCGAGCTCTTCGTCGTCGACGGGGCGGACGACGGTCGGCTCGGGGAAAGAGCCTGCGAGAGAGGGCAAGCGTGAGCGGGCAAGGTCGCGAGGAAGGAGAGAGCGAGGAGACGCACCGTCGGCATCTTTGAAGCTCACGCCGAGCTCCTCGCCCTCGCTCCTGCAGGCCGAGTATCTGGTCAGGGTGTGCGCAGAGAATCTGAGGGAGGGAGAGAGAGAGACGGGACGCACACGCCCCACTTTGCCGCTCCGCTGCTCTCGTCGCGGAGCTCGACCCACTTGTCCGTCTCGTTGCCGTCGGCGTCGCGGTGTGGTGCGTCGAGGCGCCACAGGGCGAGGTCGTCTGCGGCGGTCGGGAGGGCCGACGAGGCGAGGTCGGGGTCGTCGTCGGACGCGGACGATGCGGTCGAGGCGAGGGCGGTGAGGGCGAGGGCGCGCAGGTCCGAGAGGGTGGTCGTGGGCGTGACGGGGAGAATGAGGGTGGCTGTGCGGGTGCAGAGGTCAGCACTCGGGTGTAGAGGACGACGGCGCAGGGCGAGGTGGAGCTGGACTCACTCTTGGAGACCTTGAGGCGGAGCGTCGACAGCGGGTGAGGGCGAGGCTGCTCGTGTAGAGAGTCAGTGAGTGCCTTGTGCAGGTGGGCGAGGCAGACTGACCATTGTGCGAGGCTGTGGTGGTGCAGGTCCGGCAAGAGAGACGACGAGGCGATGAGGACGAGCGAGACGAACGAAGCTCGCCTCTGCTCCAGCACCGCACCTGCTACCATGAGCCTGCGCTCTGTCCACTGTGCTCTCAGGCCAGCACTGCGCTGCGCCACTTCTGCGCGTCCAGCCCCGCTCGCCGCCCTCCTACCCTCGTCCTCCCGATCCCCCCTCCTCCTCATCAGCCCGACCTCGAGCTCCCACCACCTCGGCCTCGTGCGCACCAAGAAGACCAAGGCCAAGAAGCCCGACGACCCGGACTACGACTCGACCCCGCCGAGCAAGGGCAAGGGCAAGAAGCACGGCAAGGGCCACATGGTCACCGAGCAAGAGCTCCTCGACACCCAGCTCCCCGGCGAACAGTTCGAGCTCAAGCAGATCGAGGACCACATGGACGCCGCCGTCGACCGCCTCCGCGTCGCCCTCAAGCAGGTCGTCGGCCGCGTCGGTCGCGTCTCGCCCGGTGCGCCCTCACTCGTTTCCCACCGTCTCGAGAGCGCCACGAGCCTGACTCGCGTTCGTTCCTCGCCCACAGCTCTCCTCGACAACGTGCGCGTCGAGACCCCCGAGGGCAAGCGCCCGCTCAACGAGTTCGCGACCGTCACCGTCAAGGACGGCAAGGACCTCCTCGTCTCCTGCTACGAAGAAGCCGTTGCGTGCCCTCTCTCTCTCCTCGTTCCGTCCACGAGCTCTCGCCCTGACTCCTCACCCCCTCGCACAGGGCGTCAAACCCGTCACGGCCGCCATCTACGCCTCGCCGCTCAACCTGGCGCCCCAACCCGCCGGTGCCACCTCGCTGCGCGTCCCGGTCCCGCGCGCCGACTGGGACAAGCGTCAGTCGCTCGTGCGCGACGCGCAGAACCTGTGCGAGAAGGCGCGCATCGCCGTTCGCCAGGTCCGCATCGACGGCCAGAAGGAGATCAAGCGCGACCAGGACGCAAAGATTGTCGGCAAGGACGAGGCGCGCACAGAGGGCAAGAAGGTGCGTCTCGCTCGTCTCTCTTTCCTTGAGCGACCGAGGAGGACGACGAGCCCTGACGGACCCTCGGCCCGCCATGCAGCTCGACGAGGCGACCAAGAAGAAGACGGCCGAGGTCGACCGCATCTTCGAGGACGCCAAGAAGGTGTACGTCCTCTCCCTTTCTCTCTCTCCCTCTCTCTTTCCTGCTCGCCGTACACTGTCTGACGCTTCTCTCCCTCTCGCAGGCTCATGGACGAGTAGACACCGAGCCTGTATTTCATACCGCATCCTCTTCTTCTCCCTTCGAGCGCGAGGAACGTCGAGAGTGGCGCGCGCACCGTGTCGTCGCGTGCGCCCACTCGAGTCGTGTCATGGATCGCAGTTCGACGTCGCCGGTCCTCTCGAGAGCGCTCGCAAGCTCGCTTCGCGACCTTCTCGAGTCGGCCTTCCTCGAGAGAACGGCTCCAGCTCGCCCACATGCCTCTCGCAGAACACGCAAAGCTTCATTCCGTCGCCTTGCACTTCGATGCCAAGCCTTAGATGCGCTGCGACGCGCAGAGGGCAAGCGACAGGCGAGAAAGCGCGGCGCACGAAGAGGCATCGAGTGCGCGCAGCGGTGCAGCCCGCAAGGCAAAGACAGGCTCGCCGGTCTCTCAGTCGAGCCAGAGGAAGATGTTCGCAGCGCAGGACAGGTTGCACGCGACAGTACAAAGGGAACCTCGCCCGCTCACTTGCGGTTGGCCCTCTTGACCGCCTTGTCGAACTTGGTCCTCTTCCTCGGCCCACCCTCGCCCGCCGCCGCGCCGACACCGCTCGTGCCCCTCGAGTCAAGATCGCGCTCCTGGGGCGCGACCTTTGCGCGCTTCATGCCGCGCATCGACTCGTACGCCTTCTCGCGCCGCTTCTCGCCGCGGTCGTCGCCGAGGATGTCGTCGAACTCGGCGCCGAACCCGCCGAGGCGTCGCTTGCCGCCTGCGCCGGCACCGAGCCCGCCGAACGCGACCTCGGCCTCCTGGGCACGGCGTGCGCGGCCCTCCTTCTTCGACATGTGCTTGCGCGTAAAGTGGTCCATCTCGTACTCCTCGAGCTTCTTGAGGTGGCGCGCCGTGCCCGACTGGAGCGAGGGGTCGTACGAGACCGACAGGCCCGAGGTCGCCTCGGCGTAGGGCGTCGACGACGACATCGAGGTCGACATGTCCGAGATGAGGTGCGAGCCCGGGTCGCGGTCGCGCTTCGAGCGCTTGCCTGCGCACGAGGAGAAAGCGTGAGCATGACGAGGCTTGCGGAGCGATACAGAGAGAGGAAAGGTGGGCGCACCCTTTGCGGGCCCCTCGATGTAAGGCATGGCGGCGACTCGGGGCGGACGGTACACGCCTGCGCGCTCCTCGGCCTCGAGGTCGTCCTCCTCCTCGGACTGGGTGCGGTCGAGCACGAGGTTGGACGGGTTCGGGCGGAACGCAAGCGGGTCTGCGAGGCGGACGAGGGCGACAGGGTCAGTCGCGAGAACCGGCGAAGGGGAGAGAGGGAGAGGGGAGTGACGAGACGCACCGTTGAGCACGTCCTCCTCGTTCTGCGCGCCCTCCTCGTCGTACTGGTCGGCCTTGCGGACGAGCTTCTCGACCTGGTACTTGAGCTTCTGCTCGAGCGGGGCAATCTTCTCGAGGACGACGCGCAGCTTGACGAGCTGGTGGACGACGGTGGCGGGCCCGTCCGTGTCGGTAAGGGACCGGCCGTTGAGCTTGAGCGAGAAGAGGGCGACGAGGTGCTGGAGGTACGACACGAGGAGGTGGTTCTTGAGCGATAGGAGCGAGATGCCCGAGGGGTAGCTGAGGTCGGTGGTCGACGCGAGGCTGTGTGCGGCGCGCTCGTCAGTGGCTCAGAGCGAGAGAGAGAGAGGAAGAGGGACGGACCGGTGCTTCCAGGTGTCTGCCGAGTCCTTTACGGCTGCGACGCCCGACTTGACCTCGCGGAGGAGGTTGCGGAGCTGGGCGAGGTCTTGCGGGCTCGGGTTGGCGCTGTCGCCGGCGGCGGCGGCAGGTTCGGGAGATGCTGATCGAGAGCTCATGGCAGCAAGTGCGGCTCCAGGAGAGAGCGAGGTGGAGAGCAGGGACGAGGAGGCGAGGGCGAGCTCGAGGACGAGAGGCCGGCTTGGTCCCGACCGTCTCGCATCCACTGCGCACCTAGGGCTAGCCCTGCCAGCCTTACGTTCAGCGCAGACTGTCAGTCCACTCTCTGGCCCCTCGAACGCACGCAGAGCGGTCGACTGACGCCGCCTACTTCCCCATCAGCTCGCGTCCTCATCTCCTCTTCACGAATCCTCGTCACCCACACCACCAGGACCGCCAGCCCCTCGCTCAAGCCAGTGAGCACATGTCTCTCGAGCCCCAACGAAACTCACAAGGCTCACCCGACACGCTCTCGCAGTGGTCAACCTCCTCGGCGCGACCCTCCCCGACCGCAAGCTCGTCAAGGTCAGCCCTCGCCTCGATGCGCCGCATTCTGCTCGTGCAGCCTCGTCGAGCCACCTTCCGAGCACCGGCTGACCCTCGCATCCCCTGCAGATCGCGCTCTTGGCGTTCTACGGCGTCAACCACCACACGTCGGCCCGCATCATGGCACGCCTCCAGTTTCACGACCAGATGCGCGTCCAGGACCTCAGCGAGCCCCAGCTCAACGCCCTCTCGGCCCTCCTCTCGGCACCCGCCGCTGCCCCTCGCCCTTCCACCCCGCTCCTCCCCTTCTCCCTCTCGTCCTCGTCCTCTTCCGCAGCCGCCTCGTCCTCTTCGTCCTCGTCCTCGACCGACCTCCTCGCCCGCGACCCTCCTCCTCTCAACGCCGACCCGCTCCCGAACCTCGTCCTCGAGGAGGACCTTAAGCGCGCGCGCCGCGCCGACATCGCCCACCACCGCACGGTCGGCACCCTCAAGGGTCGCCAGCACGCCATGGGCCTCCCCGTGCGCGGTCAGCGCAACCGCACCAACGCCAAGACGGCCAAGAAGCTCAACCGCATCGAGCGCAGGGTCTACTCGACGGGCGCGGCGGCGGGCTTTGCGGGTCAGGGGTGTGTCCGGCTTCTCTCGCCTCGACTCGTCGGTTCAGCCGCGTCGTGTCGCAGCGTCGCACGATGGCGTGCCCGTTGCTCCCCTCGCGAGACTGACTCAGGCCTCTCGCCCGCCCCGCAGCTCTGCGTCGTACAGCCGGTCGCCTGTCCTCGACTCGCTCCGGACACTGCACGCCTCGTCGGGCCGTCCCTCTCTCTCGGCCCTCTTCCGGTAGTCCCTCTCCTTGATAGTCTCGCAAGCAGCAGTATCGCATGCAGGTCTCGTGCTCGCTCGGCGACGAGAGAGGCGAGTTTCGAGAGAGCGACGGCATCTCTACGCGGCGAGTCGACCGCTACAGCTTTCACTGGTCCGAGACTGGCCTGCGTGAGCTTCGTAGTAGTCCGCGAGCGAGTCTGCTGCCTTTGCGCGGCCCTGCAAGCTGCGCCAGTTGGCGAGAGGCGAGCGAGAGATGCGCGTGCCCTCCTCGCGTCCCTTCTTGTCCTCCTACCTCTCACTTCGCGCACTCGCTCTCGCCGCGAGCAAGCCCGCCCTGCCCAGTCGGCCCTCTCGACCCTCCAGAGCACCCTCCTCACGCCCCTACCACCGCCCGCACCCCCTCCTCGTCGCCCCTCCTCGTCATCAGCCCCGCGTCCGAGCACGACCCCTCTCGCTTCAACAACCTCCTGAGCCTCGCTCGCGACTGCTCGGCAGCCAGTTCAACCACCTCCGTCCCGCTCTCGACCCGTTTGCCGCTCCAGCAAGGTGCGTCTGGCTCGCCCTCTCTCGTCAAACCCTCCTGCGCCATCCTCGGCCCTTCTCGGTCCAGCAGAACAGCGAACTGACCTCTCTGGACCCTGCAGAACAACATGTCCGACGTCAAGGATAAAAAGACCAAGTCCGGCGTCAAGTCGGAGCACCCGCACCACGCTCAGCGCCAGCAGAGCGCGCGCCCTGTCACCTCAAGCGCTCCGACTCGCCCCAGCCGCCCAACGTCCGCGCTCGCGACGAGCTCCGCCGCCGCCACCTCGTCCACGCCCGCGTCCTCGACGCCCCAGACGGGCACCATCTCGTCGCCGCCGGGCCTCGCGTCCGACAACGACACGCCACGCCCGCGCTCCCGACCAAGCGCGCCGGTCTGCAACCGACCTCGGCCGCCGAGCCTGCGCTCCGGGCCCCGTCGCCCGGTACCACGTCGAGCAGCAGCACCGCGAGCACCAACAAGCCGCACCGCACGCGCTCGCGCCGTCGTCGCGAGGAGCCCTCGGGCCTCTTCTCGGCCGCCGCCGACGAGGAGTCGCACGTCGAGGGCAAGGAGACCGAGGGCGTCGACGAGTCGGGGACCCAGGACCTGTTCGACACGCCGAGTGCGCCCATCCTCGCCGAGCCGCCGCACCCGTCGACGTCGGCCATGCCCATCGGCAGAACCCGCTCGACTGCGCCCGCCGTCGTCGGCGGTCCGACCGACACGCCGGCCTGGGTCCACGGGCTCATGCACGACTACATGCGCCAGGGCAAGGAGCTCGCCGCCCCCACCGAGCGCATCGCTGAGCTCGAGGGCCGCGAGGCCGTCCACGTCGCCCAGGTCGACGCGCACGAGCGCCGCGAGGCCGTCCTCGTCGCCCGGGTCGCCGAGCTCGAGCGCGAGGCGGCGGCGGGCCGTAGCAGCCGCATCGGCGGCCACGATGGTGCGCAGACGGTTGGGCAGGGCGGCGAGCGCGGCGAGCGCGGCGGAGAGGAGGGCGGAGCGGGAGGGGGCTCGGGCGTGGCTGCGGCTCTCCTGCGCCGCAACGTCCTGCCGAGCCGGTCGTCGTCGGGCGTCGAGACGATCGTCATCGACGACTCGGACTCGAGCCGCGACATGAGCCGCGACTCGGACCTCGTCGTGTTGGGCCCGCCTGCCCGCAAGACGCCGAGCACGGCGCACCGCAGCACGCTCTGCCCCGACCTGTCGACCTCGCCCGACACCCCGTCGCCTGTCCGTGACGCCGAGCCGATTTCTCGCTGGGACTCGACGAGCTCGTCGCTCGGCGACATCTCGGTCGGCTCGACGGCGGCAGTCGCAGGCGACGACGACCGGCACCAGGCCGCGTTCGGCCAGGACAACACCGAGTCGTACGACGCGAGCATGTCGTCCGTCGGCGACAGCAGCGGCGAGATCGGCGGCGCGTCGACGTTCGAGGAGAGCCAGGGCGGCGCGAGCTCGTCGGGCTCGACCGGCACCGCCGTGTACCGCGACGGTGCGTCTCTCTTTCTCTTCTCCTTTGGCATCGTCGCCCTCAACTGACAGCTTGATGCGCACGCAGACGTCGAGTCGGACTGGTCGCTGCGCACCGACTCGCAGCTTGAGCCGTCGCAGGCTCCCCAGCCCTCGCAGCTCACTGTGCCCGCCACCACGCCGACTGCCGCCGCCGCCACGCCGACTGCCGCCGCCGCCACGCCGACCGCCGCCGCCGCCACGTCGACCGCCACCGCTCCTCCTCCTCCCGCACCCCTCCTCGACGAGCTCTCGGGCCTCACCCTCGACTCGCACGACGTCGAGGAGAGCGAGACGCAGGAGTCGCTCAAGGTGCGCGCTCCCGGCGCGTGGCCCGCCGACTGGAGCGACGAGGAGGTATCTCAGTACCTCGACGCGTTGGAGACGCAGGGGGACATCTCCGTTGGCGTCTCGCGCTGAGGCGGCGTCGAGCGCGGGCGTCGTGCGCGATGAGGAGGAGGAGGAGGAGGAGGTCGAGCCCGCTTCTGATAGTCTGTCCCTCGTCGTTTTCTCTCTCTCGCTCTCCCCCTCCTGTCTCTCTTCGTGCCACTGCGATTTGTCGTACCCCTGCTTGCAGTCTACCCGTGCCTTCCTTGTCATCGACGTCCGTCACAGAGAGCGAGAGCGAGAGTGAGCCGAGCCGAGTCTGTCGACGAGCGAGAGCCGCTCGGACCTCGAGTTGCGGTGCGAGGACCTCGGCTCTCGGTACCTCTTGCGCGAGAGGCGAGGAACAGCAGACACTGTGCGAGAGGACGCAGGGCTTCCTCTGAGGTCCGTCCGGACGACGTTCGACTTGAGAAGGCGGGTGCGGAGGAGAGTCGCCTCTGAGCTCGTCTCTCTGCACGCCTCGCACTCGTGAACCTATCATTCCTTGCGAGAAGGCTCTCTAGCGAGGCTCTCGCACGACGTCGAGCGAGAGAGCAGTCGAGCAGAGCCGAAGCGACGGTCGGAACGAGCGAGCGCGCTCCACAAGGGCAGCCAGGAGCAGCGCTCGAGCCAAAAAGAAACAGAGCAAAAGGGAGTGTCCTGCCGCACGCACCGCCTAAGCCAAGGTTTCCCAAGCCCTGACCGGCATGGTCGTGCAACACTGGGGGCGGACGGGATCAAGAGCAACGACCGCCTAAGCGACAGGGGCACCCACCCCGAAACCGGCATGGTCGCGCTCCGATGGTTGAGAGGAAGCCGACGACCCGGGCGCGTTCGACAAAGGAAAGGCCTACTTTGTTGACGCACGCCGCACGCACTTGGTCGCCCGCTTTCACCATCCTCCTCCTCGTCTCACGGCGCGCCTCGGCTCGGGGAGGTCACCAGCGTCTCGAGCTATTTCCACTGCATGCCTGAGCCAAGAGGCGAGCCCTCAGTGCGGCGAGACGAGGCGAGAGAGCGAGCCAAAGCGAGACGACGAGAGCGCGCGCGCCGCGTCGACTCGCGTCCTCGCGGCTTCTGCGCCGCCCGCCGTCATCTGCGACCGTGCGCGGTATCGCAGACTATTCTTCGACAAGCCACCGGGCCTGGACACCCGCCGCAAGCCCGCGCCCCTGCTGCATGCGACACTGTGCGCCGAGAAGGCGGGCGAGGAGAGCTCGTCGTCGTTGCACGGCCAGCAGCATGTCTTTGTCGGAGCTAAGAACGCTCTCGAACGTGCCGTAGCGAGCTGTGAGAGAGATCCGACCCGTCTGAACGCCGGTGTCGAGAAGCCGCCCGCATGACATTCGCCGCGAGACGAGGTTCGAGGAGGAAGAGGACGCTTTCGAGCTCGCAGCACTGCACTTTTTCGACTCGAAAGGCGCTCGCTCGACCTTTACAGACGTCCGCTCGACGATCCACTCAGAGACGAGACCCGCTCGAGTGACCGGCCGTACGACTTTCGGCGCGAAAGAGGTCGAGCAGGCAATCGTTGCTCTCGGACTCGCACGCCGCACTTGGCGGGCCCGACGCGTCGCTCGTACTCTCGAGCTCGTACTCTCGACTCGTCTTTCACGCAGCGAGACACCTCGCAGAGCTTGCGACAGCTGTGGTCGCCCGAGCTCGGCGTGACAGGAGGAAGCCGAGGGTCAAGTCATTGCAGAGCGAACGCTACCACGGTTCCTGCGCCCGCTCATCGCTCAACTGAGCTGTCGCGACGTGTCTCGAAAGGGACGAGATGGACGACCGACGAGGAGGAGGTCCTGTGGGTCGTCGAGGAGCGAAAGGGTCAGGTCCGTGCGCGCGACGCAGGCGAGTAGGGAAGACGAGGACGCACCTTGCTCGGACCTCGCTCGACGTCAATCGACCGCCGCTGCCCCCTGCTCCACCTCAGGCCGCCGTGCTCCACGACCCGACCTTGCGCACCGCGCCGAGCTCGTCCAGCTGCGCATGCCGAACCTCGAGCGCGCCGCCTGCGACAGGAGCGCCGCTGAACGACGAGCGCTCGTCGTGAAGCTCGACATGAAGGAGGGCATGGCGACGTGGAAGGCGCTAGGGCGTCCGGGCGGGCGAGTCGACCAAGGCGCCCGTGCGTCGGCGGCGAGGATAGGGCGGGACGGGCTTGTCGCGCGTCGACCGCGGCAGGAAGGGGCGGTCGCCGAACGCGAGGGCGCGCAAAAGCTGCTGCTGCTCTGGCGGCGAGCGTCGGGCCCCGTATCCCGGCGCACGCTGCTCGACGACCGGCCGGCGCGGCCGCCGTCCCGCTCGCTGCACCCACCCGCTCACGCTCGCCGTCCTCGCTCACTCGTCCTCCTCCGCTCCCAGGCTCGCCATCTCGTACCCTTCGACGCCGCCCCTCCCCTGATCGAGCCCGCCCATGCCGGCGCCCCTGCGCCGCAAGCTCCGGTACCCGCCGCCGGCGCCGCCATCCCAGGTCGAGCCCTGCGACGCGGCGTGGTGGGCCGCGAGGAGAGAGCGCGCCCAGCGGATGAGGGGAGGGCCGAGGCAGGTCGACAGGACTGCGAGCGGGCGAGAGGGGCCGAGTCAGCGAGTGCGAGGAGGAGATGAGGGGGAGGGGGAGGACGAGGGGAGCGAGGGAGCGAGGCGGGGACGCACGGATGTAAACGATGAACGCGCCGAGGAACAACGCGAGGAACACGATCATGAGGCGCAGCGACGCGTCCATGGCTGCAGTCGTGGTCGAGGACGAGGGGTCGGACGAGGAGGGAGGTGATGAGGCGACGGTGGAGAGTGTGGGCGACGGTGGTGCGTGTGCGGCCGCTCTGCGTGTACACTGAGAGTGCAGTAGTCGGCAGGCTCGCTCGCAGCCCTGCTCGTGGGCTTGAGGGAGAGGGGAGGGCGGAAGGACTTTGGCTGGTGGCCGCGGCGGAGAGTGACCGCCTCACTTTGCGCTCGTCGCTTCTTTGCTCACAAGGACGCTCGCGGTTCGTCCAGATGGCTCAAAGGCACCGGCGCGGCAGAGCCACAGGCCGCCGAACCGAGGCTGAGCCGCACCAAGTCCAGCTCTCGTCGCTCTCTCACCTCGAACCCGGTCTCTGCGTCCTCGAAAGGGGGTGGTATGGTACTGCATCGAGTGAGAGCGAGAAAGGGAAGGAGGGGAGAGAGAGTGGGACAACTGAGGAGGACGAGGGAGGGGGAATCGACGAGGGTGAGAGGCTGCGAGGGGTCGGAAGGAAGGGACAGGGCGTGCGAGGAGGAGACGGCGAGGTATCTGGGTCGGCGAGAGGGACGTAGACAGTCGAGAAGAAGGTCGTGAAGGTCGTGCAAGGCGGACCGGGGCGGACAGGGCGAGGTGCGAGAGGGAAGAAGGGCGACGGCGGTCGTCGACGTTCACGCCCGCAAGAAGCCCTTCTTCTTCGTCGACTGCTGCTGCTGCTGCTGCGGGAGTGAGTGAGGACGTCAGGGAGTGCTCGCGAGCGTCGAGAAGAAGAGGGGAAGGAGGAGAAGAGGAACTGAGGCGCACCTTCTCGGGCGTAAGCGGTCGACCCTGCTCGATCCGGCGCTTCTTGTCCTCGAGCTCGACGCGCTGCTTCTCGAGCGCCTCCTTCATCTCGCGGTGGCGCGCGTACAGCTCCTCCTCGCTCTGCTTAAGCTTGGCCTCCTTCTCGTTGACCTTCTGCTGGAACACCATCTTCATCTCGAGCTCCATCTTGGCCAGCTTGGACTCGTGCAAGGCGCGCTCCTCGGCCATCTTGGCGGCAGGGCTGCGTGAGGGTGTGGCGAGGGAAGAGAGGCGAGAGAGGGTCGGGGAAAGAAGGAGAGGGAGGTGGAAGAGAGAGAGAGTCAGGGAGGGCGCCTCGAGACGAGGAAGAAGAGGGACACGCAGCGACGCACTTGACCTCCTTGAAGACCGAGTGGTCCTGTGCGACGCCCATGGCGAGCAGCTTCTCTGCGCGGTACTGCTCGTAGAGTACGTCGTTGGTGTGCTCCTTGAGCTCCTCCATGTGGGTGCGGACGAGCATCTGGCGCAGCTTGACAAAGTCGCAGTGGTCCTCGTTGTCGACCTCGATCGTGCCCCACGGGTAGGCGCGCCCACGGGCCTGGCGCCCGTCGGACGTGGCGACGACCGTGTCGGACCCGACGACGGCGAACGGGATCTTGCGCTGCGGCGAGGGCGGACGAGTCAGGGCACGCTCGACAACGACGACGACCGACGACGACGACGAAGGAGAGAGAGGGAGAGGGAGCGAGGACGCACGACAATCTCCTCGTTCTCTGCGAGCGTCTCCTCGTCCTCCTGGTCGTACTGCGGGGCCTGGTAGATGTCGATGCGGTGGTGGGCGAGGTCGCTGAGGATGCGGGCCTTGAACTGGGCGACCTCGTCGTCGGTCAAGGTGTCGGCCTTTGCGATGACGGGGATGAGGTTGACGCGCGTGTGGAGGCGGCGCATGAACTCGAGGTCGACGGGCTTGAGCGAGTGGCCGGTGGGCTCGATAAAGTACAGGCAGGCGTGGATGCGGTTGTCGACCGTCTTGTTGCGGTTTACGCGGTTCTCCTGCTCGAGGTACGAGTCGAAGCGGGCCTCGATGTTGTCGAGGATGGGCTTCCAGCCGTCCGAGTTGTTGATAAAGTCGCCGTAGCCGGGCGTGTCGACGACGGTGAGGCGCAGGCGGACGCCGTTCTCCTCGATGTCGGCCGTGATGCTCTCGATGGCGACCGTCTGGGGCCGGTCGTGCTCGGGTCGGGGCACGTCCTTTTTGGCGTACAGGCTCGTGTTGAAGAGGTGTTGACAGGGTCGACTTGCCGATACGTTTACTGACCATAAAGA
>NW_017264930.1:473611-514385 GCF_001329695.1 Rhodotorula graminis WP1 | reverse complement strand
CCCCCAAAAAAAAAAAAAACAGATAGAAACCAGACAAACCAGTCGCAGAAAAACGCACCCCAGAACAAAAGTAGATGCGGTCGTCGCGAAGTGGGACAGGTGCGACCTGCTGGTGCTCCCTCCGCCTGGGGTAGTAGATAAGATTGAAGTTAGGAACCCCCCCCCCCCCCCCCCAGCCTCGATGCAGACCTCCTCGCCCGCACTCCGGCCTACCTGAGCCCGCTCAAGGAGCGCGAGCTCGACCTCCGCGGCCACAAGATCCCCGCCATCGAGAACCTCGCAGTCACGCGCGACCAACTCGACTCGCTCGACCTCACCGACAACAACATCCACCAGCTCGCAAACTTTCCCCTCTTGCGCCGCCTCTCGCAGCTCGTCCTCGCCAACAACCCGGTCCGCTCCCTGTCGCCCTCGGTCCCGACCGCCCTCCCCAACCTCCGCACCCTCGTCCTCCTCAACTCGGCCTTCCCAAAGGACGCCCTCGCCACCTTGGGCCACACCCTCGCCCAGTGCCGCAAGCTCGAGCACCTCGTCGTCCGCGGCGCACCCGTCGCCACCGCCGACCACTACAAGGACTGGCTCGTGTACCGCCTCGCCCACCTGCGCTCGCTCGACTACGAGCGCGTCACCCTCCGCGACCGACAGCACGCCAAGTCTTTGTTCGAGACCCCCTCGGGCGACCCGACCGAGCTCCACACGGCCTTCCTCGCCGCCGCCGCCCAGGGCGCCCAGGGCGCCGCCCCCTCGCTCGTCCCGACCGGCGGCGCGCGCACGTTCGAGCCGGGCGTCGAGCCGACCGAGGCGGCCGCCGCGGGCAAGGCCGGCAGGCTCCTCACCCGCGACGAGAAGGACCGCGTCCGCAAGGCGATCGAGGGTGCCGAGAGCGTCGAGGAGGTGCGTCCCCCCTCTCTCTCTCGTTCTTGAAGGTCCTGCCCGCTCTCGCAGTGTCGAGCGACATTGTGGAGCGTGTGGGTGACCAGCTTGATGATCGATGGACTGACTCGCACCCTTGTCCTCCTTGCGCACCAACAGATCCGCCGGTTGCAGCGCATGCTCGCGCAGGGCTTCGTGTGCGTCCTCTCGCTCGCTCGCTCCCTCCCTGCCTCGCGCCCTCTCGACACACGACACGTCCTGACGCACCTTGGTCGTTCCCCTCGTCGCCCACCTCGCGCGCAGCCCGACCGAGAAGGACCTGCGGGACCTCGACAAGCAGAAGCGCGCCAAGCCGGCAAACGGCGACGCCATGCGCGAGTAGCGCACTCGCGCCCATGTGGTCGAGCGACGACGAGGAGCGTCCGTGTGTACGACAGAGCGGGGCCAGCAGGGTCGAGCGGGGCGAGCGGGCGAAAAGCGGCGAGCTCAGCCGCGTGGCACGGTGGGAGGGAGCGAGGTGCCTCGAGCGGGACGAGGCGTTGTACTGTAACATCTCTTCGACGCTGTGACTGTGGCCTTGCGCTCGAGAGAACGAGAGCCGGGCGCCCTTAGCTTTTGGCGGCATAGCAAATCGCTATTGAGATCTGGTTGACTTTGGAGGAGGTGCACCGCCCCTCGTCCTCATCACCAATGCTCTCTGCCGCCGCTAGCTCGCCTCGCAGGGCAGCGTGCTCTCTGCACCGTGTACTGTGTCGCCCCAGCAGCACCGCCAGCACAGCGGCCGCACCACCGAGCGAGCCACCTCGTGCCGCACCTCGACCTCGACTCAGGTCGCTCGCCAGCCTCGAACCGGCCGCACACCGCCTCGCAGTGCGTCCCTGTCCTCGTCCAGTCCTGCAGAGAGCACTATCTGACCCTCAAGGACCCCTCCCGCAGTTCCGATCCCTTCCCTACGCCGCCCCACCTCACCTCGTCGCCCCCTCGTCCTCGCACCTGACGCACCACGCCGCGCCTTACTTCTCCCTGCGGTGCTTCCCCTCGGTCCCGCGCTCGACGACCAAACCCCCCCTGTTCGGCGACCGCCAGCACCCACGCGCCAAGACCGAGAGCGTCCACCCGGTCGGCTTCCTGCGCGGCCGCACCGCCTGGCTTCCCTCGTCCCTCGACTCGCCCAACCCGCCCACCGACCCGTTCCTGTCCCCCGCGGCCCTGCGCGCCTCGCTCGCCCGCGCTGCCCGCGCCTCGCGCGCCAAGCCCTACACGCTCGACCTCACCCTGTTTGCGAGCAAGAAGCGCGTCCACAAGAGCGCCGTCGTGCGCGAGCGGTGCAAGCGGCGCGTGCGCGAGGCGATCCGGCTCGTCGTCGTGCGCGGTGCGAGGGCCGCGAGCGAGGGCGACGAGGGGCAGGCGGTCGGCGAGGGACTCGTCAGGAGGGAGGAGGACGTGCGCGAGACGGGGCCGAGAAAGTGGCTCGTGCCAGGTGCGTCCCGCCCGGCTCTCGCAGGATCAGATCAAGAGCAGTGACTGACACGTCCTCGCATCGGCAGGGCACCACTACATCATGTCGCTCACGCTCGAGGTCTACCGAGCGCCCCTGCCCGTCCTCGTCGAGCAGCTGCGCACCGCTCTGCGCGCGCTCAAGGTGCGTCGCTCTGTCTCTCCCTTATCCTTCCTTCTCCGCGTCTTCTGAAACGGGCGCTCACTCTGACTTGCGCCCTCGTCTGCAGCGCAAAGCCGAGGCGGCCGTCCTCGCTCGCCAGCTCGCCGACCTCGAGCTCTGCCCGCGTGCGCTTCAAGACGACGTCGCGCCGTCCAAGAGCTCGTCGTCGTCGAAAACCTGAGCCCGACAACGCCATCGTCGGCCTTGCCGGCCGCAGGACTCGAGCGCGAGGGCCAGCCGCTCTCGTCGACTCGTTCCTCTTGCTCGAGCAGCGCTCGCGACCGCAGCCGCGATGACGGGAACGAGGTATCTTTGCAAAGGAACGGTACGGGGAGGTATTCAGTCGGTCGGTGTATACGGCGGCGCTCGCTGGACGAGCAGTGGGAGGGGAGGGTCGGTGCGGGGCGGCGGGTTCGAGATTTAGTACTCGCGGACGCGAAGGAGCGGTTCTGCAACGCGGTGTGTCAGTACCCGCACCACTCAGTGAAAGAGAGAGAGAGGGGCGCACCGGGATCTGCTGCGTCTGCCGACGTCGCCTCGTCGCCAATCAGCTCGCGCTCCTCCTCCTCCTCCAGCTCGTCGTCCTTCTCCGGCTCGGCCTCGAGCTCGGGCACATCCTCCTGCCTCTCCTCCTCCTCCTCGTCTTCTCCAAGCTCCCGCTCTTCTGCCGCCTCGCCCTCGCCGGCTCCCTCGGCCGCAGCCGCAGCCGCAGCCGCAGCTGCACGCTCCTCCTTGTCCCTCCTCGCCGCCTCGCGGCACCCGCACGCGCCCTCGCGCTCGAGCACCTTGAGCGCCGTCCTGCACGCCATCTGGCGCGCGACGGCCTTGGCCTCGCTCTCCTGCTTGGCGACGACCTGCTCGTGCGACGTGACGGTCGCGAGGAAGCGAGACGGGGCAACGGCGCCGCCGCGAGGGAGGGTGGGGACGATCGAGGTGGAAGGCTCGATGCGGATGACCCTGCGAGCGCAAGATTGCAGCATCAGATCGGGTGGAGGAGGGAGGAAGGAAAGGGAAAGACGAGGACGCACTTGATCGACAGCTGCGAGCACGCTTGGGCGTCCTTGAACTGAAGCAGCGTCGAGTACGGGTCGCGAACGCCCTCGAACCGCAGCGACGGCATGATGTCGCCGTAAAGCTTGTCGAGCACGGCAAAGACGGGCGCGAGCTCCATGTTGCTGTCGAGGAAAACGACGGCGACCAGGGCCTCGAAGACATCGCCGAGGACCTGCGCGGCGAGGCGAGAGTGGTCAGGCAGCCACTCGGGGTACGAGAGGTAGAGAAGGAGCAGGACGGACCTTTGGCGGCGACCACATGAAGGTCAACTCTCCGTCGGCGACCTCCTTCCACTCGAACGCCTCGGCCTTGACCGCCGCGTCCCGCATGGCCGCCTCGAGCGCCGGCGACGAGTGCAGGACCATCTTGTGCAGCGACAGCATGCGCACGGCGAGCGCCGAGATGACGCCGTTGCTGACGAGGAGCGCGCGAAGGAAGGTGAGGATCCGAGGAGGCGCGTGCGGAAAGCGCTCGACGAGTCGGGTCGTCGCCCACTGCAACAAAGACGGTAGTCAGTACCTCGGTCGGGTACGAGAAGAAGAGAGGGAGGACGAGGACGCACAGTGTCGAGAAGGGCGTCGCCGAGAAACTCCTCGCGCTCGTACGAGGACCCTTGCCCGACCCAGGACCGGTGCGTGAGCGCCTGCACGAGCAGCTGCCCCTGCGTCTTGACCTCGTACCCGAGCGCGGCCTCGAGCTGGCGGAACGCGGGACCTGCACGCTGCGGCGCGACGTCGAGGAGCTTGCGGGCCGAGGGCCGGTCGGGCCAAGGCGTCGGGCCGCCGAAGCACAGGCCGAGGCGGTCGCCGGTCTTGAGCGCCTTGTCGAAGGCGTCGACGGCGAGCTTGATCGTCGGCATGTTGGCGTCGGCCGTCGACGAGACGTTGCCGTCGAGGAGCGCGGCCCCGAGGGCCGCTTCGGCCGTGTCGCACAGGAGCCGACGCGACAGCTTGTTGGTCATCGTCAGGCCGTCGTCGCTCACCGTCGCGTTGACCGACTCCTCGGGGACGAACGTCGACGTGCGCAACGTGTGCGACAGGATGTGCTCGGCGAGGCCGCACTCGAGCGACCGCAGGCGGAGGAACCGATTGTCGACCGAGTTGTCGCGCCGGCGGCTGAGGCGGCCCTCGTCCACGAGCGGGTTCTCGAGGTACAGGTGGATCGTCGTAAAGAGCTTGAGGGGCGAGTCGCCGACGTGCTCGAGGCGCTGGTAGTCCCACCCGCACGCGCTCGAGGGCGCCGTCAGGGCCTCCTCAACGAGGGCGAGGTCGAGTGGCGGCAACGAGAAGCGGTCGATGAGCGCGCTCGCCGATGAGCGGCCAAGGAGGAGGTGGTTGAGGGACGGGACGAGGCTGAAGTCGAGGAAGAAGCTGGCGGGGAGGGTCGTCGTGAGGATCATGGACTCGGGGTAGTTGCGGGTCGAGGCCAGGTCCTTGTAGAGCGTCGGGACGCGTCGACTCGGCGGGACGAGGGCGTTGTGTGGGCGAAAGTCGGCTGGAACGAGCTGGATGATCGGCTCGGGCCCGTTGGTCGGCATCGAGTGGTCGTAGCAGACCTGGACGAACGACGGGTAGTGCGAGCTGCGAAAGACAATCACGTGTGAGCGATCCCGAGTGAACGCGAGAGGAAGAGAGGAGAGCGAGAGAGAGAGAGGGAGACGCACTACTTCTCGATGACCTTGCGCTTGCGCCGCGGCGGGTCGACCTCGACTTGCGCAGTTGGCGACCCAGTGTCGACGTCGTCGCGCACACAGTCGAACGAGCCGATGCGGACGTTTGCGCGGCGCGAGGGCGCGACGACGAGGTCGCCGCGACGGGTCGACGAGCCGTCGAACGGCGAGAAGGCGGCAGCGACGGCGGACCAGTCGAGCTCGCCAGATGCCGCGACAGGTGCCCACAGCGCGTAGAAGCGCTCGTTGTCGACGCGCCGGTTCAGGACGATCCGGGCGCAGATGCGGTTGAGGTTCTCGAGCTGGTCCAGGAGGTTCGAGCGCTCGAGCGCGTTGGCCCAGCGATGCTCGCGGACGGCGACGACGCGCATGCTCATCGCCGACCCGGCCCGGCCGTAGAGCTTGACGACGTCGACAGGGTGGAGCGGCGCGCCGCAGACGAGCGCGAGCCGCGTCGTCTCGGACGACCGAACAACCTCGACGACGTGGACGAACGCGCTCTCGCTGACGCGAGCGTCGCCAAACGGGTGCACGAGGTGGACGTCGAGGTGGCCGGGCATGTTTTGCGTCTCGATGCTGCGCCCGTCGGCGTCCTTGGCGTCCTTGCCCCTCGACTCGCGCACCGGGAGGAGGTGGTCGTCGAGCGCGCCCGCCTTGTGCAGGGCGATGGCGGCCTGGAAGCTGGCGTTCTGCTTGGCGGCCTTCTTGGACGGCATGACGAGCGACTCGAAGACGTTCGACAGGAGCGCGGGCGTCCTCGGGACGTGCAGCGTCGAGCGCCATGCCGTACCAAAGCCCTCGACGACGTACTCGGGATTTTGCAGCGTCGTGAAGATGTCGGTGCGCAGGAGCTGGCAGTACTGGGCGACGAGGGGGACGGCCGAGGCGTGCGTGAGGAGGGCGCCGCTCTGGGTCGTGTAGGTCGCGAGGCCGTCGAGGTCGGGCTCGTGCGAGTCGTCCGGCTCGTCGGGACGCTCGGCGTACATGTCGAGCAGCTCGCGCTCCTGCTTGACGTACGAGCGGTACTTGTCGGCGTCTGGCGAGCCCTTCTCGGCGAGGACGACGTAGCGAGCATTGGCGGCTCGAGCGCGGCCGCGCGACTGGACGTACCTGCGGCGAGTCTGGGCCAGTGAGCGCACCGTCTCACTGTCGCCGGAGCGGAATGGGAGAAAAAGTGAGAGGGAGACGCACCCGGTGATGGTCGTCAGGGCGTCGAACCGGATGACGAGGTGACACGAGGGGACGTCAAGACCCTCCTCGGCGACCCGGGTGGCGACGAGGAGGTTGATCTCGCTCGTCTTGAACGCCGCGACCGTCTCGTTCTGCTCCTTGACCGCCATGCCGATCTCCTTGGCCGTCGCGCCACCCTGCTCGCCAGGCCCACCTCGGCCGCCGTGACCGACGAGGGCGGCCGGCCGGACAAAGCCCTGCAGCGACGTCACGCGCCGGAGCAGCTCGGCGAGGACCGAGGCGTGATGCCGGGCTTGCACAAAGATGATCGCGTGGAATGTCGGCTCGAGCTTGAACTCGAGCAGGACCGAGACGAGGGCCGACATCTTGGGCGACAGCGCGGTGGACGACGGCTCGACAGGAGGTTTGAGCGGCGCGCCCAGGCTCGACAGTCCGACGTGCTCCTCGAGCAGCTGATACAGGAAGACGTCGACGCCGGCGCTGCCGAACAGGGCCTGCGCCTTGTTGAGCCGGTCGAGGGTGCGCTTGTCGGCCGAGGAGATGATCGAGAGCTGCTCAGGCGACAGGTGGCGTGCGGGCGTCGAAAGCTCCTGCGGTACCGGTGGATCGTGCTCGACGAGGAGCTCGGTCGCCCTCGGCGACGCTGCGGCCATCTCGGGGCGGTGCGCCTTGGCGACTTCGAGGATCCGGACGTCGAGAGTCGCCTCGAGGTTGCGGATGGCCTGCTGCGGGTTCTTGACGTTCCAGATCGGCGACGCCGTCAAGCCGAGGATGCGCGGTACGGGCTCGCCTCGCGCCTTGAGCGGGTGATAGTGATCGCGCATGATGAGGGCGTACGGGTGCGACTTCTGGGCGTGGTGCGCCTCGTCAAAGATGACGAGCTGGACGTCGCGCAGGTCGAAGTAGGCGTTTCTGAGAACATCGAGCCAGATTTGGGGCGTGAGGACGACGACGTCGGCCTCGTGGATGAGCAGTTGCTGCCACTTCTCGCGCTGCCAGTAGTCGACGCCTTGCGACCCGACGAGGCTCTGGACCCGCAGGCTCGTCTGCGCCTCGATGACGCGGGCCTGCTGGTCGACGAGGGTCGTGGTCGGCGTGAGGAAGACGATGAGGCGCTTCGGGTCGTCGTCTGGCGGCGTGCGACGTGCAGGTAAAGGCGCCGCGGCGAGCTGGCGCAGGGCGAGGACGGCGATGAGGGTCTTGCCGGACCCGGTGTCGGCGCGGACGAGGCTGCGTAGGAGCGCAAGGGTCAGCGACGGGCAGGAGCGGAGGAGGGTTGACAAGTAGAGTAGAGGCTCACACGTTCGACCGCAGAGCCTGCTCGGTGACCGCCTCCTGGAAGAGCCGCGGGACGAGGGAAGCCATGCTGCTCGATGACGAGGCCGCTCGTGCTGCTTGCCGCGGTGCTGCCTGCAAGGGGACCAGATTAGCTCTATACGGCGGTGATAGGAGGGCAGGGACGCACCGTTTGCTATATCGAGCGGTGTTGCGAGGGAGCTGAGCGGGCGGAGGTGGGCGAGGGCGACGAGAGGAAGTGCGGCGACGCGGCCCAGGGCGCAGGTGGGCAGACTGCTCGGTCGTGCACGAGAGGTGTACGGCAAGCTCGCAAGCCGGAATGCGAGTGCGCGAGGCGTAGGGGACGAGCGAACCGCCGCCTCTCGTTGGCGGGGAGATGGAGGAGCGGGGCGGTGCACAGGGTTGCGCACTCTCGTCGCTCACCCGCTGAAGCCTGCTCGTGGACACTCGACTGCACAGACGTATCGCAAGAGAATGCAGTCCGAGCCTGCCCGAGCGAGCGAGCTGGTCCTGCTTCTTGCTCTCGTCCTTCTCGAGCTCTCTGGCTTTGCGCCGCGACGACGAGATGCAGCGAGAACCTCGGTTGCACGACAGCGATAACGACGACGAAGGGATGCTAAGGAAGAAAGACGGGAACAGGGACAGGTGCGGGTCGGCGGCCGGAGCGTGCGCGACCTGCGGCGGCGGGAACGGGGCCGAGAGGGTCAGTGTCTGCGGGATACAGTGGGTAGAAGGGAGAGGAAAGAGAGGGACGCACAAAGTACAGGTACACGCTCACTCCTCGGAGCCAGAGAGCGGCCATGAGACGGCGAGGCGAGGGACGACGTCGACGGTGGCCCGACCCTCGCCCTCCTCCTCGTCGAGCTGCGCCGTCCAGACCGTCCACTCGTCGAGCGCGTCCTCGTAGTCGCGCAGGCCGAGGACGGCGTACGTGTGCAGGTGTCGCTCGTACCCGGCCTCGACGCTGTCGCGGTACCGCGCAGGGATGGGCGGCACGGGCTCCGAGCCGTGCGCCTCCTTGAGGAGGTCGAGCGCTGCCGGCGGGAGGATCGAGATGCGCTTCGAGAACCGCAGCGAGACGCGCGGCGACAGCGCCGCAGCAGGACCGCCAGGCTGGCGCGGGCGGATGGGCGCCGACGGGAACGCAGTGTCGCCGCTCGAGACCGAGGCGGCCGACAGGCCCGACGAGGCGACGGTCGGGTCGACGTCGGTGCGTGCGACGACTGCATTGTCGAAATCGAAGGCGAAGAAGGCCGGGTTGAGCGACCGACGGCGCTCTGCGCGGCCCGACTTGGGCCGAGGTCGCCGTCCGCTCGACGACGAGGACGCCGACGCACGAGCGTAGTACTGCGTCGGCGCATCAGGCGTGTGCGGGCCGCGAGATGCAGGCGTAGGGACACAGCCCGTCTCGACCGTTGTCGGGAGCGGCGCCGGGCCCTGGTGCTGGCGGTCGGTCGACGTGCTCGAGCGCGCCGGGTCGCTCTGCTCGACGAGGAACGGGTCGACGGGCGTGTCGTCGGACGAGATACGCGAGCCCTTGTCCTGCTTCTTGCCGAGCCCGCCCTTGAGCCACGAGACGACCTTGGCGACCGTCTTGAGGTCCTGCTTGCGGCCGCTCTTGACGGCGCCCTCGCCCTTGGACGGCGGCGTCGAGCGCACGAGCTCTTGCGCGTTGTCGTCCTCGTCGTCCGACTCCTCCTCGACGGCGCCACCAAGAGCGCCGACGGTCCAGGGCGCCTCGTTGACGCCACGCGTCGAGCAGATGGTCGAGCGCTTGGGCCGGAACAGCGTGCTGTCGTCGGCAAAGTTGGCCCTCGGCTCGAGCTCGTCGTGCCGCTTGCGCACCGCCTCGAGGCGGACGTTGAGGAGGCTGAACAGGGCGACGATGTCGGCGTCCGGGCGACGGTCCGGGTGCTGCTCTTGAGCGGCCTTGCCGAGGCGGGACAGGCGCCAGACGAGCTGCGCACGAGGAAGCGGATGAGCAGCTGCTCCACGAGTGGCTCGAGAAGGGGTGAAGGGGGAAAAGAGAAAAGAAGAAGTACCAGGCGGATCCAGTAGTTGCGCACGCTCGAGTTCCAGTGGAGCAGCAGCCGGCGGAACAGGTTCTCGTCGAGGATGACCTTCTCGCAGAGCTCGGTGCGGTGCGCCGGGCTCGTAGTGAAGCTGCACGAGAGGCGCGACGAGAGGGTGAGTGCTGCGCTCGTTGGGGTGCGACGGCCGTCGGACGCCGCCGTGAGGAGGAGGGAACTAGGGGACGCACGCGTCAAAGTTGGCGTAGACGAGCGCGATCGTGCGCATGATGGTGACCGTGTTGTCGGCTTGCTCGAGAATGACGCGGACGGTGCCGAACAGGAAAGGGAGGTCGAACAGGCGCAGGCTGCGCTCGTCGGGCAGGAGCGGGGCCTCCTCGTCGCCGCCGCAGTACGCGAGCTTGTACAGGAGGCTCTCGATGAGGTCGGCGACGAGGTACACGCCGCGGACGTCCCACAGCGACGTGCGCTTGACGCAGGCCCGGACCCAGACCTGGAGCATGCCGCCGAACACGTATCGCCGAGCGACGGCGTCGAGGGAGCGCTCCTCGGACGTGAGGGCGGACTCGGAGCCGCCGACGATCTCGACCAGGGTCGTGACGACACGGCGCTGCGCGTGCTCAAGGACCTTGGGCTTCTGCCCGAACGACAGGTTGGCCGAATCGTTCGTGTTGAAGTTGCTCGACGCCGGGCCCAGCGACGTGAAGGTGCGCAGGCTGCGGTGCACGAGCGAGTCGATCTTCTCGAGGAGCGAGGCCGCGAGGAACAGGTAGCCCGGCGCCGTGACGACGACCGAGGCCGGGAGGAAGTCGAGGTCGGCCGTGCTCGCGCGCAGGGATGAGGGGAGGAGATAGTCGGCGAGCTGGCGGTGGTAGGCGCGGTAGAAGTTGTACGACAGGTCCGAGTCGGACGCCTTCCAGCGGACGAGCCTGCGGGAAGCTTGACGTGAGCGCTTCGCGACGATGACGATGGCGACGACGACACCGACAGCTACGCCCGCCGTGACGACCCGACCGGGGGAAAGAGAGAGAGAGAGAGAGAGGCTCACCAGTTGCCCGTCATTTCGATCTTGATGTCGTCCTCGTCGATGAGGACGTCGACGGCGTCGGTCGGCCGGTTCGGCGACACGAGGAGCGCCGCGTAGGCTCGGTAGTCGCGCAAGCACAGGTTGGACAGGTGGACAGGGTAGGCACGCTCGTCGACCGGCGGCAAGTTGCTGCGCGAGGGCGAGAGGTGAGCTCTTGGTCTGCAGCCTGAGGGACGGCGCGACGCACTTCTCGTCGACGCCTGCCTCGCCCATGATGCGCCTCAGCCCTTGCTGCTTGACAGGCGGGAGCGCACGAAGAAGCTTGAGGGCGACGCCATCGATGCGGAAGAAGGCGAGCGCGAGGACCCGACTCGAGAAAGTGAGGATGTTGGCGTAGACGGCTGCGAGGCGGCGCAAGCTCGTGAGCTCCCGGGCGCCACAACGGCGACGACGACGAGAAGGGCGAGAGGCCACGCACCTTTGTGGTCGAGCTTCTCAACGGCGTAGCCGAGCATGTGCAAGAGGGACGAGCGGTAGCACCGCTGGCCCTCCGGGTCGTCCTCGAGCGCGCCGTACGAGACGAGGTGGCTGCACGGCGAGAGGGTCAGGACGTCGTCTCGACGCAGTGTAAGAGAGCTCGCGACGCACCTCTCGGCGAGCGCGGCAAGGCTCTCGAGGCAGGTACCGCGGTGCCGCTCTTGAACCTTCTCCAGCTCGGTCATGAGGACGTCCATCCTGCGGTCGATGCGGCGAGGCCATCAGTACCGACTCGACCAGACGGGAGAAGTAGAGAGAGAGAGTGTGAGAGGAGGACGCACCACCCGAACAGGACCCGGCGGTGGCGGCGCGAGAGCGAGTCGTGGGCCTTTGGGCTCGGCTTCTCCTCCTCGTGCCACAGGAACGGCAGGAGGACACCTTTCAGAATGGCGACCCGGTCGTGCGTCGGCGAGCAGTACCTGCGTGACGAGTAGTGTCAGGGACCGGGCTCAGACGAGGCAGGGAGCAGGCGCACGCACGCTTCAAGGGCGTCCTCGAGTTCGAGCCACGCGCGCGTCATGCGCTTCTCGAGCGGGACGACGCCCTGCTGCTGGACGGACGACCGTCGCCAGATCGGGACGACGGGCGGTGCTGGACGTGGAGGTGCAGGTGCGGGCGCGCTTGGTCGTGGCGCCGAGACGGGCTCGGTCGACGGGACGGGTGGGCGTGCCGGCATGGCGGGCGCCGATGCCGCCGCCGGCGCAAGAGGTCGTCGGCCTTTCAGGCTGTCGGAGCGAGCGAGTAGTCGAGGCGTCGAGGGTCGCAGCTCGGGGGCGGGCGCCTCGGGCGCAGGTTGCAGGACCGGGCTCGCCTCGGGCAGTCGAACGACGGCGGCGATCTCGATGGTCGTGTCGGCCTTGTCGCGCCTGGTCGAGTCGTCGTCGTCGTCGGGCGTGGACGTGCCCGAGGACACTGTCGAGGGCTGCGCCGACTCGACGGTGGACGGCTCGGCCGACGGCGAGGCGGTCGAGATGTCGGCGCCCGGGCTCGAGACGGCGAGGGACGACAGCTTGGCGGTCGCGAGGCTCTGCGAGAGGACGAGCGCCAGGGTCAGGACAGGGGGGAGAGGGACGAGGAAAGAGAGAGCGGGGGACGCACGATCAGGTTGTCGGTGCTCGGCCTCCTCGCGACCGCCACACGGTCCTTGAGCAGGTCGAAGCTCCTCCTCGCGCCCTGGTTGAGCGGCCGCTGCGCATCAGGTGCGGCGGTCGGCCCGTCGTCGGCGCGCTCCTTCCCGCCGCCCCGGCCGCTCGTGAGCAGGTCGTCGCTCCTGCGGCCCGACGGCAGGCTCATGCCGAGGATCTTCTTGGGTGCGCTCGTCGCGGCGCCGTGTCCGTCTGCGCTCGCGGTACCGACGCCGAGCAGGCTCGAGAAGGAGCCGCGACGGCGCCCCATACGACGTGCAGGCGCCGGCTCGTCCGAGTGGTCGCGCACCGGCATCGTCCACGACTCGGGGTGTGCGGCCGGCGCGGTCGGCCTCGGCGCGATGCCCTTGGTGAGACGATCGACGAGGCGACGGCCGAACGGCGCGGACGAGGCGACGGGCGCGGACGACGACGTCTCGGTGCGGGTGCGGCCCGACGAGGCTGGCGCGCCGTCGGCGTGGTAGCTGCCGTGGTCGAGCGAGGATCGGCGCGAGGCGTGCGTGTCGGACGTGCGGAGCGACGAGATCGAGGGCTTGCGGTCGTGCTGCTGCGACGGCCGCCGAGTCGTCGTCGCCGAGATGAGCTGGAAGTTGGGGTTCCTCGTGCGCGCGTCGGACGATGACGACGAGGACGCGCCGCGGTTGCGGAGCTTGGACAGCTGCCGCGTGAGGCCCTTGTTGGCGGCGTCGACCGCCGTGCCGAACGAGCGCTTGGTCGGCGAGTCGGGCGGCGCCGGCGACGGCCCGGTCGGGATCCGAGGCGAGTCCTGCGCGCTAGGCGCGGACGAGTTGCCGCCGGCCGGGGTAGGCGGGAGCGACTTGTCGAGCGACAGCTCGCCGAAGGGTGGGAAGAGGGAGGACGAGGCAGGGTCGAAGTGAGGGGCGGACGAGGTCGAGGGAGGATGAGGCGGAGCGGGCGAGGAGCTGGTCGAGGTCGCGGTCGGGACGTCGCCCGAGGCGTCGCGCGAGGTGGAGGACGTCGAGAACTCGATCGGCTGGCCCGTCGGCGCGACGGGAGGAAGGATGGGCGGCGCCAGCTGGACCTTGCCGGCGAGCAGTGGGCCGTCGCCCTCGAGCGCCTTGCTGCCGCCGGACGGCACGTCGCCGCCGTGCCCGCTCTGGCTGAACGAGCCGAACGAAAGTAGGCTCGCGAGGCTCTTCCTCCTGCGCCGCTTCGGCCGCGGGCTCGAGCCCGGCGCGCCGCCGTTCAGGCCCATCGAGAACACCGACCCGCCGCTCACGCTCGCACTGCGCCCACTCGCCGCCGTGCTCTCGATCGAGCTGACCGAGGCGTGCCCTCGCGGCGCCCTCCTCCCGACCTCGCCCTCGGTCCCGGCGAAGCTGCTGCTGGACGACGCGCGCGGCGGCACCTCGGCGGCGAGCGGGCGGTGCGGCGGCAGCGCGCGCTCGATCTCGAGCTCGAGCTCGAGCTGGAGGTCGACCTTGGGCGGCTCCTTGCGAGGCGTGGCGCGCCCGTTGACGCTCGTCGTGCCGGGAAGGCTCAGGAACCCGCTCGTGCCGCCGCTGCTCGCCGCCGACGCCGTGCGCGTGTGCGGGACCGACTCGGCCGCGCTCGCCGACACGGTCGGCTGCGCGAGTGCAGGCGACGGCGCCGGCTCGGTGCGGGCGGGCGCCTGGCCGCTTGCGGACGTCCTCGAGGCGGAAACCGAGGACGCTTGGTCGACGCCGACGCTCGGGCCCAGCTTGAGGAGGTCGCTCAGGCCGAACATCGTCTCGGTGGTGCCGAACGACGAGCCAAAGTCGAAGTTGAAGTCGAGGAGCGGGGCGGGCGGGCCCGAGTCGAGGGAGGGCCGAGCGGACGTGGCCGTCGTCGACGCCCGCGTCGAAGCCGAGAGCGCCGTAGGCCCGATCGAGTCGAACGACCCGCCCTTGGACGACGAGAACCCGCTCGTCGTCGTGCCCGACCCGCTCGGGCGGTGGTGCTGCACGGCGGCGAACCGACCATGGAGCGGCGCGCTCGACGGGCCCGCCCCGAACGCGAAAGGTGCCCTCGACGAGGCGGACGTCGCGGCGCTGTCGAGCCACGCCTGCGAGTCGGGCGTGCGCGGTCGAGGGCGGTCGAGGACGCTGCGCTTGGCGGGACGCTCCTCCACCTTCTCGGGCGCCGGCGGGACCGACTCGTCGGGGCCGGCCGTCGCCCGCACTGAACGCGAAGACGCTCGAGCTCTCGGGCGTTCTGGGCCGCGCATCGGGCGTGCAAGGCCTGCTCCTCGCCGACCCAGCACCGGCGCCGTTCTCGCCGAACCGGAAAAGTGCGGCCGAGTCGGGCGTCTTGGGCCGAGGGCGGTCGAGCAGGCTCGTCTTCTGCGTCGACGACGGTGCCGATGGCGTGGGCGTGACGGTCCCGCTGCCGCCGCCGCCGCTCGAGGCAAAGCTGCTCCGGTGGACGGTCGGCGAGGGGGACCGGGACGGCGCGAGGGAATAGACGCTGCCGTTCGGGTCGGAGGTGCGAGGGCGAGGAAGGTCGAGGGTGGAGGTGTAGCCGGAGCGGGTGCTCGGCGACGGGGAAGGCGAGCGCTCGCGCGTGGGAGCGGTCGAGCCGAGGGTCGGGGTCGTGGCGTGGGGCGAGGGCGGATGGAGCGAGGCGGATCGACTCGACGCGACGGGTGGAGGGTAGTAGCTCGGCGAGGGCGACCTCGCGTGCGGCGACGAGTCGCCGTTGGCGCCCGCGGCTCGACCTTCGGCGCTGAGCGAGGTCGACATGGCCGAGCTGCGGCGCTGCGGCGTGAGGGACGATCGCGGCGCCGGTGGACGAGAGCTCGTCTTGATCGCGACGCGCTGTCGCACGCCGAACTGGTTCGGGAGGAACACGGCGGCCGTCTCGCCCGCGGCCCCGTCCAGCGGCAGCGCCGAGCCCGCACTGCCGCATCGCGGTATGGACGGCACAGGCGACAGGTCACGGCGCACGTAGGCCTGCTGGCCCTGCTGCTGTACGGGTGCGCCGAGCATCGGCGTGCCCTGCGCCGACGTGCTGCCGCCGTCGTGCGGGACGTAGTGCGACGCGGGAGCGGCGTGCTGCACGTTCCCTCGGCCGTTGACGAAGGTCGAGGGAGGAGCCGAGCGCTGCCACGAGCGCGACGGCGTCATGGCGGACGAGGACAGGTCGGACTGGCCGCTCGAGGAGGAAGCGCGCGACATGGAGGTTGCCGTCGACGCCGAGGGGAGCGAGGTCGTGGAGCTCGACATGGCGGAAGTTGGCGACAGTCTGCGGACAAGTAGAGAGGTCAGTATGGGCGCTGTGTGCACTCTCCGGCTCGCCTTCTCGTTCTGGGCGGCGACTCACCCTCGGCTGAGAGTGGCAAGCTCCAGAAGGTGCAGCAAGCCCCGTCACGCGCTCTGGCTTGCACGAGGCTGCGCCGTGCACCGAGTGCTGCTAGACGGCGCCCTGCGACGGCTGAACGGGCCCGAGGTGCGCGAGGTGCCGGGTTCGGGGCGTGAGCGGGTTGGCGGTCGGTCGTCGGCGGGGAGGAGGACGACGGCTGAGGGCTGTCGCGGTCGGATGCTGGCGGAGCGCGCGAGCTCGTGTTGGCCAATTCGAGCGGGCCTAGGTGCTGGCAGTGGTCGCGCGAGGCGTAGGGCGACGCGTGGAGATGATCGTCGTCGGAGGAGGACGAGGAGGGCGAGGCGCTCGGCGTGAGGCGCGCGGCTGTAGGGCGACTGCTGGGCTGTGGTCGGGCTGCACGCGGCGGCACTGCAGCCTTGCAGGCGAGGTGGTCGAGGTGCAGAGGCGAGGGCGCCGCCCTCTCGCGCCCCGCTCGTCCGCGGCCAGCTGGTCTCACCATCGTGTCGCTCGCGCTCGCCGGCTTTCGTAGACTGTCAAAGCAGGAGCACTGTGCTCACTCGGCGAGAGGACTCTCGGCGAAATTGGAAGAGAAGGAAGGAACGACGAGAGTGCGATGCGAGCGACGAGGAGGGACAGATAGGAGAACGGCGACTGCGACTAAAGGGAGACGAAGGGATACACAGTGAGAGGGAGGGAGAGAGAAAGATAGAGCGAGAACGAGGGGGGAAGGGAGGGGGGAAAGGAGGGCTCAAGCGCCGAGGTTGGACGGCGTCGACGGCTTGTGCGCCCGGCTGAGCTCGTCGGCTGCCATGATGCTGCAGTGCCGGCAAAAGAGTCAATGAGGATGCGCCGCGACCAAGGACAGCGGAAGAGAGACGCACCGCCACAAGCTCGTCGAGGTGAATTTCCAGCTCGGGTCGAGCGAGATGAGGAAAGGGTCGTGCTTGGCCTCGACAGCGGTCGGGCGAGCGTCGGCCTCGCTGCGAGACGGATGCAGAGGCGTGAGTGCGTGGACTGGAGAAAGGGGCGGCGGGAGGGGAGACGCACATCTGCAGGCACGCGCTCACAAACTGCTCGGCCTCGTACGAGATCTGCACGTCGTGCGGCAGCGGCGGACGCATGCGCTCGGCGCCAAGCTGGATGGTCGAGAAGGTCAGTCACTGCTACTCAAGCAGACAGGAGAGAGGGCGAGACGAGAGCCGGACGGACCTTGAACATGGCGCTCATGAAGCCCTCGCCCTCCCACGGCCGCGAGCCGGCGAGCATTTCAATGCAGATGCACCCGAGCGACCAGATGTCGGCCTTGGCCGAGTAGCCCTGCTTGTTGTTGTGGATGACTGCGAGGAAGGGAGCGTCCGGGGGAGAGGGTCAGGTCGGGGCCCGAGCGCGAGGGAGGGAAGGAGGGGGAGGGACGAGAGAGGGGACGCACCCTCGGGCGCCATCCAGAAGATCGAGCCCTGCATGCTCATGTTCTCGTTGTTCTGGTAGATGTCGCCGCTCTTCTTCGACGTGCCAAAGTCCGAGATCTTGCACATGCCGTCCTGGTCGATGAGGATGTTGTCCGCCTTCATGTCGCGGTGGAGGATGCCGAGCGAGTGCAGGTACTCGAGGCCGTCGAGGATCTGGAGCGTGAAGAACTTGATGACGTTTTCCTCGAACTGCGAGCCGGCGAGGGCGCGCGCGAAGATGGGGTCAGGTCGACTCGGGACGGGGGGAGAGGGAGAGAAAGAGGGCGGCGCACCTTGCCATGGGTGCGGATGATGCGGCCGATAGATCCACCGGGCACGTACTCGAGGAAGATCGAGAGAAACTCGGGCGTCTGCTCCATGCCGAGGTACAGGACGATGTTGGGGTGGTCGAGGTCCTTGAGGAGCTCGATCTCGGCCTTGAGGCTCGAGATCATGCCCTTGGTGCGCTGGTCCTCCTTGTCCGAGAACGAGCGCGGCATCTCGACCTGCTTGACAGCGATCGTCTCGCCCGTCGTGACGCTGAGCGCGATGTAAACGTGGCCGTACGTCCCTCGCCCGATCAGGTCGCCCTTGATCCACTTGTACGAGACTGCGACACGTGCTCACGAGATGTCAGAGGCGGCATACAGACGCTCGAGGTCGGAGGAGGGGCAGAAGGAGAGAGAGGGACAGGGACGCACAGTTTTCCGGGTCCTCGTCGCTCGCCTGCTTGATGGCGCCGATCTGCTTCATCTGGGCGCTCGTCACCTCCTCGATCCTCGCGCCGAACAGCTTGGTGCTCTTGCGACGCAGCAGGTTGCTCGCGAGGCCCGACGCCGCCCTCGCCACGTTGGTGCCCGCCTTCTGCAGCATGCGCTTGCGGTCCTGCGCGACGACGCGGATCGACTTGCGGTAGCCGAGATGCGCAGCTCGCCGAGACGCGAGCGTGCTCGGCGTCACCGCCGAGGACGGCGGCGGGACGTCGCGAATGGGCGACGACGAGCTGGTCGGCGGCGTGCCCGGACCCGGCGTCGGCGCGTCGAACACGGGCTTGTCGAGGTCGTGCTCGGGGAAGAAGACGTCGAGGTGGTCGAGGACGGTCTCGACCGGCGGGCGGAAGGCCCAGTCCTGGTCGTGCTCGCGAGCGGCGAACGAGTTGCGGCGGGCGAAGGGCGAGGTCGGTACGCGGACGAGGTCGTCAAGTCGAGGGTGCGGCGCCCTCGCCTTGTGCGCGTTGACGTCTGCGACGGGCGTGCCGCCCCTGCCTGCGAGGTCGAGGCGCTCGAGGGCCCCGGCGAACGAGGCGTCGCCCTCGCCGTTTGCGCTCGCCGATCGTCGACCGTGCGCGCCGACGGGCGGCATGCTCGGCATGGGCGTCGTCGACTGAGGCGGCGTCGGCGTGTCGATCTTGAGGCGCAGGCTCGGCCGGCTGCCGAGCGAGCTGGCCCGCCCGAGCGGCGACGGGACGCTCGGGCCGTGTCCAGGAAAGAAGGTCGACTCGTCCTCGACGTCGTCGCCGAACTCGTCGACGACCTTGGGCGTCGAAGCCGCCGACGCCGGCGCAGAAGGAGCGACAGGCCGCAGCGTGCCCGTCCCTGCGCCGGCGAGCAACGTACCGTCCTCGCCGCCCGCCAGCGCGCCCGTGCCGGCGCCGAACCGGCTCAGGATCGTCTGCGTCCAGTCCTGCGCGTCCGGGACCGAGTCGCGCTGGTCGGACGAGCCGCCGGCCGAGCGAGGGACCGCTCCGCTGCCGCTGGCGGGCGTCGGTCCGCCCGACCCGCCGTCGCTCGTCGACGACGCGCTCGTCTGGCGCCGCATGGGCGACGACGTCGTACCGTACGACGACGGCGCCGGTACGGCGGTGGTAGGCACGGCGATGACGGCGGGCGGAGCCGAGGCAGACGGGGGAGGAGGGGTGGGAGCTGCCGAGCGAGGCGGGAACGAGGGGAGGGAGGGCTGGTTGACGGGGAACCAGGTGCTGCTGTCCTCGTCGATGGCGTCGCCGAACTCGTCGACGAGCTTGGGCGTGGCGGACGGGGTCGACCGAGGCTGCGGGTTCGAGGGCGGCTGCGAAGGAGCTTGTGGTGCGAGGGGAGCGAGGGCGCTCGTCGCCGACTGGTTCACAGGGAACCATGTACTCGTCTCCTCGCCGATCGGGTCGCCGAACTCGTCGAGTAGGCGCGGTGCGGGCGCCTGAGGCGGCGGCCGGACCGACCCCACACGTGGCGCGGTCGACGAGGTGAGTGACAGCTGGACCGGCTGTTGGCCGACGGGGAACCACGTGCTCGTCTCCTCGTCGAGCGGGTCGCCGAACTCGTCGACGAGCTTGAGCGCCGCAGGGGGCGCCGGGAGCGGCGACGAGTCGCTCGCGGGCGTGAGCGGCGCGCTCGCGCTCGACGGGGGGCTCGTGCTCGTGCTCGTGCTCGCGCTCCGCCGCTGCGGCGGCGTCAACGCCGCGGACGGGAGCCGGTCGTCGACAGCGAGCCCGTCGTACGCGCCGTCGTCGTCGATAAAGGCGGGCGCGCTCGGCTCAGGCGCAGGGCTCGTTGTGCCCACGAGGTTGTCGACCGTCTCGGCCCTGCGACGCTGCCCGTCCTGCGGGTGGGCCGACCCGCCGCTCGACGACGCCATGTCCTGCATCGTCGCCGGTCTCGCGCCGGCCGGCCCTGGCACAGGCTGGCTGTGCGCTTGCTCGAGGACGGGTCGGCGCGGTACAGGCGGGCCTCGAGCTGCGGCCGACGCGGCGTGTTGCGCCTGGACGGGCGCCGAGTAGAAGGCCGAGGCCGAGGAAGGTACGGGCGTCGATGGCGGGGACGACGCGGTCGAGGCCGAGAGGTCGTGGGGGTAGACGGGAGGCTGAGGAGGCTGAGGAGGTGGATGCGGCGGCTGCGGCGGCTGGTATTGCCGAGACCCGGCCGCGCCAGGGTGGCCCGACGGGCCTGGAGCAGGGCGGAACGCCGAGGAGGCGTGCATGGCCGGGCTCGCCTGCGGCGGTGCGCCCGGAAACCCTCCCGGCGGCCCGGGCGAGCGCAGGTTGTCGACGCTCCTGGACGCCATGCGGCCCGCCTGCTGTACGGCGAGCGTCGCTGCACGAGGCGGAAGGTTGGCCGACGACGACGACGAGCCGGCGTTGACGTACTCGACCGAGCTGAACTGGTTCTGGAGCGACAGGTTGTGGTACGGGCTCTGGCCGGCGGGCAGCGGCAGGTTGCGGTACGGCTGCGAGCCGTACTGCGGGAGGTTGGCGCGCGGGTCGGGGCCGCCTCGGGAGGTCGAGGTCGGGCCGTGAGCGTGGGACGAGGTCGGCGGTCGGGCGATCGGGACCGTGATCTGCTTGTGCGGCGCCTGGACGGGGCGTTGCCAGCCCGGCGACGAGACAGCCGAGCCCGGCACCGTCTGCGCGCGATGCACGTCCTGGTGAGGCGGCTGCGGCTGCGGCGGGAGGCGGCGAGTCGGGCCCGACGGGCCCATGACGACCTGCGGCGGCTGCGCCTGGTACTGCTGGGCGCGCTGCGGCTGAGGCTGGTACGAGCCCGCACCGGCGTTCGGGTTGGGCGACGACTGGGCCGAGCGTGGTTGAGGCGGATGCGGCACCGGGACGTGAAAGTAGTCGTCCGGGGACGTCTTGAGGGGGCCGCTCGAGCCCGACACGGTGCGGAACCCGGTCGAGCCGGCGATTGGCGACGCGCCCGAGATGGGCGGGCTCATCTGGCCGAGCGACTGGGGCGAGGCGACGACGCGCGAGCTCTCGACCGACGAGGCCGACGTCTGCCGCGAGCCGTGGTGGCTCCCGCCGCTCCCGGACGGCCAGCGCGCGTGGTCGCTGCGCAAGCCGCCACCTTCTCGCCGTGCGCCGAACTCGTCCAGGTCGCCAACGAGCGACGGGCTGCGGTGCCGCGCCGTCGGGCTGCTGCCCCTCCTGCTGCCGCTCGTCTCCCGCTCGCGCTGCTCGCGCTCTCGCCGCCCGAGCCCGCTCGCGTACTCGGCCGCGCTGCGGCCCGTCTCCGGCGACGCATTGTCGCGACGCGGGACGACCTCCTTGACGAACACGGTCACCTGCGGGCCCTCGCCGGCCGCGCTCTGGCGGACGGCGTCCCACAGCTCGGCGTCGCTCGTCGGGCGACCCTCGCCGGCGCCGATGCGCGTGAGGTGGAACGCGTGTCGCGGTGCGTCCTCGTCGGCGATGTGCAGCCGCGACAGGACGAGGTCGCGAATGGCGGCGGCGGACGAGACGGAGCCGAGAGGGACGACGACGAGCGACTCGAGGTCGCTCGTCGCCGTGCAGAAGGCGCCGGGCGGAAGGGACGTCGGCGAGTTGGGCGAGGGGGCGGACGGCGAGCGAGAGCTCCTTTCCCGTGAGGGAGAGTATCGAGCAGGGAGAGGAGGGGCCGACGCGGGTGGAGGTGGAGGGGAGTAGGGCGACATGCGGGGCGGAAGGGGCGGTAGAGGCGAGCTGTTGCGCCCTTGCGACGCTGATGCGGGCGATAGAGGCTGCGGAGAGGCGGCGGGAGCAGTCAGTGCGTCGGCTCGTGCGAGCGAACGAGAGGAAAGAGCGAGGGCGCACCGATGACCCTTCTCTCCTGCGGTACCCTTGGGCGCCTCGCTCATCGTGCGCCACCGACGTCGAGCCGGTGTACGGCGGGTCCTGCCACCGCTGCGAGGTGCCCGACGCGCTCCTCCACCGCTCGTCGGCGCCTGGAGGCGGGGGCGGCTGCGGCCGGAACCCGCTTGCCGCGCCGTGGCCGAGCGAGGGCGAGCCCGCATGTGGGCTATAGGGCGAGTACATGGTGGGCGCCGGCGGCGAACCGGGCGAGAAGTTGCGCGGCGGGCTCGGCAGTTGCGGCGAGGGGAGCGGTCGGACGGCTTGTGCGGGATGATACGAGCCGGGAGGTCGAGAAGGATGGGACGGTGGTGGCGAGCGGTAGCGGTCGTCGGGGCCGTGCATGACGGCGTCGGCAGCGCCTGTGAGGGAGAGCGATGAGCGCCTCGAGCGGGGGAAGAAGGGGAGCGAGAGAAAGGCGAGGGACGCACCAGAGGTTGATCGCAGAGGTCTGGGCGGGTCCACGCGTACGACTGGGTGCGCTGGTGGTGCTCAAGCTGCCGTGCGGGTGCCACGCCGCGAGATGCTCGGGAGCAGATGAGCCGCTTGACGCAAGAGGTCGACGACGACGGGCGCGACCGCGTCGAGGCTGGCGGGGACGGTGCTGGTTGCGGTTGTGCGCTCTGTGCTCGGGCAGCAGTGCCAGTACTCGGGAGCTCGGCGGGTGGAAGAGGGCGCGAGTCTTGAACCCGATCAGGGTCAGCGGTGTCGCGGCGGCGGCTCATCGTCGAGCGACACGAGGGCAGTGCTGAGCGGGTGCAGGCTTCGTCTACGTATCACTCGGCCACGGGTCCAGCCGGCCTGAACACTCGCTGTCGACGCGAGCCCTCCTCCTCGTCGCGCTCTCGCCGCCGCTCTCGCTTCTCCACCTCTCGCGCCCTCGCCTCTGCGCCGCGCAGTGCACAGCGACGATGCCCGACATGAAGGAGGCCCGCCTGCTCGGCACCCCCGTGCAGCGCAACGCCCCTCGCGCCGCCTCCCCTCTCAACCAGTCGCAGTCGGTCAACGAGGTGCGTCGGCCAGCTTTCCGCCTCTCGGTCGCTCCCCGAGCTCGTGCGCAGACTCGCAGGACTGACTAACCCACACCGATGCACGCGCAGCCCGCCTCGCCAACCCTCTCGACCACTTCCCGCCAGCCCTCAGCCTCCTCGGCGCCTCAACGACCACAGCCCTCCGCCGCCGACCTCAAGGCCGCCGCTGCCGCCGCCATCGCCCGCACGAGGATCCAGGCCGATCCGAGCATCTCGAGCGCGTTCAGGAGGGAGGACGACGAGGAGCTGTGGTCGCTGTTCACTCGGTGAGCGGCGAGCGAGGAGGGAGCTTGGGGTCGGGCGGGCGTGTTGGCAGTGTGCCTCGAGGAGTGTTGTAACACGTGCTTTCTGTGCTCATCAGTCGAGACTTGCGATGGATTCGAGCGCGAGCGACGACGAGCGAGAGACGCAAGGCTTGCTTCCTCTCGAGAGGACGACAGAGGGAGCGGCCAGGCTGCGACTGAGAGGCTTCTATTGCGACATCTACAGACTTGCCCGCATACGACGCGCCTAACGGCTCGAGCCGACGCTGCGCCGCCCTCGGCGCCCTCGACCCGTCGTCCATCCGCCGGACCCGCTCGCGCCGCTCGTCGCTCACTCGAGCCGCACGACCTCGACCTCGACCCAGTTCTCGTACACCTGGCCCTTGCGCAACAGCGTGTCGGCCTCCCAGCTCCTGCCCTTCTTGCCCTCGTCGAGGTTGACGCCCTGCGCCTCGGCGCGCTCGCGCATCCACCGCGCGAGCTCTGGCCGCTCGCCCTCGCCGCTGTGGGCGCCCGCAGCGTGCACGACGGCGCCGACGGGCGCCTGAAACTCGAGGAACACGAGCGAGTCGGCGCCGTAGCCGTCGCCCTTGCTCGTCGCGCGGTCCTTGGCCGCACTCGCCGCGCCGTCCTTGTCGGCGTCTCGTGCGGGCCCGCCGTGCGCCTCCTTGCGGACCGGGCCCGTGCCGTCGAGCCCGGGCGCGGTGTACACCTGGACGGACGACTGATTCGACGTGAACCGGAGCGAGAGGTGCGACGAGGGCGAGGTGAGGATCGCTTGAGGGGTGGTCGGGAGGCGGGGCGACCACTGCGACGATTCGGACGTCGGCTGGTCGAGGGGCGACGGCTGAAGCGAGCTCGAGGGGTGCGAGAAGAGGAAGTTGCGGTCTGTGCAGCGGCGCGGGAGAGAAAGAGTCAGGGCCGTGCTCCCTCGAGCTCAACGGACGAAGCGCTAGGACTCGTCGCGACGCACCGACGCCGCCCTCGGGGTACTTGTCGCCGATCTTTCTGTGCGGACCCTCGCGCCCTTGCGAGAAAAAGTCGAGCGGCGAGCCCTCCTTGACGGGCTCGAGCGCGCCGGTCGACAGGCCCGAATCGTCGAGCGCTGCGAGCTTGTTCGACTGCGAGAGGTGACGGCGATGACGAGGGCGAGAGAGGAAGAGAGCAAAGAGTCAGTATCGTGAGGCTATGCTGAGAGAGGAGAGAGACAGGGCGACGCACGTCGAGCCAGAGGTGGTGGCCGAGGACGTCCTTATCGTTGCCGTCGTCGAGGCGGAAGCCCCAGTGGACGGTGAGGTTGACGGGCGTGCCCTTGGCAATGTCGTCGTCGCCGTCCTCGCGGATCTTGGCCCTCAGGACGACCTTGACCTTGCCGAGGCTCGTGCCCTGCTTGTCCTCGGCCGTCGTGTGGGCGCCGTCGCGCTTGACGGGCGCGAGGACGACGACGAGGGCCTCGACCTCGAGCGAGCACGGGAAGCCCTCGGCGCCGGCGGGCGAGTACAGGCGGTGCAGGGTCGACGACTCGGAGACGGGCTCGTTCGGGTCGGACGGCGGGGGCGGCACCGGGTGGTCTGGGTCGTCCTGGGCGAACAGAAGCGACTGGGAGCGCTCGACTGGGGCCCACGGGAGCGTGTCGAACGCAGCCTCGCCGCCGTGGAGGCAGACGCCGGCGGCGCCGGGGAGGTGGAGCTTGGCGCCGGTCGAGAGGAGGGTCTCGCCCGAGGGGAGGCGGTTGGCGTAGCGGCCGACGACGGCGTTGAGGAAGGCGCGATTCGAGATCGAGTGGTGGTAGACGTCGGCGTCGCGGAAGCCGGCGAGGACGTCGGTCTTGTGGTCGACGACGAGCGACGTGATGTGGTGGCCGTAGGGGAGGACGGTGGTCGACAGGTGCGGGGTGTCGAGGGTGACCTGGTCCGACTCGTTCGACATTGTGGCGTGCGGCTTTGGGCGAGTACGAGCTGCGGACGGAGGTCGAGAGTGAGGTGAGCGTGCGTCACTGGAACCGAAGGAGAAGAGGGAGGGGGGCGTACGAGAACGAGGCAGCGGGACGGGGTACGGGTGCAGGCGATGAAGGACGCGGTACGGTCGAGTGTGCGAGCTACTCAGCTAGCGAGTGCGAGCTGTGCCGAGAGTGAGGAGCACGAGCGAGAGAGAGAGTGGGGGAGTCGGCACCGCTCCCTCTCTCGCACTCTACCGCCTGCTCCGACCCAGGCCGTGTGCCCGCCAACCTGCTCAGTCGTCCATAGCTGGGCCACCGCAGACACGCCCGCGCCACCTCGCCGACGTCCCTCCATCCACCCGACCTCATCTTCATCTTATTCTGCCTGTCGCCCGCTCCACACGCCCTCGACTGGCCTGCTTCCCCTCGGTACGTCCACTGTATCCCTGTACAAGCCCGCCGACGCTCACCGTACAACCACAGCAGCTGTCCCTCGACCGCGCCACCCCACACGCACCCCCCCTCGTTCCACCTCACTTGTCATCTCGAGGGCCGCCAAGCGCGACTCGCAGCGCTCCCCCACCATGCACTCGGGCGGCACGAGCATCGCCAGCCGCACGCCCATGCCGCCAGCCTTCACCACCCCGCCTCGACCGACCACCTTTCGGAGCCTCAACCTTGATCCGCCTCCCCACGCGTCCACCTCGCACACGAGCACGCCTGCACCCACGCCCTCTACCTCTTCCAGCCGTCACTCGATGCTCTCCGTCGTCGAGGCCGACTCGCCGCATCAGCGTCGCGTCCCGTCGACCTCGGCCGCCGCCACGCTCCGCAGCGGGCGTCCTCACTCGACCGCCTTCAACCGCCGCCCGACCAGCATGTACGGCAAGGTCAGCTCGCTGCAGCCGGGCGCGAGCGAGCTGTTGAGCACCGAGGCCGCCGCCGCAGGCGCGTTCGCACCGACCCACGTCGGGTCGACCCAGGTGGACGCGCTCGTCGACGGCCTGCGACGCACAGGTGTCGCTCGCCGCGCCGTCGACGCCGAGGACAACGTTGTACCGCGTCCCCGTCGCACGGAGGACTCGGCCGCGCCGAGCGAGTGGAGCTCTCTCGGCAGCGGTCGCCGCGCCGTCGTTGGGCGCAGGTCGCCGTCCTCCTCGCCGCACCACTCGCGCGAGGCGAGCTCGGCCTCGGACACGTCGTTCGCGAGCCTCGACGCGGTACCGACGCCCGCGCAGCTCGCCGCGCCGCTGTTCCCCCCGTCGGGCGAGCCAGGGTACGGCGGCGAGGACGTGACGGGCGCGCCGAGCATGGCGCGGCAGGAGACGCTCAAGGCGATCGACCGGCCGTGGATGACGAGCACGGCGATTGCGAGGGGAGATGGGCCGAGAACGCCGGAGCAGCTGCGCCGGGCGTACCGCGAGGGGACGAGCCCCGAGCCGAGGCGGCCCAGCGGCGAGGGCGGCGTCGCGGGTTTCGGCGACGACGGCCCGAGCCCTCGTCGACGGGCGACAACGCCGCCGCCAGGAGGAGGCCTGCTCGAGACGCCGAGGACGCCGCCGGGCGGTATCCGCCGGCTGTCGCTCGTCCCCTCGCCGGGCCTCTCCCCTCGCTCGACCCGCCGAGCTCTTCCGCCCCTCGACCCACCTCTCCTTCCCTCTTCTCCCTCTGATGCGGCTCCTCAACCTCATCCACCCTCACCCTCGCCTCCACGTCTCCTCGCCTACGTCCCCTTCCCGGCCTCGTCACCTGCCGCGTCCCTCGCCGTGCCCGACTCGAGCACGCCCTCTCGCGCCAAGTCGATCGAGGAGATCATCGCGCTGCATGCCCCTCCAGCCTACCTCTCGACACGACGAGCGTCGGCGTCATCCAGTCCGCCGCCGTCGTCAGGGTCGCCGGGCGCCGGCCCTGCTGTGCCCGCCGTCGGTCGCGCGCGCGAGGTGAGCGCCGCATCCGCCTCGTCGACGGCCGGCAGGAGCAGCGTCGACTCGCTCGACGTCGAGCTGCGCGGCGCGGCCGTCCCTCGAGGGCTCGTCACCGGGCGGCAGGCGGCGTCGTCCTCGAGCGCTGCGGCCCGGCCGTCCGGCCTCGTCTCGCCCAGCGCACTCGCGTCCGACGTCACGAGTCCATCTCGCGACACCGCCTCGTCGATCCAGTCGCCCGAGCAGCACGCCTCCTCGCCGTCCTCGGCCGCTCCCGTCCACGCCCTCGAGAGCGAGCGCGAGCTCGCGCGCCTCCTCAAGTCGCCCCGCCTCACGCGCCTGTTCACGCTTCGACGACCGCCCAACGCCGGCCTCACCGTCTCGCTCGCCGACGTCGGGTCCCCGACTGGCCACCCGGTCCTCGTCTTCCTCGGCCTCAACGCCGTCCGGTACCTCGTCGCCCCGTACGACGAGCTCGCCGACGCGCTCGGTCTGCGCCTCATCTGCGTCGACCGGTGGGGGCTCGGTCGCACGGGCGAGGTCCCCGCCGGTACGCAGCGCGGCTTCGTCGAGTGGGCGAGCGTCGTCGCCGAGCTCGTCTCGCCCGCGCACCTCGCCCTCGACGGCCCGTTCTCGGTCCTCGCGCACTCGGCCGGTGCGCCGTACGCCGTCGCGGCAGCGCTCCACGGCGAGCTCGTCGGGCGCGTGAGCGGGCCGCTGCACCTCCTCGCGCCCTGGGTCTCGAGCGCGGCCGACTCGCTCGCCGGGCCGTACCGGTACCTCAAGCACGTCCCGTCGTCGGTCCTCAAGGCGGCGCAGGCCGCCGAGTGGAAGGTGCAGGGCTGGCGGCTCGGCAAGCCGCCGTCTCTCGAGCTCGCGCCGGTCGGGTGGGACGCGCGCACGGGCCGCCTCATGAACGGCGACGAGCTCGAGAGCGCCGAGGAGCGCAGGAGCGCCGAAGCAGGACACGGCGTCGCGCTCCTCAACGGCGGCTCGCCGACCAACGCGCGCAAGCTCGAGCTCCTGTACCCCGACGGGCGGCTCATCCGAGCCGGGCCCTCTGCGACGCCGCCGCCGCTCTCGTCGTCCGCCCCGTCCTCGGCGTCGAAGAGCAAAGGGCTCAAGTCGGGCTGGGGCGGCCTGTTCGGCGGCGGCGGGCTCGGCTCGCCCAAGCGTTCACCGGGCAACGAGAGCGCCGACCCGCTCGAGGCGACGACGTCGCCGGGCAGCCGTCGGTCATTCCTGTCGCCCTCGCCCTCGTCGACGAGTCGACGAGCGTCGTTCTTCGGCGGCTCGGCCCGTTCCTCGCCGCCGCCGTCGTCGTCCGAGACGACCGGGTCCGCCTCGCAGCGCAAGCTCGCCCCGAGCGGCCTCCCCGCAGCCCCGTCTCGCCGCTTGTCCCTCTTCTCCTTGTCGCCCTCACCATCACCGACGACACCATCCTTTCGCCGACCCTCGCTCACGCCCTCAGCCGCGTCGACCTCGTCGCACCGTCCCGGCACCCCGTCCGACGCCCCTCGCCGCGACCGCCTCCCTTCTGTCGCCTCGACGCACTCGCAATCGTCGGGCGCCGTCACGTCAGTGTCGGCAGGTCGTGAGCGCAGCACGATCCCGCCCGCAGCGCTCATCGACGGCCTCCTTCGCGCCTCGCACGCCGAGTCGTCCTCGAGCGGCGCCACGGCCGACCTGCTCGTCCTCCTCGAGCGTGCCTCGCCCGCCACCGCCGCCGGCGCATCGAGCGGCATGGGCTTTGCGTACGGCGACGTGCCGCACCGGTGCAAGGTGTGGGCGGGCGACCGGGACGACCGCATCTCGCTCGCGAGCGTGCGGTGGCTCGAGCGGGAACTCGATCGCGGCCTGGCGGGCGCAGGGGCGGGGCCGAGGGACAAGGGGTGCGAGGTCAGGGTCGTCGAGGGGGCGGATCACTCGTTAATGGCTAGTGAGTCGGCGCTCGTTCCTCCTCTGTCGCCGTCGGGCGCACGAGCGGCCTCGAGGGACTCTCTGCGCTCGTGCTGGCGCTTGACCTAGGGACTGACATGTCCTCTCTCCTGCCACAGACAGCGGCGTCATGCTCGAGGTGCTCGAGAGCCTCGCCGCCGCGGCGCCTCGTGGCTGAACTGCGCCGACATCGCCCATCGTCCTTCCCGCCTCGACGACCAGCTGCGACCCTCGAGCGTCACCGTCTACGTCCACCGACCAGAGCTGCAGCGCCGTCGTCCTCGACCTCGCCGCCGCGTCGTCGTCGCCCGCCAGAAGCCGCGCACGGTCCGGCGTCGTCGTCCTCGTGGCGCCGCACGACTTGCGGTAGCTGCTCTCGTGCAACTCGAGCGCGTCCTCACGGCCTCTCTGTGTCCCTTCCGAGAGTCGCATGGCGTGGTCGTGCTCGGGAGAGGAAGCGACGAAGGTAGCGACGAGGAGGAGCGACGGCGGCGGGGCCACGGCTGTCTCTGACCAAGATCCGCGGTCCGCAGAGGGGTCAGGGCCAATGGAAGCGTCTGCAAAGGAGAGCCTGCGAGTGATCAGGTCGGCTTTTTGGGTTCGACGCAGCGGGCGGTGCTCTCGCCCCTCTCCTTCTCTCTCTCGACCTCTCAGCTCGCGCTCGCACGGCTGCAGCACTGCCCGCCTCGGCCACTCTCGACTCGATCCATGTCTGCCCCGTCTGAACCCGTCGCCGACAGCACCGCGCGCGGCGCTGGAGCTGCCGTCGCCCTCCCCTCGCGCTCGAAGCGCGCCCAGGACGGCTCGGCGGCCCCCGTGTGGTCGCTCCAGGGTGCCGGCAGCACTACTGAGGTCCCTCTCGGTGCGTCCCAGCTCTCTCCAGCCCTCGTCAGGTGCGAGAGCGCCAGCTGACACATCTCCGCCCCCCGCCACTTTCTGCTCGCCCTGCCCGCCGCGCCCACGCTCGCCCCTGTGCCGTCTACGAGCAGCGGCCAAGTGCGACCTGCACAACCGCGAGCGCACCGTCTGCTGCCGGGACCTCAAGGGCGACGACGAGCGGCACCTCATCAACCCGGACATCGTTCGAGACTGCATCATGTGCGTCCCCTCTCGCCTCTCGTGCTCCCAGTACCCGTGCGACGTACTGACTGAGTCCCTCTCTTGCCCCTCCCACCTGCAGTGGTCTCGCCGATGGTGCGTCGCCGTCCACCTTTCACCCCCGAACCCTCCCATTCGGCCTGTCGATCCTCCTGCAGACCTTGCCCCGAAGCTTCCGTAGCGCAGTCGAGCTCACCTGCCCACTCCCACAGGCCTCACCGTCCCGTTCGCCCTCACCGCCGGCCTGTCGTCGCTCGGGTCGTCCCGCCTCGTCTACACGGCCGGCATCGCCGAGCTCGTGTCCGGCGCGCTCAGCATGGGCGTCGGCGGGTACCTGTCGGCACAAGCCGAACGTGACCACTACCGCTACCTGAGGAAGAACACGCGGGTGCGTCTGCGTCGTTCCTCAACTCGCCCTGCCCCTTAGCCCGTTCCGACCTTGCCCTCCCCTCCTTGCAGGAGCGCGTTCTTCGTTCTTGCGCCGGCGAGATGGAGCGCGAGGTCAACGCCATCCTGTCGCCCCTCGGCGTCGACGCCGCCTTGTCGCGCCGCGTCGCCGGCGCCCTCCTGTCGGTCGAGGCGAGCCTTCCCCCTCCCGAAGCGCCCCCCTCGATCGTCCGCCAGTGCCTCAACGTCGTCGCTCGTCGCCCGCGCTTCTCCAGCGGCGACTCGAGCGACCCGGAGCGGCGGCGTCTCCTGCCGACCTCGTCGGCATCGAGCAAGGGCGAGGACGAGGACGAGGACGACAAGGGCTTGACGGCCTTCCTCCTCAAGTTCGGCGAGGGCCTCGAGGAGACGACCGACGCACGCCTCTTCATCTCGGCGTTCACGATCGGCATCTCGTACCTGCTCGGCGGTCTCGTCCCGCTCCTGGTGCGTCCCCCTCTCGCTCCTCTCTGTGCCTCGAGCGGACACTCACCTCGAACCCTCTTCTGCAGCCGTACTTCTTCATCGACATGGCTTTCGACGCGCTCATGGTGTCGATCGCCATCACGAGCGTCGTCCTGCTCGTCTTTGGCATCTTCAAGACGTACTTTACCGGTGCCGCGATCGGTGTTTCGGGTGCGCCGCACTCTCTCCCTCTCGAGCCTCTTCCTCGTCGCAAACAGAGTCTGACTCGCCCTTTCACCTGCACAGGCTACACGTACGGCGCCATCTCGACGCTCCTCGTCGGCGCGTTCGCCGCGGGCGCGTCCTTCCTCATCGTCTCGGCGCTCGAGGGCGCCGGGTCCAAGTGAGCGCAACCTCGTCTCCCGCCTTTTCATACCTCTCACCTCGCCCTCGCACACGCACCCTCATTCGCTCTCTCTCGGTCTAGACGCGTCCCCTCTTTGTGTAGTTCTCTCTTGGCGCGCCTGTAGCAACACGAGTCGGTCGGCTCTCTCTCTCTCCTCGCTCGCTCGGGCTCGACAGAGAGAGGTCCAAAGATGCGACGGTGTTACAGGAAGGCAGTAGAGACAAGGCACACAACCCGGAGAAAGGAAGAACGAGAGACCGCCCCTGCGCACGCCCCGCCTCTCACATGTCGACGTCGTCGTCGCCGGCCTCGCGCTTCTTCTGGTTGAGGAAGGCGCCAAAGTCGTACGAGTCGGTGACGCGGCCCTTGATCGTCTGGGCCTTGCGCGGCCCGCTCGGGAGCTCGACGTCGTCGCCAAACTCGCGCGTCGCCTGCTTGACCTCGTCGCGCAGCTTGGCCGACTGCTTCGCGAGCTTCTTCTTGTCCTTCTTGGCGTCGCGCTTGGCCTTCTTGTTGACCGACACGGCGCCGGCCTCCTCGGCGATCTGCGCCTTGTTGGTCGTCGCCGCGCTCGGCGCCGACGCGTCCGGCGCGAGAGTCGAGCCCGTGGGCCCGAGCGGCGCCGACGAGAACGACACCGACTTGGACTGCTTCTTCTTCTTGGACGGCGGCGCGACCGAGATGATTTGGCTCGCCGCACGCGACGACGACGCACCGGGCGCGGCGCGCTTGCCCTTGACGCCCGTCGGCGCCGGGGCAGGCTCGTCCTCGCTCATCTCGTCGTCCTCCTCGAGCTCCTCGTCGTCGTCTTCGAGCGCCTCGTCGTCGTCGACGAGGTCGCCGAGGTCGAGGTCGTCCTCGTCCATGACGGCCGGCTGCTCGTCCTCGACAGCCCAGCCGACGTCGGCGTCGTCGGTCTCGACGCCCAGGGCGCCCTCGCGCATCTTGACCGCCTTGCCGCCGGCGAGCCCACTGCCCGCCGTGCCCTCGCCGCCGGCAGCGAACGCGACGGCGTCGGCCTCGCCAAAGAGGGCGCCGAGGTCGAACGCGGGCGCGAACGCGGCGTGCAGGCTCGCGCCGCCGACGTCGTCCTCGGCGACGGTGCCGACGTTGCTCGCCTCGGGCGCGGCGGCGAGCTTGAGCTGCTCGGTCTGAGCGGCCGTCGGCGGCGCCGTGTAGTAGGCGATGCGGCCGGCGACCCAGTCGCGCAGGATCGAGCGCGCCGTGCCGTCGAGGTCGGGAACGCCGCCCTTGCGGAGCCGGCCCTTGGCGCGAGCGACGGCGAGGAGGAAGGCCGTCGTGTCGTTGGCCGGGAAGTGCGGGATGTTGTAGAGCATCTGGAGGTGCGTAGGCGAGCAGCGCTCGAGGATGGCGGCGACTGCGGGCGAGGAGAGAGGTCAGTCTCGGGCACAGGAGCGTGTGCGAGACTCGAGAATGAGAGAGAAAGGGAGGACGGACCAGGACCCTTGGCGTCGTTGACCGACTCGGGCTTGATCATGCCCTTGAGGGCGGCCTCAATCTCGCCGCGCGCCTCGACGACGACGCCGGGGCAGTCGAGGACGCGGACGCCCTTCTCGAGGACGACCTCCTGCACCTCCTTGGTCCAGCCCGGGGTCGGGGCGACGCTGCACGCCTTGCTGCGCTTGAGCGTGTTGATCAAGGACGACTTGCCGACGTTGGGGTGGCCGACGAGGCCGATCGTGAGCGACTGCTTGACGGGTGCGGCCGAGGTCGAGCCCTCGCCCGGGTTGGTCGGGTGGTGGCGGAAGCCCTTGATGAGCTCCATGAGGGGCTTGGTCGACGAGCCCGAGGCCGACTGCGGGGTGGCCGACGACGAGGCCGACAGGTGGTTGCGCTGCTGCTGGGTCGACGACTTGAACGGGATGGTGGGCGCCTGGAGGCGCAAGTGGGCGAGCCACTGCTGGACGACCTGGGGCGGGACGAGGTCGATCTTGTTGAGGACGAGGACGAGCTTCTTGCGGCCGCCGTCGAGGCTCTTGAGCTCGCGCTCGACGGCGCGGCAGCGGGTGCCGACCGGGTCGCGCGCGTCGAGGACCTCGATGACGATGTCGCTCATCTCGAGGACCTTGCGGAGGCTCTTGGCGTGGAGCTTGAGCGACGCGTCCTGGACCTGCTTCTCGACGTCGTCGTCGTCGACCATGTCGTCGTCGTCCTCGTCGCGCTCGGCGTCGGCGGCGAGGGCAGCGGCGAGGGCGGCGGTCGAGGCGAGGGTGGCGGATGCGCCGCCCTGGCGAGCGGCCTCGCGACGCTGGAGCTTCTCCTCCTCGACGCGGGCCTTCTCGGCCTGGGCCTCGGCGAGGAGCTGGTCCTTGTATGGGAAGCTGTTGGGGATACCGAGCTCCTTGGGCTTGTCTGTGGGTGGTTGCAGAGAGGTCAGGGCTGCACGAGGGCGAGGGAGAGAGGGAGAGGTGTGGACGGACTGCTCTTCCAGGTGGGGTCGGTCTTTGCGTGCTTCTTCTGCTTGCGGTGCGACTCTGCGACCTTGTGCTTGATCTTGGCGCGCATGCGGGTGGGCACGCGGTTGGACGTCTCTGCACGAGGGGGGGCGAGTGGGGTCAGCTCGATGTGGCTGTGCGGCGAGGAGGAGGAGAGGGAGGGAGGGGGAGCGCACTCTTGCGGATCTTGACCATGGCGGGCGAGTCAGTGGTGGTGGGTGTGGTCGAGGTAGCGACTGGCCCGTTGCCTGGGCACTAGGGGAGAGTAGAGCGAGAGAGCGAGGAGGGACGCGAACCAGCCCAAGCTCGGCCAGGTCCGCTTCATCAGCTCGACCGCGTCAACTCGTCCTCGTCGTCGCCCTACCCCTTTGCTGGAGCTTCAAGCGAGCCCACTATGAGCGCCAACCAGGTCAGCTCCCACTCCCTCCCCCTCTCTCGCCTCGTCGACACCGCGTCCACCTCCCCCGCTCACCTCGCACCCTCACCCGCCGCAGGCCATGCTCCACCTCAACCGCCAGCTGTCGGGCATGTCGTACCGCAACCGCAACAACAACCTCAGCCTCAACCAATCCTCGCCCCTCGCCACCGCAGATGACTCGACCCCGGTCGCCGGTCCCTCGTCGTCCACCGACAACACCGCCCCCTCAGCCTCGACCTCGTCCGCCGCTCCCGCTCCCGCATCCCCACTCGCACCAGCACCCGCACCTGTCAAGCGCAAGCTCCGCCCCTCGACCTCGTCGCGCGACCCGGCCACCCCAAAGCGCTCACGCCCCGCAGCCGGCTCGTCGTCCAACCCGACCCACGCCCCGCCGACAACCCGCCTCGCCGACCTCGGCGGGGTCGACGCCTGCGTCGAGCAGATGCTCGAACTCGTCGCCCTCCCGCTCATGCACCCCGAGGTCTACCTCCACACGGGCGTCCGCCCCCCGCGCGGCGTCCTCCTCGTCGGCCCGCCAGGCTGCGGCAAGACGATGCTCGCCGGCGCTATCGCAGGAGTGCGTCTCTCGCTCTCGACCATGTCTCGTACAGGCCTCTCACTGACCCTCTCTGTCTCGCTCACAGGAACTCGGCCTCCCGTTCATCTCAATCTCGGCGCCCTCGGTCGTGTCGGGCATGTCGGGCGAGTCGGAAAAGACGCTCCGCGAGACGTTCGAGGAGGCGGCCCGCCAGGCGCCCTGCATCCTCTTCATCGACGAAATCGACGCCATCACGCCCAAGCGCGAGACGGCCCAGCGCGAGATGGAGCGCCGCATCGTCGCCCAGCTCTTGACCTGCATGGACGACCTCGCGTGGGACAAGACGGACGGCAAGCCCGTCATGGTCATCAGTGCCACCAACCGCCCCGACTCGCTCGACCCGGCCCTGCGCCGCGCCGGCCGCTTCGACGCCGAGATCACCATGGGCGTCCCGGACGAGGCCGGCCGCGAGCGCATCCTGCGCGTCCTCATGGGCAAGCTGCGCCTGTCGGGCGACTTTGACTACGCCCTCCTCGCCAAGGGCACGCCGGGCTACGTCGGCGCCGACCTGAGCGCCCTCACGGGCGCCGCCGGCGTCATCGCCGTCAAGCGCATCTTTGAGCAGTTCGGGCCCGACGGCGCCGCCGCGCTCTTGCCCGAGCTCGCGACGGGCGAGGGCGCTCTCGGCCTCCTCCAGGCGGCGAGCGGCGAGGACGCAGAGATGGCCGGCGTCGAGGCGGTCCAGCAGGACGCCGAGCCGGCCATCGTCGACGACTCGTCGGCGCTCTCGTCGGCGGCACCGACGCCGGGCACCGTCACGCCGAGCGAGGACGCTCCTCCTCCATCCGCATCATCAGGCGACGGTACCCTCGCCGCCGTCCCCTCGCTCCCCTTTTCGACCCTCCCTCCTTCCCTCGCCGCCCTCCCGATCGCCTCGTTCCTGCGCGCCCACCCGACGTCCCTCACGCCCGACCAGCTGTCGTCCATCGCCTTGACCAACGCCGACTTTGTGCGCGCCCTCACCATCGTCCAGCCCTCGTCGCAGCGCGAGGGCTTCACGACCGTGCCCGACGTCACCTGGGACGACCTCGGCGCCCTGTCGGCCGTGCGCGACGAGATGCGCATGAGCATCGTGCGCCCGATCCGCCGCCCAGACGTGTTCCGCCTCCTCGGCCTCAACGCGCCGTGCGGCGTCCTCCTGTGGGGCCCGCCCGGGTGCGGCAAGACGCTCCTCGCAAAGGCCGTCGCCAACGAGAGCCGGGCCAACTTTATCAGCGTCAAGGGCCCCGAGTTGCTCAACAAGGTGCGCCCGCCTCTCGCTCTCTCGCCCTCTCGAGACGGTCCTTGACATCGCTTCCTTTTTTCTCTCCGTCGCGCAGTACGTCGGCGAGTCGGAGCGCGCCGTGCGCCAGGTCTTTGCCCGCGCTCGTGCGTCGAGCCCGTGCATCATCTTCTTCGACGAGTTGGACGCCATGGTGCCTCGGCGCGACGACAGCCTCGTGCGTCCCATCCTCCTCCCCCTCGTCCCCCTTCCCTCTCTCGCGCACACTCACTCACGCTGCGGACGCACACCCTCCTCTCTCGCAGTCTGAGTCGTCGGCCCGCATCGTCAACACGCTCCTCACCGAGCTCGACGGCCTCGAGCCCCGCAAGCAGGTCTTTGTCATCGGCGCCACCAACCGTCCCGACATCCTCGACCCGGCCATGTGCCGCCCCGGCCGCCTCGACAAGCTCCTGTACGTCGACCTGCCCACGCCCGCCGAGCGCGTCGAGATCCTCGGCGCGTGCGCCCGCAAGACGCCCCTCGCGAGCGACGTCGACCTCGTCCAGGTCGCGCACCACCCGCGCGCCGAGGGCCTGAGCGGCGCCGACCTCGCCGCGCTCGTGCGCGAGGCGGCCACGAGCGCCGTCAAGGAGCTCTTTGCCGCGCTCGACCTCGACCTCGACGGCCCCGCGCTCGGCTCGAGCGCCGGCGGCCCGCTCGGCGCCGGCGCGACCCAGGCCCAGCTCGAGGCGCGCGTCGAGATGCGCCATTTCGCCGCCGCGCTTGAGCGCGCCAACCCGAGCGTGTCGAGGCAGCAGCGCAGGCGGTTCGAGACGCTCCGCAGGAGGTTTGCCGGGCAGCCGGTCGGGCACCGAGGGGAGGAGGGCGAGGCGGCGGGAGCCGGCGGGAACGACGGGCTCGAGGGCGGTGAGGCGGCGGGGCCGGCGCCGGCGCCAGCTGTCGTCGAGCACTAGACGGTGGCAGCTGTAGTACGTCGACGAGGTAGATGCGCAACACTGCGCGAGTCCTTCCCAGCGCACGTGTGAGAGCGAGCCGGGCGAGATTCACTCTGCGCAGCTTGGCCTCGTCGAGCTGGTAAGACGGGGTGCGCGGTACGACACAGCTTCCTGTGTGTCTGGCTTGGGGACGGGCGACACTCGCAGCCCTCGAGCGCGGGACAGAGAGAGGCCCGTGCACTATCGTCCGCTCCTTCTTCCAGCCTCCTGAGCTTCTCGCTGTCGCTTTAAGCTGTGCGGGGGTGCTCTCGCATGCCCCACGCACAGTCGAAGAGGTCGGCGACCCTGTCGTCGTTGCTTCTGAGCTGCATCGTTGCACACGCTGCCTCTTCGTGCGGCGAGCTTTCCCGCCTGCGTCGCTTTCCCTTTGCTCGTCGCAGCGCACCTCCAGCTCGATCTTGACGTGTGCGACGACTGAAAGAAGCTTTGCGTAGCCCGAGCGAGGCATATGGGCGAGCTGGAGCCGTTCTCTCGAGAAGGGCGGACTTGAGAAGGTCGCGAAGAGAGCCTGCGAGCGCTCTCGAGAGGACCGGCGACGTCGAACTGGGATCCACGACACGACTCGAGTGAGCGCACAACAGGAGAGTGCAAAGAGAGTGGGCGTAGAACAACAGGGAGGTGCAAAGAACGTCCTCCTGCACGGCCGCTCGGTTCTCCTCCTCTTCTCGCGTCGCCGCCGTCCCGCCTCGCCTTCTCCTGTCCTCTCAACGGACGTAGGCCCCGCACGAACGACGGCAAGGACCGTACTCGACCTTGAGCCCCCAGAAGGTCCCGCGCTCCTCGCAGGTGACCGTCCGCCTTCCGTGGCTCGAGGACCGAGGAGGGTGGGGAGGTCGAGGGCAGGTAGTGGTGGTGCCCGCCCAGTCGCGAAGAGCAGGTTCTGCATAGCTGTCGCGTAACGAGCGAGAGCGGACGCCGCGGGAAGGGAGAAGTCGAACTTGGTCGCAGGATGAGGCCGTTCCACATCGGAAACTTCGATTCTGGGTTCCGCATAGCCACGAGCGGCTCTCGTGCTCGTCAGAGGGGACGCAGTAACTCACAGCAGTGTCCACAGGAGCTCTGACCGTTCGGAAAGGTGAGACGAAGCGCGAGCGTCGTCCGCACGCTGGCCGCGGACCTTCCGCCGTCCCGGACTGGCCGCTCAGAGCACTTTCGCGACAGCATCTGCCGCGAGGGAATGCGGACAGCAAAAGGGCGGACACGCCCATCTGTTCTCTCGCTTGCCGCAGTCGACGAAGCCGCCGTTCCGCATGACTGCTCTCTCGCCGTCTCTCGCGAAAACCGAAAGCGAGAGGATCGAGAAAAGGCCGCTCGTTGCACTCAGTGGTACGAAAAGCTCCGTGAGCGCCTCCTGCGTCGTCCCGCACCCGTTGCACCACGCGCCGTCCTTGTCGAACAGGCGCCGTCGTCCGGGAGCGGGTCGGAGCGGGCGAACTTGAAGCCCGGGTGGGGCGGCGACGCAGCGGTGCAACGCGGCAGGGCGGGTCGAAGACGCACAGACGATGAAGGCGATCGAGGGGCTGTGCGGCTCGAGCAGTAGGCGGATGCGGCCGAGGGAGAGGGAGGGGGGAAGGAGGGAAGGAGAGGAGGGGGGAAGGAGGGAAGGAGAGGAGGGCGAGGGGAAGACCTGCGGCACGGGGCAGGGCAAGGTCGTCAGGGCATCGTCGTCAATCGGACCGTACACGAGGGACACTTGGCTCACCTGGCCAACCTCGACGACGACGCCGCACCGGCAGCGCGGCCTTCTTCGAGCGCGAGGGCAGGAGGGCGGAGGCGAGAGGCGACCACTCGGGCGGCGGCAAGGCTGGTGGAGCTGCCTCGCTGAACACAGCGGTGTGCTGGAGAGCGGGATTGCCTCCTCGCGACGAGGGCGAGCAGTGCGAGAGCGCCAGAGACGACGACGAGCGATGAACATTCGGCGCCTCGTCTCGCTGCCCCACCTCCCGCAAGAGCCGCACTGCTGGGCCTGAGCACCTCGAGACTACTCTGCCGACCCATCCACCGCGCTACCGCTTGCGCCCGCGACCCACGAGCCACCCGCCCCCACCGCCCCCGCCTCCTCCTCGACTCGACCAGTCGCCTGCGACCATGGCCAAGCGCGGTCGCGACCCGATGGACGACCCCAAATCCGGGCCGTCCAAGAACGCCCTGCGCGGCCTGTCCTACGTCGACCAGAAGCCGTCCTTCTTGCGCAACATCGGCGCAGCTCTCTCGGGCCAGGCGCCGAGCTCGAGGCCACCGGTCCCGACTCGGCCAGGCGGCAGCGATGACGAGGCGGGATACAGCGACGACGAGCTCGACGGCGCGACCGTCGTCGTCCTCAAGGAGGGCAAGCACATCGACCAGGACGAGGTCGACCGGTTGCGAGCTCACGGTGCGTCTCTCTTTCTCGAGCCTCGTCTTGCGCACCCACGAGAGTCGGTCGGGCCAACTCACGTCTCCTTTCGCGCGCAGCCAAGGCGAACGACGCCCCCGACCCGTTCGCCGCCGGCGCCGCCGAACCCGAGCGGGCAAAGAGCAGCGGCTCGCTCTCGTTCTCGACCGGCGCCAAGGGCGCAAAGGGCAAGAGCGTGTCGGGAGCAGGGCAGGGCGACTGGGCGGACGCCGTCAAGAGGTCGCAGGAGGACGAGGGAGAAGGGGTGGGCGCGGGCAAGGGCGCCGGAGCGGGAGCGAGCAAGGCGGCATTGGCGGCCAAGACGGCCGAGGACACGGCGCGAGACGCCGAGAAGGAGCTCAAGCGCAAGAAGAAGGAGAAGAAGAAGGCCAAGGAGAAGATCGGCAAGCTGTCGTTCGGCGAGGACGAGTGAACCCTGCAATCGTCTTTGTGATCCTCCCTCTCTCTCTCGCTCTCGTTCTCTTCGACGGCGAGCTCGACACGCAGATAGACGGGGCACTGCTTCATTGCGAGAGAGGTGGGCATAGAGCCTGGCGGCAAATCGGTATCGAGTGAGGGGCATGAGGATGAGGGGAGGGTTGGGGCGAAACGAGGCGCGGCGAGCGACAAAAGAGAGGGGGCTGTACAGGGTGCCGCTGCCGAGAGAGAGAGAGAGAGAGAGCCCAAGCTCATGATGCGAGAGAAAGGGAGGGCACGAGCGCGCAAGCCTACGCGCTCGCCTGGGTGGTACCGTCACCGCGAGCCTTGGACTTGGCGCTGCCGCCGAGCATCGACGAGTTGCTCTTGTCGCCGGCGGCGTTGATGGCCGCGAGCTTCTTCGAGCGCTGCTCCTGCTGGATATCGCGCCAGTTGGGCGCGACGCTGACGAACGAGCCGCGCGAGCCGTGGCGAGGGTGGTCGGGAGGGTGAGCTGCGTGCGCGAGGGAGGACCGTGAGTTTCGGGCCGCGAGTGAGACGATCCGAGAGATAGAGAGAGAGGTCGAGACGTACCGTCGATGGTGATGCGGATCGAGCCGTCCTTGTTGCGGCGAGCGTGGACGCAGTCGAGGCTGGGCACTGCGACGCAAGGACGAGCCGGTCAGCGACGGCGGAGGAAAAGTGCAAGGGAGCGAGGACGGACCGATGTAGTGAGCGCCCTGCGTGTTGATCTTCTCGACCGGGTGGCTCGTGCAGATGGCGATCGTGCGCGCGCCCGAGGCGACGCCCGCCTTGATGCCCGACGGCGAGTCCTCGAAGACGAGGCACTTCTCGATGGGAATGCCGAGCTCTTTGGCGGCGAGGAGGAACGGCGCCGGGTCGGGCTTGCCCGCCGTCAGGCGAGGGTCGTCGGCCGTGATGGTGACCTTGGGGCGCTTGATGCCGGCACGAGCGAGAGCGCCGTGGCAGTCTGCGGGCAAGCAGACCCTGGGGGGTCATGGAATAGTCAT